>NC_052157.1:157486804-157809764 GCF_902713615.1 Scyliorhinus canicula
TATCCGAGAATAAACCCTATGTACATGGGAGAAAAAGGAATACTCCCGTGCCCTCGGCATCACAAACCTCCATGGATCCACCACTCCCATCTGGTCCATAAACCCCCTCAGCACCTTGGCCGCCGCCGGCCTCCTACCCGTCCTTGAACTGGACTGATCCAGTGAAGGATCCAACACCGTATTGAAGTCCCCATCCATCATCAGACCTCCCGCCTCTAGATCTGGGACACGTCCCAGCATACGCCTCATAAAGCCCGCATCATCCCAATTTGGGGCATACACATTAACAAGTAGCACCTTCTCTCCCTGTAGCCCCTTACCATAACAAACCTACCCCTCTTATCCACCACCACCTCAGACGCCTCAAATGACACATTTTTCCCCACCACGCGCGCCCCCCCCCCCCCGGTTCTTCACATCCAACCCGGAGTGGAAAACCTGCCCCACCCACCCCTTCCTCAGACGGACCTGGTCCACCATCTTCAGGTGGGTCTCCTGAAGCATTACCCCCTCAGATGAGCAAGTACCCTAGACCGCTTCACCGGCCCATTCAATCCTCTCACATTCCAGGTGACCAACCGGATCAGGGGGCATCTCGCCCCCCTCCCCCGCCGACTAGCCAAAGCCCGTCGACTGCCCGCCCCAGGCCAGCACCCCCCGCCCGACCCAGTCCCCACGGCGACAGCACCTCACCTCTGTCCCTCCGGCCCACACCAGCTCCTTCCTGACCCTGCCAGCAGCAGCCTGGTATCCCCCCCCCAAGGCTAGGAACCCTCCTAGCCGTAACCCGTCCTCCATTGTACTTTTGTACTTCCGTGGGCCAGCTAACTTCTGCTGACCCCGGAAACTCCCGCCTTCTCCGTCTGCACAAAGGCCCAGGCCTCCTCCGGGGAATCAAAATAGTAATGCCGCTCCAAATAAGTTACCCACAAGCGCGCAGGCTGCAACATTCCAAATTTTATTTTCTTCTTATGGAGCACCTCCTTCGTCCGATTAAACTCGGACCGCCACTTAGCCACCTCCGCACTCCAATCCTGGTAGATCCGTACTACCGCATTCTCTTAATTGCTGCTCTTTACCCTCTTGGCCCAGCGCAGCACACACTCCCGATCGCTGAACCGGTGGAACCTCACCAGCGCCGCACACGCATTCTCCTTGGGCCTCCTGGCCAGTACTCTGTGGGCTCCCTCCAGCTCCAGGGGCAGACTGAAAGGCTCTGCCCCCACCAACGTGTTCAGCATCCTGGCCCCGTAGGTTGTCAGATCCGACCCCTCCAGACCCTCCGCAAGGCCCAAGATCCTCAGATTCTTCCGCCTCATGCGGAGATCAAGCTCTTCGAAGCGGTCTTGCCACTTCTTATGGAGTGCCTCGGGCCCCTCCACCTGACTCACGAGGACCACGGCCTCCTCCTCTCGTTCAGCGGCCTGCTAAACCAGGGGCTGGTTTAGCTCACTCAGCTAATTCGCTGGCTTTTAAAGCAGACCAAGCAGGCCAGCAGCACGGTTCGATTCTCGTACCAGCCTCCCCGGACAGGCGCTGGAATGTGGCGATTAGGGGCTTTTCACAGTAACTTCATTGAAGCCTACTCGTGACAATAAGCGATTTTCATTTCATTTCATTCCTGCAACGCCTGGATGGCAGCACCCTGGGTCGTCTGGATCTCCAAAAGCTTTTTGTTTGTTTCCTGCAGAGAGCTCAGCAGCTCAGCCTTAAAATCTGCAAAACAGCGCAGGAGAGCAGCTTGCTGCTCCTGCGCCCACAGCCTCCACTCCTCTGGTGCTCCGCCGGCCGCCATTTTGAAATTCGTCCCGTTTTTTCTGGGGAGCTGCTGCCGTTTTTTTTCCGCGTTCCACTCCGAGTTCGATGCATTAAATGTGGAGAAAGTTGATCACAATACCTTCTCCCACCGGGAGACGTCGAAGAAACTCCGTTTTGGGCTCTAAAAAGAGCCGAAAAGTCAGTTTAAATTGGGAGCTCCCAAATGCGCGGCTTCCTACGTCATCGCCGCCACCGGAAGTCACACATATCCCTCTTTACGTTACAATTCTTTCTTAAATATTTACATTGTCATGTTTCTTTTATACATTGGAGTGTTGATGACCCAGACCGAGAGGTTTTACACTGTTACGCACCCCTCGGTGTACATTTGCTGGTAAGACCTTACACAGTGGTCTTTCCCCATTGTGCCTTGGCGGCAGCTGCCCCAAGCTTGAGTGCGTCCCTCAGCGTCCCTTAGTCCTGGACCTTGGAATGTGCCAGTCTGCAACACTCGGTCGAGGACAATTCTTTGCACTGGAAGATCAGCAAGTTTCGGGCAGACCAAAGGGCGTCTTTCATCGAGTTGATGACCTTCCAGCAGCAGTTGATGTTTGTCTCGGTGTGTGTCCCTGGAAACAGTCTGTAGAGCACAGAGTCCTGTGTCACAGAGCTGTGAGGACTAGTACCAAATGGCGCTCGCCCAATTTTCCCGAGGAGAAGGGATTGAATCCAAAAGCCTTGGGAATCTGCACATTTGAGTACGGCTTACTGCCTCGCTCTAATATGCAGATTTGACAAACTCATCCCGCTCTTTATGGGCAGGTTTCCCCTTGGAACACCGCGCAAGATTTTGTTGAATCCCGCGAAGTGTTGCGAGCTGGGTAGATCCCGGGAGCAGGGTCTCTGACTTTCACTGGCCAACACTGCCGCGGCGAGATCCTTTTCTGGCGCAGCATGGCCAGAAAACCACACCCAAGATGTTTTTTTAATTGTTGCTTTTTTCCCCGTAAGTGTATGTTTCAAATTGTAAAATCCCTTTCAACTGCAGGTTTGTTCTAGAACAATACAACGCTCTTTCTTGGCTGACCTGTGACCCTGCCACCCAGGACCGCCGCTCCTGCCTCCCTGTTCATTTTGTGGTGCTGACGCAACTGTACAACTTCATCACAAGCATGTTGTAGACCTCAAGGGAGCTTCGAGGGATCCAGGACTAACTCTTGGAAAAGGGATATCGTTTGAGAGGGTCATTGTGAGCAGGATTCGGTAGGAAGGGAAGCGTACATTACTCATGGAGAACTCGGAGGGATTCTTGGAATTGGGTCAGAAGGACCCCAGGATGCCCTCCTTAATTGCTTAGTGGGTTTTAAAGCCACAGGCAGTTATCCAAAAATGCCTGCATCTTAATTTATTGTAAGTTTTTAAATGTTGTATAAATTGTCTTATATTTTGTATTTTTTTTTTAAATTTTTCAAGAAGGTGTATACTACCTTCAGGCTTTAAAGCATTTGTTGTACTAAAATATCTATAATCGTCTTAAAAGTTTGCAGTAGGTTGCTATAAAGTCAGGGGAGGGAGAGCAGCAAATATCTATTGGCTCAGTGTACATTTTAGTAGGGGTGGGGTTAGTGTTAACCATACCTTGCGTGTGGTGAAAACGCAGCGAAGCTGTGGATGCAGAGTACTTGTACAGTAAATATGTTCACTGTGTTTATAACTGAAAAGTACATCTTATGGCATTTCTTATCATGCATTGTGAAGCCAGCGCTAAAGGGGGAGGGGGAGGGAGTGGGACTGCGGAGGAGGGCTGCTCTCGTCAAGGTCAGTCCCAGTGACCTGCCTATTTGTATATATAAAAAAAGTCAGTAACTTTAATTTGTTACTACTGTATAAAAAAAAAAGAATTGTGCAGAATGGTAACTAAATTTTGTAGCAACAGAATTTTTTTTTCCAAAATTGAATCAATGCAATGCAGGTGTGTTGGTCTGTTGTAGTGTTAAGGTTTCTAGGCCCAGACTTTTATCTATCATTGTCCGAACTTAATGATGATGGCTTTAGTAAATGGACCGCTTGACTGATCCAGGTACCACCTTCCGGAGAAAGTCATAAAAGTGTGCTTTCTCATTATGTTCCTCTCTGTTTATGTTGCGATTTAATAATCACCAGACCTGATACTTTTTCCATTATCAGACTCCATAGCTCCTTGATTTATTTTTGTATAAAATATAACAAAAGTATTTTCACCACTCATCTCTGTACATTTTTAAAAAATAAATTTAGAGTACCTAATTATTTTTTCCAATTAAGGGGCAATTTAGCGTGGCCAATCCACCTACCCAGCACATCTTTTCGGTTGTGGGGGTGAAACCCACGCAGACACGGGGAGAATGTGCAAACTCCACATGGACAGTGACCCAGGGCCGGGATTCGAACCCGGGTCCTCCGCGCCGTAGGCATCAATGCTAACCACTGCGCCACCGTGCTGCCCCTCTCTGTACATTTATAGATGTCTGTTAAGATTTGGGTATTGCAAAGTTTTGGGGTGACTTTTTCTAAAAAGAGCTTCGGCATTCAATTGTGGGTAACATAGATTAAGATGCACATCTTGAAGAGAGCAAATTTTTGAAAAACCAGGGGAACTGGTAGATTCTGAAGATTTACCACATGGAAATCTGTCTTTGCATCACTTAATTGACCCTATGTCATGATACACTCTGAGCTCTACACTTGCAGGAGTTTTCTTTTTGAAAGGTCATTTTTCAGTATTTTTTTAATGACTGGTCAATTTCCTATGTCGACGCAGTGCCTTTTTTAACGACCTAAAATTTTTAAACATACCTGAAGTAAAATGTACATTTTGATAAAATGCTTTAGTGTTAAGTAAGTACAACTAATTAAATGGAGTAAATACTTTGAAGCTAAAGTTAAGGATGTATTAATTTTAGAAAGTGAAATACAAAGCCAACGCTTCAGAGACATGTTTGTCTTCAATGGAATTTGAAAGAAAAACCAGCAGAGTTGATTCATGACATTAGTCGATCTCCTGTGGTGCTACACATGTTGAGTCAAGACCAATTGTAGACTCCAGCTGAAAGAGGATAATTGGGCCAGGTCGTGCAAATGAAATTCATTCCCCATTTTAAAGCCACACGTTGCGTCCTTTTAATATTCCCCTTATAAATTCCTGCATCCACATGAAAATGTCTGGTGTAACGAGTCGGGCTGTAATTATACTCTGCTGCCGGTAGTGATGCTGTAATACCTCCACCTGGAGATGAAGATATAATTAGAGCCTGAGAAATTTACATAGATAATTTTCCTTAAATACGGATATAAGAACTTGTGTTGGAAAAAGCTCACAGGAAGAACGTGCAGATAAATTTATAATATTTTATATCCGAGTATGTGTGTAACTTAAACTTCACCATGCACTAAAAGTACTAAAACTCCAAATGGTATTTGAGCCTGGAACAGTGAGACCAGAACAGTTTTGAATTGAAAGTATTTTAGAAGAAATTTTAAAATTTCCTAAGTTTAAAAAATACCTCTAGTATCTAAGAATTTAAAATTAATTTATTAAACTACACATTAAATAATAGTCCCCTGCAGAAACATACAATCAAATTTCATCTAAAATATGTCTTAATCAAATTTTAATCTAATGGTATTAGTACAGTTTTTAAATGAGGACATTGTCTCCGTTGTTCACACCGTGATAATTTCAGGAAGTCTTTGATCAGGTTTCTGTGAAATTTGATTAAAGTAATTTTCATGCAAAGCTTGGTTGACTTTTTTGAAGATGGGTTCAATGAGAGCACCTCTCTAGTACCTGCAAACATTTTGTTGCAGCCAACAATTGCTTGAAACCCTGGTCAGCACTACTCTGTACGATTTACTCCTTTGAAACATATACGTTGTGCAACACTAAAGTGCGATCCAACACTTCAAGCCCTTTGCATCCTACTGTTAGGCTTTAATATTTGTGTGCTTAACTTAAACAATTAATTTTTAAAAATATAATTATATACACAATTGCTATACCTTGCTGAAATTACTTTTTAAGAATGGGCAGAGGCTGTTTTTTAATAAAGATTGCACTGAACCTTAAATACTATAAGACTAATTTAAAATTGCTATTACCGTCATGAAATAGGAAGAATGTTCACACATTTGTTACTAATGTGTGATCTCAACCTATTACTGCATTTGGGCTGCTTCTTGAACTGAAGACACTCTTGTTAAAGCTGTTGAACACCTGCCTCCAAACCGTAATCAGTGAGTTGGAATGTTGAGTTGCCAGCCGCCTGAATTCCTTTACCGTTTGCTTGACTTGAGCATTTTTGTTCTTGTCACTGGATGATTGTGCACAGTGGTTAGCACTGCTGCCCCACAGCACCAGGGACCCGGGTTTGATTCCTACCGAGTGACTCTGTGGAGTTTGCACGTTCTCCCCGTGTCTGTGGATTTCCTCTGGTTGCTCTGGTTTCCTCCCACAGTCCAAAGATGTACAGGTTAGGTGGATTGGCCATTCTAAATTGTCCCTTAGTGTCCAAAGGTTAGGTGGGGTTACAAGGATAGGTCGATGGGTCGAATGGATTCCTTTTGCACTGTAGGGATTCTATGGTGCCCTTTGCAGCAGTACGACAATCGCTTTCAAGTCTCTGCAAAGCTAGGTGGTGAAATCGAGAGAGAACCAGCTTGCCTCACGTTTTAAAATTGTTTGACCCAACAGTAAAGCTGTATTGGTGGTGGTCCTGCATGAATTTTGCAGCCAAGTCAGTATGTTTAAGAGTATAGATAGTAAGGGTGCGATTATGTATTAGGCATATGCTGTATTCGTACTCTCCAAAACCATCCCATTTATTGATCAATTTGTGTAGCTTCTTGATGCATTAAACCCTTAATGCAAATAAACTGAATACTTGACATAGGAAATATAAACAATTCAACTTCAAATTCTAACAATCATTTTAGGTCCTTTTGAATCATGGCTCGTGTTTTTGTTGAGGAACAAGCATTCTTTGGCTGGGGACTGTTTTTAAAAAAAACAAGCATGACAATCACAGCACAGCATTGCTCTACCCTGGTGCTGCTATGGGTTCTAGCCCCACATTGGAGCTAATCCCATTTCCTGCTTGTTCCCTGTATATTTCTTTAGATTTGATCTAATTCCCCTTTATATGCTGTGAGTATTATAATCTTCTACATTGTTAAAATGTATAGCAGAGTAAGTCTCAGTATCATAAATATTTGGACAGTGTTTCACTTTTTAAAAAAAAGAACAGGTGCATAGGGATTCCCTTGTTTGTAATCTGGATGTTTTAAGCACACAATTCAAACAGATATGGCTATGGATGAATTATTCTTAGAACACTGACTTTTGAAGAACTGCAATATCTGCACATTTCATTTCTAAATATAGTATTTCAGAATGCTTACAGGTTAAGTAACATTTGTCTTTTAATCCATTTTATCTTTTCCCCTTGTCCCTTCCCCCTCAGCCACCTATGTTCATTTTCAAGTTGTAAAGCCCTCAGCCCATTGTGTGAGATGGTGGATGCAGATTGTTCAAGAGGGTAGTTAGTATGGCGTAAGCCTGAACTCTGTGTGCCTCCACGTGTTGTAGGTTGCTTAGTTCCAAACTCTGTGGGGAATAGCAGATACTCAGCAATGTTTCAAAACAATAATCACAGAACATTAGTGACCAGACACTTTGTGACTGGCTTCAATGCTTCCACATGTTTTTGGTTTCCCTTGATGTTGCTTTACTTTCTCAGAACTCTGAATTTTTTATTGCAAAATGTACCTAATTTAAAAATTTAAACAGTTGATAAAGGATGTTTGTAAAGCAACAGTAAATTGGATATTATTTTGCTGTAAAATTTATTTTGCGGACCACTGGTGGCAGATGAGGGTTTTTGAATTTTTTTTGCATTAATTTTTACAGTAATGTGATCACTCTGCTTTAACTCTTAATACATTATCTTTTCCCGCACTTTGCCATCTAAATCATATTAGTTGTATTCATTGGTGTTCTTGGCACCTGCCTGCTATGCATGGTCTTGTGGTTATGCAGTAGTTTTAAATAAGTGGAAAACAATGGCTTTATTAAATTGAGTTACGACACAGTGCAGGCTTTCTACTGTTACCCACAGTTTATTGCTAAGGTTGTTTTCTGATATAGGGAAAAAGTCATTAAACTGGGCCATGTAATAAGGTATGAATGCCACTATAAAATGTGCAGGTGCTTTTCCTTGTATTTCCAGAGTTTCACAGCGTATGGTCCCCAGACTTCTGAACCCTGTTGATTTTTGTTGACTTCCTGGTCACGCTGAAACCAGGATCTGAAAGTGGTCCATTTCATTGTGCAAACACTAGCAATCCCAGTACTTTAATAGTGCATTGCTTAAACTTTTTTTGTCTTATTTAAATTTCATAATTTAATCTTTTTTTGTCAAAATATTTATAGATTTTTTGAGCTGAAATTGCAGTAGATTTAAAAAAAAACTCCTTAAATTTTATTAATTGTTGGATTTTACAGAGTTGATGCCTTGCTTATTTTTTAAAAAAAGAGAAAAAATATTGGGAGAACAATGTCATGTTTTGCTGAACAGTTGGCTGGCTGCAACAGCTGGGCAAGCAGTGATGAAAACCCCAGCTGTAGTGAGGACCGGTCCATTTTTTTTTCTCTTTGTGTCCTACATTGGTATAAAACATCCTGCTTGCAAAGCTGCGGTTGTAGTTCCTTAAGAGTCTTTTAATGAATTATGAACAAATTTTAGTCTGGAGATTGTGGCAAACACTAAAAGCTACATGCAGTCCAAAAAAGCTTAAAAGTACAAATTATGGTTGAATTGTTGAAAAGGTTTATACTTTTTAAACATTTCCAAATGAAAATAAATAATTTATTCATAATGTTGGTGTGCCCTTTGTGTTTTCATTTATCTGTAGGTTAGAGAATGTATTAAGGTTGCAGAGCTCAGCATATAGTGACTTTTTGGTAATTGAAAATGAATGAAATTAAAATCGCTTATTGTCACGAGTAGGCTTCAACGAAGTTGCTGTGAAAAGCCCCTAGTCGCCACATTCCGGCACCTGTCCCGGGAGGCTGGTACGGGAATCGAACCGTGCTGCTGGCCTGCGATTTAGCCCAGTGAGCTAAACCAGCCATTTCACTTGATTGGAAGTGTACTGTGAATTGGGGTCAACTGTAAATGGTCAGTCACAATCCTTGTTTATCACAATGATGCATAATGGCGAATCATCAAATTACTCCTAAGGAAGAAATGGAGCAGGGAGGTTGTTAGAGTATTAAAAATAGACAGGCAATTTCTATGTGGTAATTTTAAAATAACTTGAAGTTTCTTACAGCTGTGTAATCGCTGTTTGTTCCTAGTTAGAACAGAAAGTTTGATCATGTGACATAACATCATTGGCAGTTTGGGTAGGCTAACGGTCTATTCTAGCATCCTGTGAGAAAACACCTTTCCAATAAAGCTCTTATTTAGACCACAAAGAAACAAGACGAGGGAGTCACATTGGCAGCCTCCCAGAGGAAAAATAAATTAAACTTTATTGTTGATCCGTGTGCAACAGCTAAAAAAAACTTTGCTGGCAACAAATGACTGGCAAATAATAGCAGCAACCGTCAAAGGAACCAAAATTTAAACAGATTTTGGTGAAAACAGCATCAAAAGAAGCTTACAATGTGCTCTGCCTGGAAAGTTCAAGAACAGTGGTCTGTTAGTAGTAAGTAAACTAACAAATACCCTGGAACAATAGGTTAGTGCTGAGGGCGAGAGTTCCAAACATAGAAAAGAACAGGCAGAGGTCAGGGTTACATTGTTTGAAAGGGGAAAAAAGTGAGGTAGTGTTAAAAACTGTGGCACGTTTGCCATTTTTCCTAGGGAAGGCTTGCATGAGTTTTTGGCACCATATGATGGAAGCGCTGGAGCTCAAACTGAAAGATTCAAGTACTTTGTCCAGGCAAATTAAATTTCAGCAGACATGGCAGTCCCAATGTTCCTGAACTCTACAACCTCCTGCGAAGTCTGGTGCAGTGAGAAAAACCAGGCTCAAACTTATGGTGAGATTGTAAAGATATTTCCGGGCCATTTCTCACTGAAACCCATGGTCATTGCCAAGAGGTTCAGGTTCCATAAAGTTAACCAACAGCATGGTCAATCAATCACACAATTTGTAGCTACTTTGAAGAAATTAGCTGAATACTGATGTCTGGAATTATACCATTAGACACAGACTAGAAAGTGGGTTAAGAAGTGAAGCTATTCAAAAAAAAAAGTTAGCAGAAAGCAACTTAACTCTAAGGTTTTAAAGTCGTGATCTCAAAGTGCAACAATTGAGACCCAAACACACAAACAGATACGAAATTGCTATTGATGTGCAAAAACTGGGCACATAGCAACTGATTGCTGGAGATGGGCAATATGGGCAATAAATTCTGACTGTCAGCGATGCCCACATCCCATGAACAAATAAAAAGATGCAAGAATTGTAAAAAGGGGCACATCAAACGCACACATTGGAGAAAGAAATAAGTTCCTAGGTGTATCATGGAAAACTGAATAGAAGGAAAAAGATTAATGTCTTACAACAAGGTTTATTTGGAATCATGAGCTTTCAGAGCTGCGCTCCAAAAGCTTGATTCCAAATAAACCTGTTGGACTTTAACCTGGTATTGTTAGACTTACTGTGCCCACCCCAGTCCAACATCTGCATCTCCACATCATAATACAAAAGAGACACGATAAAGAATCATAGTTTTAACAGTCAGATGACAAACTGTTGTGAACGTATTGGCCCTTGTGAGTGCAACAAACTTGAGGGTCAGGTCTTTACTGGACAGACAACTGGCAAAAATGGGGGTAGACACTGGCACAGCCGTTTCATTGGTATCAGAACAACTATGACATATTGTCTTAAAACTCAGTGCCGTTGAGGGGCCGTTTCAATGTAAATGTGCAACTAAACATGCAGACTTGTCCACTTGCGTCGTTAAAGGTCACTATCCAGTCCAAATTGGGAGAACCTGGCCGCTGCAAATCAAGATAAACTGGGTGAGGTGAATCTCACGTCTGAGTCCAAAGCAGGCCCAACCCAAAGCTTAAAGGAACAAAGTAGCAGCTGCTGAAAAAGCTCAAAACAGCCAAGGCTCAAGCTAGCAGTGCTGTGACCGAGACGACAAAGGTTCAGCATACTGTAAAAAATGTGGTTCAGGATTGAGAAAGAAAGAATGAAGAGCTTACGGAAGAGGCATATGAATGCTTTGACAAAAATGTACGACAAAAGCATACGGCAAAATTCAGTGAGGATGACCAGAATGCTCCCTTTGTTAAATTCCAAACCACCGAGGAACAAGAAATTGAGGCACATCTCGAAACGTTGGCCATAAGGAAACTCTTGTTCATTGAAAAGGACATTCAGTTTAGGAAAAGAGCTGCTGACTCCCTTCATGCATCAAGGGTCAACAAGAATAAAAAGATTGCTGATCGTAAACAATAGAAGCTAAAATTCCTGAAGGATGTCTGGATGGAAGTTGCACCAGATGTCTAAATGAAAAGTTGGTGTTACTCCAAGTGCAGTCTGTAACACCAGTACGCCTTTCCTATTTCACTATACAGCAGCATCTGAGGTCCAATGAACATGCCAACAGCAAGAAGAATGATCATAACCTGACTCTGCTCAACAAACCAACCCTAAAGCCAAATTTGATATGTTCTTAAAGGGCAAAAACCCTTTTGGAAATCCTCAGGAGCAGCTGTTTCAACTGGAGAGGTTAGAATGGCAGATGGAGTTTAATTTGGATAAATGTGAGGTGATGCATTTTGGTAGATCAAATCAGGGCAGGACCTATTCAGTTAATGAACATAGAACATACAGTGCAGAAGGAGGCCATTCGGCCCATCGTGCCTGCACCGCCCCACTTAAGCTCTCGTTTCCACCCTATCCCCGTAACCCAATAACCCCTCCTAACCATTTTGGACACTAAGGGCAATTTAGCCTGGCCAATCCATCTAACCTGCACGTCTTTGGACAGTGGAAGGAAACTGGAGCACCCGGTGGAAACCCACGCAAACATGGGGAGAACGTGCAGACAGTGACCCAGCGGGAATCAAACCTGGGACCCTGGCGTTGTGAAGCCACAGTGTTATCAACACTTGTGCTACCCACAAATGGTAGGGTGTTGGGGAGAGTTATAGAACAAAGAGATCTAGGGGTACAGGTTCATAGCTCCTTGAAGGTGGAGCCGCAGGTGGACAGGGTAGTGAAGAAGGCAATCAGCATGCTAGGTTTTATTGGTCAGAATATTGAATACAAGAGTTGGGACGTCTTGTTGCAGTTGTACAAGACATTGGTAAGACCACACCTGGGATACTGTGTTCAGTTCTGGTCACCCTATTACAGGAAGGATATTGTTAAACTAGAAAGAGTGAAGAAGAGGTTACGAGGATGCTACCAGGACTTGATGGTCTGAGTTATAGGGAGAGGCTGAATAGGCTGGGACTATTTTCCCTGTAGCGTAGGAGGCTTAGGGGTGATCTTATAGAGGTCTATAAAATAATGACGAGCATAGATAAGATAGATAGTCGACATCATTTCCCAAAGGTCAAGGTGTCTAGAACTAGAGAGCATAGGTTTAAGGTGAGAGGAGAGAGATACAAAATGGACCAGAGTGGAAATTTTTTTCTCACAAGAGTGGTGAGCATCTGGAACGGGCTGCCAGAGGCAGTTGTAGAGGTGAGTACAATTTTGTCCTTTAAAAAGCAGTTAGACAGTTACATGGGCAGGGTGGGTATAGATGGATATAGGCCAAATGCAGGCAAGTGGGATTAGTTTAGTGATAGAAACTGGGTGGCATGGACCAGCGGGGCTGATGGGCCTGTTTCCATGCTGTAAACATCTATGACTCTGGTGCAGTCCAGAAACGAGACTTAAAATGGGAGGGTGAATGTAGCAAGAATGAAACTTCGAGGAGAAATGCAGGATCTGACTGAGGCTCACCCATCTGGAGAAGGCACCACAGAGATTCAGATAGGGGAGGGTGTGGTGTGCAGGCTGGAGTGGCAGTGGTTGGCAACAGAAAAAAAAACCCTGGTGCAAGAACAAAGAGGCTGAAAACCAGAGCCTGATCAAAGGCGGAGAACTCCAGCAGCTGCAGAACATCAGCTCCACCATACTCCAGCTGAGATCTATCCTGGGTGTATCATGCTCAGCAGTGCAAAAGAAAGTTTGCAGCCTCTGAAAAAGCAGCTATGTGAGAACGGAGCTGAATGCACCGTTTTTCATTAAGGCCAAGTAGTACTAGTAAGGAACTAAACTACCGTGAGAAATCAGCGCAGGTCTGGTATCCGACACATTCAACTCTGGACGATGTGTGGTGAAGACATGCTGACCAGCCTTTTGGGGCTTGAACAAGGTTGCCAAAGACTACAGAAAGTCTGCAACAAACTATGCCAAGTGAAGCCTTGTACTAACTGAGAATCTGACAGGATTGGAAACTGTAGAAGACAGTACCTCAGTTGAAGACATTCAAGACTGAGACAACCTCCAAATCCTATGGCGACTCTGGCTGAAGCAACAACAGGTGATGTTCAAACTACACCAAAACACCAGAGGTTAGTTGACAACCACACAGGAATTGGCCTCCTCAGACATGCCTGAAGTATTGACTGTTGTTTGTTAAATTTTCATTATAAATTTTGATAACCTTATACTGTGTTTCATTGCAGGAACCTCTGATGTATTCATGAATGTTTGTTCCTCGTTGGGACAAGGTCACTTTGAGTTTATGATCATGTGACATACCGATGAGATCATCAGCAGTATGGGTGGGCTAACAGCCAATCTATTCTAGCAGCCTGTGAAAAACCACTTTTCCAATTGTTTGTACCTTTGTGGTCTGCAAGCCTATCCTATAAAATACCACATGTTGGTTACCACATTTCCCAGCTAAACCATTTGCAGTGTTTTTGTTAAATGGGGCTGCACTCTCTGGACTAGTCATTCTCAACGACACCTCTAACAATGCCAATTTAATTAATATTGAAGTTGTAAAATTGTTTTAGATACAAAAGCAGAAAATACTGGACAATCTCAGCAGGACTGACGGCATCTGTGGAGAGAAAAGGGAGCTAACGTTTTGAGACTGGATTACTTTTTCGGTCTTTGTATCAGATTTCAGCATCCACATTAATTTGCTTTTATATTGTTTTAAATATTGCGTATTAAAGTGGAAGACAGTGGGGTCAATTTTCAAACTCCTGTTTCTGCATTCAATCTTATTGGGGGCAATCTGCATGTAAACATTGAATTTGCACTGGCAACAGAATGCAGAATTGACCATAGTTCACATCAAGATTTAAATACTTTTACCTCTTGTGATTTAAAGAAAATAACAATAGCTGTTTAGGCAGGCAATAAATTCACAAAGGTGCTTAAATTTGACCCAGTCAATGGCCAGTTAAACGACAGAAATATCATTCTCCATCACCCACACCTCTGGCTTTTTAAGTGCATCACTTAATTCAATCATCTACTTTCCTTGGTTTGATGAGCTTAATCATTTGTTTCATTTGCAGTTTTAAGAACTACCAGCAAAATCTGTAATAAATAAAATGTCATGGTAAATCCAAGTGGCATAGAGCAGGAGAGATGCATTTGGCAGTGATCTGTTAACGTCAAGCTATAGAGAACGAGAAATTGAAGACAGGGAGGGTAAGGCACAACACATTTCAAAAATAGCAGAAAATCAAATGGGAGGGAGGAACTTCAAACAATCACAGTTGCTGAAGGAAAACTACTCGGAAAACAGGTCTAATTACAAGATGTTAGCATGCAGATGTGGCAAGTAATTAGCAAAGTGAATGGATTAGCCTTGATGACCAGGGGATGGAGTCGGAATGTCTTGTTACAACTGTCATTGGTGTACTGCATTCAGTTTTGGTTTCACTTAAGGACGGATATACTTGTTTCAGGCGGTTCAGATAATCCTCACGACACAGATTCCCGTTCCGAGCTGGGTGGGCACATTGGAGTTTAGAAGAATGAAGTGATTTTATTAAAATATCAGGTTGAGGGGACTTGTCAGAGCCATCATGAATTTAGAACTAGGGGGAAAAACAGTTTCAGAATAAGGGGTCTCCTGTTAAAGAGGGAGATGAGTAGGAATTTCTTCTTCATCTTTGAAATTCTCTACCCGAGAGACCATATTCAGGACTGGGACAGATTTTGGGCAGGGAAAAGAGAGCGGGCAGGAAAAGAGTGTTGAGGCCATATACAGATCAGCCATGATCCTACTGAATCGCAGAGCATGATGGAATGCCTATTAATGTGGAGAGGATGTTTCCACTTGTCGGAGAAACTAGAACCCCCCCCGGATGAAGGGATGACCCTTTAAAACTGAGATGCGGAGACATTTCTCCAACCTGACGGTGGTGAATCTGTGGAACTTATTGCCGCAGGCGGCTATGGAGTCAGTGTCTAAGACAGAGATAGATAAGTTCTTGATTAATAAGGGGATCATTTGGGGAGAAGGCAGGAGAATGGGGATGAGAAACATATCAGCCATGGTTGAATTGTGGAGCACTCATTGGGCCAAATGGTCGAATTCTGCTCCTGTCTTATGGTATGCTATTTCTTACATTGTTATACAAGACATTCCAGTATAAATTAGTCCGATGCTTATTCAATATACAAATTACTTTTGATTCACACTATTTTTGTATCAATCATGGAACCTTCTTTCGGTAGGAAACAATGCCAGAAGTTTAAAAAATGCATAGAAAGGAGATGGAAAATAATAATTTTTGTGTTGTCTTTCAAAGATGATTAGAGTGGAAAATAGCTTGAGGAAAATGAAAGACATTTATACCAAAGCGCTGTTTCAGATTCTACTACACTGACATTTGAATTTGTATTCACAATAATTTTACATTTCAGTATTCAGTGTATAAACAAGGTTTCTTTATTACAAAGTATAATCTGCAGTAAGGTGGTCTGAAAATTAATTTAGGTCAGCTATAAAAAAAGCAATTCCTCATTTCTTTTAAATATACATTTTTTTTCACAGCAACACATCCAACCTACCGCTGCATTGATGGTAGTCACGTGCTGACATTGTAATCCATTTCAGTATTCAGACAAATGTTGACATCTGCTGAGAATTCCCAAATACATCTGATTATGATGCAAAGTTGCACTTTCAGCTGCCCCAAAACCCACCAGTCACTTTGTGGTAGTACCATGCGCGATATGGTGGAATGACTTTCATATTCTTGGCATGCAGCTTTCTGAATTCTGACACTAAACTCCAACAACAGCTGTATTTATTATCTCCAGAAATGTTGCTTCAACGCGCTGGCACAGAAGCACGTCAGGGTCCAAATTCTCTGGTGCAATAGTCTCACCCTTTTTAATCCTCTCCGAACTTGCACTACGATGGAGGTCAGGGGTTACCTCAGTCTTCTCCTTTAGATACTTGAGACCTGTGTAAACATGCCGGATTTGACATTTAGTGAATTGTCTCCATTACAAGAGAGCCTATTGTTCAAATACTCAAGAATGTGCTGTTGCTAGAATGGTGTCCAAATTACAATGACATTATGGTGTTGTTCAACTGTGTTCAAAACCAATTAGTTACGGGGGATTTTAACTTGAGTACATGTTTCAAGATTGCATCTCCATTGCAGAGTTAGGAGAAGGCACAATGCGCCTCCCCAAGGCTGGAGGGAGGGATGCCGGTTCAGCACAACTTAGGCAGTCTACCCTCCTTCCAGAATGTGGCATGAGTCTAAAACATACCCTCCAATATGGGAGGTGGGTTTGAGATACATCCTGTCCCCACATTGTACATTTTCCAGTGATCAAAAACCTAAACTGAACTTGCTGACTTTTGTTTCCTTCCCAATCCTAAAGATGCTGAAACCAACTGAGTAACTCCATTTGAGTTCAGTTGGCAATTCCTGTACAGAATCAATCTGGTGGGCTGGTCGGGGCACTGAAAACATTATAGAAAATGATAATGCTAATCGGCCCTTTGAGCTTACATTATCATTCAACATGATCGTGGCCGATCCTCTATTTCAACCCCATACTCATACACTCCCCAAAGTCCTCAACACGGTTAGAGTTTAAAAATCTATTTCCTTAAATATATTCAGTGATTAAGCCTCAGCCTTGTGGTGGAGAGTTCCACAGGTTTGCCACCCTCTGAATGAAGAGGTTTCTCCTCATCCCACGCCTAAATGGCTACCTTGTCTCCTGACAGTGACCTCTTGTTCTAAACCACACTCTACCAAACAACAACCCTGCATCCAGGCAATCTAGCCCCGCCCAAATTTTATACGTTTCAATTAGATCCCCTCATTCTTAACTCCAGTGAATACAGGTCCAGTTGACTAACACTACTCATACATCAATCCTGCCATCCCTGAATTCAGTCTGGTGAACCTTCACTGCACTCCCTCAATATATGCAAGTGTAGATTCTTAGATAAGGAGACCCAGGCCCTGTACAAGAAAGATATCCTTGCTCCTGAACTCGGATCCTCTTTGGGAAGGCCAAAATGCCTGTGTGCTGTACCTGCATGTTTGCTTTCAGTGACTGCTGCACTGGGACACCCAGGTCACTTTGTGTATCAACATTTCCCATCTTAAATATTACTCTGCCATTCTGCTTCTCCAACTGAAATGGATAACTTCACATTTATCCATCACTCAACTTGTTGAAATCACCTTGAAGCTTAACACCACCTCACCACTCTCATTCCCACCAACTAGGAAATATTGGGCGAAATTCACCGAAGACCTTCGTGACGCCCTTGACCGGCGGGCAAAAACGGCGCTGGTGACTCCGGCGTCGGGGCCCGCTTATCAGCCCGAAATCTCCCGTCCCGAAAGGGCCAGCAACGGAGTGACGCTGTACGCGTCAGTTTCACCCGCTGCGGAAGTGGCGCGTCGGTTGACGTCGGGCGACATCAACAACACCGCCCGGCGTTGGAGAGGGGTGGGGGGGGGGGAAGAGAAGGGGGGGGGTGGGAGGGGAGGGGTGGGGGTAGAGGTAGGGGGGTCGGGGTAGGGGTAGAGGTAGGGGGGTAGGGGTAGGGGGCAGCAGCGTGCAGAGGGTGGGGGGGCAACGGTGCATTGGCCCCGGGCATCCATTGGATGGGGGCATCAGCAGATCTTCCTCAAGGCTCCCCTTCCTCCCAGCTGCCTGTCTTTGTTTGAGAGAGAGAGAGGGAGATTGTGGGGACAGACAGAGAGAGAGAGAGACAGAGAGAGGGAGTACCGTCCGTCCTCTGGCTGAGAGCAGGGCTTTGGTGAGTATATTGCAATCTGCCTAAACCCAGGAATATTGCCTGGTTAGAATGCAGAGGGAAATGCTGGGATCCCAGGGTGGGAGATGTGTCTGGATTTGTCTATTTCTGTTTCAGCCTCTGCGATTTCAGGTCAGTTTCACAACAACAGGAAAAACGCATGGAGAGAGAGGGAAAAACTTTTGGCAAAGTTTCTGGGTTCTGCCTTTATAATTCACAGCGCAGAAAGAGTTCTGCGCTGTGAATTATAAAGGCACCTTTTCTAATCTTGGGGAGAAACCAATTGTGGAGGAGAATGCTGAGACCCAGGCTATTAGAATAGATGGCATTGAGGTGCGTAGGGAAGAAGTGTTGGCAATTCTGGACAAGGTGAAAATAGATAAGTCCCCGGGGCCAGATGGGATTTATCCTAGGATTCTCTGGGACGCCAGGGAAGAGATTGCTGAGCCTTTGGCTTTGATTTTTAGGACATCATTGGCTACAGGAATAGTGCCAGAGGACTGGAGGATAGCAAATGTGGTCCCTTTGTTCAAGAAGGGGAGTAGAGATAACCCCGGTAACTATAGGCCAGTGAGCCTAACGTCTGTGGTGGGTAAAGTCTTGGAGAGGATTATAAAAGATACGATTTATAATCATCTAGATAGGAATAATATGATTAGGGACAGTCAGCATGGTTTTGTGAAGGGTAGGTCATGCCTCACAAACCTTATCGAGTTCTTTGAGAAGGTGACTGAACAGGTAGACGAGGGTAGAGCAGTTGATGTGGTGTATATGGATTTCAGTAAAGCGTTTGATAAGGTTCCCCACGGTCGGCTATTGCAGAAAATACGGAAGCTGGGGATTGAGGGTGATTTAGAGATGTGGATCAGAAATTGGCTAGTTGAAAGAAGACAGAGAGTGGTAGTTGATGGGAAATGTTCAGAATGGAGTTCAGTTA
Source organism: Scyliorhinus canicula (assembly GCF_902713615.1). NCBI lineage: Eukaryota > Metazoa > Chordata > Chondrichthyes > Carcharhiniformes > Scyliorhinidae > Scyliorhinus > Scyliorhinus canicula. Next base: position 157,505,830 of record NC_052157.1, read on the forward strand.
CGAGTGGCGTACCACAAGGATCTGTTCTGGGGCCGTTGCTGTTTGTCATTTTTATAAATGACCTAGAGGAGGGCGCAGAAGGATGGGTGAGTAAATTTGCAGACGACACTAAAGTCGGTGGAGTTGTAGACAGTGCGGAAGGATGTTGCAGGTTACAGAGGGACATAGATAAGCTGCAGAGCTGGGCTGAGAGGTGGCAAATGGAGTTTAATGTGGAGAAGTGTGAGGTGATTCACTTTGGAAAGAATAACAGGAATGCGGAATATTTGGCTAATGGTAAAATTCTTGGTAGTGTGGATGAGCAGAGGGATCTCGGTGTCCATGTACATAGATCCCTGAAAGTTGCCACCCAGGTTGATAGGGTTGTGAAGAAGGCCTATGGTGTGTTGGCCTTTATTGGTAGAGGGATTGAGTTCCGGAGCCATGAGGTCATGTTGCAGTTGTACAAAACTCTAGTACAGCCGCATTTGGAGTATTGCGTACAGTTCTGGTCGCCTCATTATAGGAAGGACGTGGAAGCTTTGGAACGGGTGCAGAGGAGATTTACCAGGATGTTGCCTGGTATGGAGGGAAAATCTTATGAGGAAAGGCTGATGGGCTTGAGGTTGTTTTCGTTAGAGAGAAGAAGGTTAAGAGGTGACTTAATAGAGGCATACAAAATGATCAGAGGGTTAGATAGGGTGGACAGCGAGAGCCTTCTCCCGCGGATGGAGGTGGCTAGCACGAGGGGACATAGCCTTAAATTGAGGGGTAATAGATATAGGACAGAGGTCAGAGGTGGGTTTTTTACGCAAAGAGTGGTGAGGCCGTGGAATGCCCTACCTGCAACAGTAGTGAACTCGCCAACATTGAGGGCATTTAAAAATTTATTGGATAAGCATATGGATGATAAGGGCATAGTGTAGGTTAGATGGCCTTTAGATTTTTTCCATGTCGGTGCAACATCGAGGGCCGAAGGGCCTGTACTGTGCTGTATCGTTCTATGTTCTATGTTCTAAACAACCTTTTGAAGAGTCTGAGGAAATAAGCAGGAATTTGGATTAATTCTGCCTCCCCACCCTCTGGGCCTCTTTCTCCTCCCTCTCTCTCACATTCTCTTCATCCTGCCCTTTGTTCCAAAGCTATGTGATCCCCCTGTGCACTGGCACAGATTTACAGTGCGGTTTAGGTTCTGTGTTTACCCCAGGTGTGGGGGTGGGGAAAAGAGGGAGGGTTTGGCATTCCTCAGGGGCACTGCATTGAACCACCCCCACCCCCCTCCCAAATCATCCTCCATCTAACCTCATCCACGTGGAGTGGAGGGGGTGATCTTCTATAATGCACCAATATAATTGTTCTTACGTTTGGGTCTGGGCATCAGGTACTAGCTAGTTGCCTTGGGAGGCATCACATCAGAGCCCCTGTCCACCCACCCACCCCCCAGGCCCGCAAGTTTCTCCTTCCTGGAGTTTCCAGCCGGAGATGTCTTTGAGTTTGTCCACACCAGGTTTTAATAAAAGTTAAACGGTCTCTGACCAAATTGATTTTGTGCAGTTATCCATGTCACAAGGAAACACGTTTGCCGGTGTAACTGCCTGAAGGATTTTGCTGTCCCTTGGCCCCAGTGAGAGCGTTGTGAAATGCATTCAAAAGTGTGGCATTGGAGGAACTATAATGACGTAAATGCAAGACTGACCTTGCTTTAAGACGAGTGCTATTGCCATGCGCATAAAGTGGGGGGGGGGGGGGGGGGGGGGGGTGTTGGTTGCTACTTGAGTCTTTGGGGCATACAATCAAGATTTGCCCCGGGCATCACCAGACCTCTGCACGTCACTGGGTGGGGGTGGTTCAATGCAGTGCCCCTGAGGAATGCCAAACCCTCCCTCTTTTCCCCGCCCCCACACCTGGGGTAAACACAGAACCTAAACGGCACAGTAAATCTGTGCTGGTGCACAGGGGGATCACATAGCTCTGGAACAAAGGGCAGGATGAAGAGAATGTGAGAGAGAGAGAGGAGAAAGGGGGAGGGAGGAGAAAGGGGGAGGGAGGAGAAAGAGGCCCAGGGGGTGGGGAGGCAGAATTAATCCAAATTCCTGCTTATTTCCTCAGACTCTTCAAAAGGTTGTTTCTCCCCAGGATTAGAAAAGGTGCCTTGATAATTCACAGCGCAGAACCCTTTCTGCGCTGTGAATTATAAAGGTAGAACCCAGAAACTTTGCCAAAAGTTTTTCCCTCTCTCTCCGCGCGTTTTTCCTGTTGTTGTGAAACTGACCTGAAATCGCAGAGGCTGAAGCAGAAATAGACAAATCCAGACACATCTCCCACCCCGGGATCCCAGCATTTCCCTCTGCATTCTAACCAGGCAATATTCCTGGGTTTAGGCAGATTGCAATATACTCACCAAAGCCCTGCTCTCAGCCAGAGGACGGACGGGACTCCCTCTCTCTCTCTGTCTGTCCCCACAATCTCCCTCTCAAACAAAGACAAGGCAGCTGGGAGGAAGGGGAGCCTTGAGGAAGATCTGCTGATGCCCCCATCCAATGGATGCCTGGGGCCAACGCACTGTCGCACCCCCCCCCTCTGCACGCCACTGCCCCCTACCCCAACCCCCTACCTCTATCCCCCCCACCCCTACCCCACCACCCCCTACCTCTACCCCCACCCCTACCTCTACCTCTACCCCTACCCTCCTCCCCCCCACTCGATGTAGGTAACTGAACGGCGTCAACCATCATCAATGGTTGACGCCGTTATAAACCTACTTTGATTTTCGCCGACGTGACCCGTGGCCACGTCGGCGGGACTTTGGCCCATCTGGGCCGGTGAATAAAAAAGCTTAAAAAAACAATGGCATCCCGCCGGCGCCAGCCGTTATCCGAGGCGGCCGGCGGGATTTGAAGAACACCGTTTTATGGCGGGTGGGAGAATTTTTAACATGGCGGGAGCGGCAATATCGGCGCCGCCGACCGATTCTCCGACCCTGCGTGGGGTTGGAGAATTTCGCCCATTATCTCCTCTTCTACAGTGCTGTTGTAATTGACAAATCTAAAAATAAAATGAAGAGTGACTTTAATCATCATTGACACAAATACATACGTGTAATGATGGGGTCAATATCCTGAGCCTGAGTGGCAACATGTGAGGCACAGACTTGTCCGGTCTGGATCAGTAATGAAGTTACATCATCATATAGTGGAGGAAAAGCTCGGCAGAAAGACACCAAACAGGGCAACGTAGGCATGAAGAAGGCAAACCGCTTAGCCTGGGTCAACACTGAACAAGGAGAGAACGATACAACAGTGAATAATGCTTCCGACTATTCATTATGGAAATGGAGGTTTTTACTTTGTAAATATCATTCTTTAGCAATCAAAAATGTTTCAATCTCTCTCCATCACAGTTGGTAAAATACAGATTACCAGTTAGTATTCCTCTGAATCCCATTAATTCCAAATATTGTTATATAATCACTTTCTCCATCTGCATCCTCAATGGTTAATACAAAATACTCGTGTTCTTTGCCAAAAGGTGGTAATTGTGGAACTTTTATCTTCCATCAGTTTTCACCATCCTGTCAAATTCCAAGCCTGCAGGATGCCAATTTGCACTTTGCAGAGGAAATCCAACCATTTAACCGAGTCAGCTCTCTTTAACCATGGCAGCGACTGCACTATGGACCCGTGTCATTATTTCTTACACCGAGTCTGCTCTCTTTAGCCATGGCAGCGACTGCACTACGGACCCATGTCATTATTTCTTACACAGTCACTTTGTGCACTGTCCTATAGATAGATGTTTTAGCACTGGAATTCCCGAACTGGGTTCCACAGAACCCTGGGATTCTGTTGGATACGTCCTGGGGTTCTTTGGTCGGCCAGGATAATGTACAAAATGTGAAACATGCTCTGAAGCTACTTGTCCAGAGGCTGCATTTGGCTGCTGATTGCTCACTCTCTCTAAAGGCAAATTCAGCATTTGACTCACAATGCACTTGCATAGACTCATAGAATCAGAGCATTTACAGTGCAAAAGGAGGTCATTCGGCCCATCGAGTCTGCACCGGCCCTGACAAAGAGCACCCTACTGAAGCCCACGTATCTACCCTATCCCCGTAACCCCCACTTAACATTTTATGGACACTAAGGGAAATTTAGTTTGGCCAATCCACCTAACCCACACATCTTTGGACTGTGGGAAGAAATCGAAGCACCCGGAGAAAATTCACGCAGACACGGGGAGAACGTGCTGACTCCACACAGACAGGGACCCAGCCGGGTATCGAACCTGGGACCCTAGAGCTGTGAAGCAACTGTGCTAACCAATATGCTACCATGCTGCCCACAGAATAGTTGTGAGCAGTGACCTCAGGGGTTGGAAAGATGGATATCGACCCTTTAAGAGGAATTGAGCATGGCAGATCTTGCATAGAATGAAACACAGGGACGTTCCCAAATAAAGATGTAGTCTATGATACATGTCATGCTAAAATTAAAAAGAGTAGAGGACCTCACCTGTGAGTACAGTTCCCATGACATTGATAGACAAGCGGGCTACACTGAGAGACTTGGGTAGTGCATACTGGATACACAAGTGGGATAAAAGCTGAATGGCAAATATCTAAACAGAGATAAATCTTCTGTTAGAATGATAGAAGGGATCTGTGCATATTATTACATTTTATTATAGACAACTGATTATCAATTTCAAGCTGATTTGAATCCGACCAGCACAATGCATTTGACTCAGGAATCTGGTTTTGAATCTAGCATGGACTAAAACTGGCACAGAGACCTTCAAAGTGACAGTACAATTTGATGTAGTTTTCATGGAACAAGAATCCATAGGGCAAAACTGTTCACAGGCCATTATAAACTGCAATTCCACCCGAAGGCAGGTAGTGTGGAAAATATAAACAGATTACACCAGTGTTCCTCCTAGGCTGAGGACATGAGTTTTGGTAGAAGTTTTAACCTGCATTAGTGTACAATATCTGCATAGAAAGGTTTGATACCAACATTTCCACACCTTAATGAATGCAATAAACTTAAAAAGGTGAAAATTTAATATGCAGAGACAGATCAGTTCTCTTACATCTGGAAATAGAAAATACCCAATTACTCTGGCGCCATTGGATTATTATTTTTAATAATTCATTTTAATGAAGTTCACAATGGTATAGTGGTTTTAGAACACTGAAGTGGTTGTAAAGCCACAATTTTCCTCTCGGTTTTCAGCTTATCTGGCTCAGGTCTTCTCCCCCACAAACCAAGCTGCCCAGAGGCATTAACAGCACGTCACAGCTGAGCTTGAACCACAGTTGAACCGTGGTTAGACTGCAGCTGGCTTACAGTGTGCAGTTTTTGGTCTCTTATCTTAGGAAGGATATTATTTTCATACAGGGAGTGCAACGAAGATTCAACAGACTAGTCGCCGGGATGCTGGACTGTCCTTTGAAGAGAGTTTGGGGAAATGGGCCTGTATTCTCTCCAGTTCTGAAGAATGAGAAGTCATCTCATTGAAAAGTACAGAACACTTAAAGGGACAAACGGGGTCGATGCAGGTAAGATGTTTCCCCTGGTTGGGGAGTCTGGAACCAGGGGATGCAATTTCAAAATAAGGGGGAAGTAACTTAGGATCAAGATGAGATGGCAAAGCAGGTTGAATGGCTGATTCCGATATTCCCCCAGCCCCTCCTTTGCTAGTGACTCAAACATGGATTTCAAACTGTCAGCTGCCTTTGTGCAAAGCAGGCTTACAGTAGTAGAAAGCGGGCAGGAATCATTTCTGCCGGAACCTTTCTCACGGGCCACAGCTATTTGTGGGAATGAACAAGTGGCAATTAAAGTTTCATCTTAAAACAGTTTTGAATTGAAATACTGACAGTGTTGTGTCATTCTGGAGTACAGGATATTAGATTCAAATCACCTGTGAAGTATGTGCAGGATTACTACAGGGAGAAAAGAGTGCAGAATATTATTCAATATATTTCAAACACCTTTCTTTCACCCTGCCTTTTGTTTGCTCATTCAACGTGCGCGCACACACACATACACAGGCACATACCACACACGTATACACAGGCACATACCACACATATACACACACCACACACATATACGCAGGCACACGCCACACACATATGCAGGCACATACCACAGATATACGCAGGCACACACCACACACATATGCAGGCACACACACCACACATATACACAGGCACATACCACACACATATACACAGGCACATACCACACACATATACACAGGCACATACCACACACATATACACAGGCACATACCACACACATATACACAGGCACATACCACACACATATACACAGGCACATACCACACACATATACACAGGCACATACCAATCTAGATAGTTACTGAATTACCTGCTTCTCCAGTTGCGGCTGTGCCAACAGTTCTGGAATGAAATCCAGACATATGTGAATGGAGGGAATTCCTGCTACAGTCAGAGGCAGCAGCTCACTCGGGTAACCCTGTATAAACATAACCTACAATTAATTTACCAAGACATGGCACTAATGAGCGCACTAATGAGCACACTAAGTCTTTTGGAAATCTTGTAATAAAGAGAAGTTAGGGAGAGGGGGGGCCAATCTCTGCTGTGTCTCAAATCCACTTTTCAGAGACCGGCTGGCTACATTGTTATTTGAGTAGAGAAAATAAGACACAATAAATTTAAAACTACAACTGTGACTGAATAAATCTGCTTAATTTCCCAGATTTTCTAACCCTCCTCTCCTGCAGGTGCGGCCAGTGACCGGTTTATTGATCCATTGTGCCCAGTGTTAGCTCATTCAAGTGGCATTTCACAAATGGGGCAAAGGTTTGCTGGCTGTTCCGGGGGATCTTCCAGTGCCGACAACGCAGCCCGTCGCGGATTTCCCAGTAGTGAGGGTGCATTCAACGGGAAACCCAGTTGACAAAGACAGGACCAGGAGATCCTGCCGCTGGCCAATGACGGTCTGCCTCACGTCGGTGGGGTTGCTCTGCAAATCCCACCCTTAACGTGAGTACACGTTTTCTGACCATTCAGCGGTGTCAGATTGCCCCCCGATTTTACCCTCATCTGAGGTCTCGAGTGACGCACTTTACAAACATATCACTATTTTCACAGTAACTGCATTGCAGTGATAATGGAAGCCTACTTGTGACACTAATAAAGATTATTACTATCATGAAAAGAAACCCTTGGGGAGACTGAGGCATTCGAATCAATGTAGGAACACTGCCAATGACCCAAGCGGTAGATTGGTCCACTGGTGGCGCTCAACTGAGAGATAGAAGTTGGGGGTCAAGCACCACTCCAAGATTTGAGCAGGAACTGGATACTGAGATGGATACTCCAGAGCAGGGAGTGCTGCACTGTCCAGAGAGCCATTTTTCAGATGTGATTTTAAATGAAGCACCTAATTCCTTGTTCAGGTGGATGCAAAACATTCCATGGTACTATTTGCTGAGTAAGAAAGGTGTTCACCCAATTGTGCGACATCTGTCCCTCAATCATCAAAATAGATTAACCAGTTAATCATCTCACTCTATATTTGTGGCACTTTATTGTGGGAATTGATTGCCATAAATGCCAACAAAACAGCGACCACAGTACAAAAAGTAATTAAATAGCTGTGAAGTGCATTGGACAGTCTGGACATGGAAGGTGCGATATAGAAACACACAAAATGTATGGCACAGAATCAGGCCATCCAATCGTATCTGTGCCAGCTAACAAAAGAGCAACCCAGCTTAATCCGACTTTGCACCTCTTGGTCTGTAGCCATGAAGGTTACGGAACTTCAAGCGCATATCCAAGTATTTTAAAAATGCAGTGAAGGTTTTGGTCTCTACCATCCTTTTGAGCAGTGAATTTCAGACAGCCACCACCCTCTCGATGAAAAATTTCTCCTCAGCTTCCTTGAATACAAAAGTAGGGGAGGTTATGCTTCAGTGGAGTGTAAATATAAAAACCGACTGTAAACGTTAAAGAGAAAAAGATTGATTAAAAAAACAAATGTAGGCCTCCATACAGTCAGAAACGGGGGAATTCATAACGAGGAACAAAACAGTGGCTGAGGAACTAAATTTCTACTTTGTTTCTGTCTTCACAAACAAAGACATGAATAATGTACTGGAAGTTGTGAGAAACACCAGTTTCAGTGAGAAGCTGAAGGCAATTAGTATTAGTAAAGAAATGGTTTGGGGGAAATTAAAGGGATTGAAGGTAGATAAATTTCCAGGACCTGATAATCTGCATCCCAGAGTACTTAAGGAGTGACTCTAAGACCACGCCCCACACTACATGGACGTGCGGCTGGAGACGGGAAGGGCCCAGCGCCCCACATGGAGGTTGGACGGTGCCTTACTAGCTGACGAGGCCTTCAGCGAAAGGATAGCGCGGGCCATAGCGGAGCACACGGAGAACAACCAAAACGGGGAGGTATCATCCTCCACGTTCTGGGAAGCGCTTAAGGCCGTACTAAGAGGGGAAATCATTGCCTTCAAAGCGCAAAGAGATAGGGAGGAAAGGGTGGCTGGGCAGAAGCTGGTCGACTCCATACTGGAGGTAGACAGTAAATACTCCGAGGCCCCGACCGTAGAGCTCCTGGCGGAAAGAAAAGAACTACAAAGGAACTTTGACCTGCTCTCCACCAGGAAAGCAGTGCACCAACTCCGCCAGGCGCGCGGAACCCTGTACGAACACGGAGACAAAGCCAGCCGCCTGTTGGCACACCAGCTGAGAAAGCAGGCAGCCACCAGAGAAATTGGGCAAATCAGGGGTACCAGAGGCATGTTGGAAACAGAACCAGAGAGGATTAACAAAACCTTCAAGGCCTTCTACAAAGAGCTGTACACCTCAGAGCCCCCAACGGGGAAGGCTGGGATGAACCGGTTCCTTGATGGACTGGTCATACCAGTCGTGGGAGAGGGCAGGAAACGGGACCTGGAAGCACCACTAGCACTGGGAGAGATCATGGACAGTATCAGCTCCATGCAGACGGGGAAGGCGCCGGGACCGGACGGATTCCCGGCGGACTTCTACAAAAAATTTGCGACAGCGCTGGCCCCTGCACCTGCGGGAGATGTTCACAGACTCGCTAGCTAGGGGCACACTGCCACCCACGTTAGCACAGGCCTCAATCTCGCTGATACCTAAGAAAGACAAAGACCCAACGGAATGTGGGTCATACAGACCCATATCTCTGCTGAACGCAGACGCCAAAACACTGGCCAAAATCCTAGCCAAAAGGCTAGAAGACTGTGTACCTGAGGTGGTCACAGAGGACCAGACGGGCTTCGTCAAAGGTAGACAGCTCACCTCGAACATCAGGCGCCTGCTGAACGTGATAATGACCCCCTCCGGGGAGAGAACACAAGAGGTGATCGTCTCCCTGGACGCAGAAAAGACCTTCGACAGAGTCGAATGGAAATACCTCATAGAGGTACTGGAGCGGTTCGGGCTTGGAACAGGGTTCACCGCGTGGGTAAAACTCCTATACAACGCCCCCATGGCGAGTGTACGGACCAACAATACCAACTCCCAATACTTCGAGCTGCACAGGGGCACCAGACAAGGATGCCCACTGTCCCCACTGCTGTTCGCACTAGCAATCGAACCGCTAGCAATTGCGCTCAGGGCAGCAAAAAATTGGAGGGGGATCCGAAGGGGAGGCAGAGAGCACAGAGTCTCACTCTAGGCAGACGATCTGCTCCTCTACATCTCGGACCCACAAAGCAGCATGGACGGAATCATCGCGCTCCTGAAAGAGTTTGGAGCCTTCTCGGGCTACAAACTCAACATGAGCAAAAGCGAGATCTTCCCAGTACACCAGCAAGGGGGGGGGGGGGGGGGCAGCACTAAAGGGGCTGCCGTTCAAACAAGCCCGACATAAATTCCGCTACCTGGGGATCCAAATAGCCCATGACTGGAAAGGGATCCACAAATGGAACCTCACCAGCCTGGCGGAGGAAGTAAAAAAGGACCTGCAAAGATGGAACACACTCCCACTCTCACTCGCAGGAAGAGTCCAGACAATCAAAATGAACGTATTGCCCAGGTTCCTCTTCCTGTTTAGATCCATTCCGATCTACATCCCCAAGGCCTTCTTCAATGCGCTGGACAAACTTATCATGGCGTTCGTATGGGGGGGGGGTAAAAATGCTAGGATCCCAAAGAAGGTCCTACAGAAAACAAAATCCAGGGGGGGCTAGCCCTCCCGAATCTACAATTCTACCACTGGGCGGCAACAGCCGAGCGAGTAAGGGGATGGATCCAGGAGCCAGAAGCCGAGTGGGTGCGTGCGGAGGAGGCCTCCTGCATGGGGACCTCCCTCCGGGCCCTCGCCACGGCAGCACTCCCATCCCCACCCAAAAAACACTCCAGCAGCCCAGTGGTGACAGCCGCCCTCCAATCCTGGAACCAACTGCGGCAGCAATTTGGCCTGAACAAAATGTCGGACAAGGCTCCCATCGGCAATAACCATAGGTTCAAACCAGCACTGACTGACGCCACCTTCAAAAGGTGGAGACAGGACGGGGGGACACTGACAGTCAGCCTGACGCAACTAAAAGTGGTACATAGAGCCCACTTAACAAGAAACCGTATGAGTAGGTTCTTCCCGGAGGTGGAGGACAGATGTGAACGGTGCCAAAGAGGCCCGGCCAACCACGCCCACATGTTCTGGTCTTGCCCCAGACTTGTGGAGTACTGGACAGCCTTCTTCGAGGCTATGTCCAAAGTGGTGGGGGTGAGGGTGGAGCCATGCCCGATAGTGGCGGTCTTCGGGGTTTCAGACCAGCCAGATCTATTCCTGGGGAGGAGGGCGGACGCCCTTGCCTTTGCCTCCCTGATCGCCCGCCGTAGAATCCTGTTTGGCTGGCGGTCAGCAGCACCGCCCAGAGCTGCAGACTGGCTGTCCGACCTCTCGGATTCTCTCCAAATGGAGAAAATCAAATTCGCCATCCGAGGGTCGGACGACGGCTTCCACAGAACGTGGGAGCCATTCATGCAATTGTTCCGGGACCTGTTTGTGGCCAACGTACAAGAGGAAGAATAGTCGGGGGAAGGTAGCCGGCGGGGGGGGGGGGGGGGGGGGGGTGGGACTACGGGCTCGTTACGGGGGCTTGATGGCTAGCTAAGGCCCAAAACCAAACTAAATAAATGCCAATAAACATGTTGGGGAATGTAAAATATGTATGCCGGCGAAAAGGGGGAGGCCACAGTTATTACTACGAAGATGCTCACCTGTAAATATATATGTTAATTTTTGCGTGTTCTTTTTTTTTTCTCTCTCTCTAACAATTTGTAATTTGTTCAATATAAAACATGAAAACTGAATAAAAAACATTTATAAAAAAAAAAGGAGTGACTCTAGAAATAGCACATCCATTTGTGGTCATTTTCTAAGATTCTTTGGACTCTGGAATTGTTCGTCCAGAGTGGAGGGTAGCTAATATAACCCCGCTATTCAAAAAAGACAGGTAGAGAGAAAACATGGAATTACAGGCCAGTGAGCCCAACGTCATGGCAGATGCAGTATAGTGTGGGTAAATGTGAGGTTATCCACTTTGGTAGCAAAAATAGGAAGGCAGATTATTTTAAATCGAGAAGGTGGATACTCAGCGAGACCTTGGTGTCCTCGTGCATCAGTCGCTAAAAATAAGCACGGATGTACAGCAGGCAGTAAATAAGGCAAATGGTATGTTGGCCTTCATAGCGAGCGGGTCTGAGGACAGGAATAGAGATGTTTTACTGCAATCGTATAGGGCATGGGTGAGGACACACCTGGAGTATTGTGTGCAGTGCTGGTGTCCTTTCAGAGGAAGGATGTTCTTGCTATGGAGGGAGCGCAGCGAAGGTTTACCAGGCTGATTCCTGGGATGGTGGGACTGTCATATGAGGAGACCCCAAGTCGGTTAGGATTATATTTATTAGAGTTTAGAAGAGTGAGAGGGAGAAACGTACAAAATTCAAACAGGATTAAACAGGGTAGATTGTTCCTGATGCTGGGGGAGTTCAGAACTAGGGGATCATAGTTTGAGGCTAAGGTGTGAACCTTTTAGGACTGATGTGACGAGAAATGTCTTCACCCAGAGAGTGGTGAATCTGTGGAATTCACCATCACAGTAGTTGAGGCCAAAACGTTGTGCAATTTCAAGGAGGAATTAGATACAGCTCTTGGGGCTAAAGGGATCAAGGGGTATGGGGGGGGGGAGGGGGCGGGATCAGCGTATTGAATTTGATGATCAGCCATGATCATAATGAATGGTGGAGCAGGCTCCAAAGGCCAAATTGCCACCTCTTGCTTCTATTTTCTATATATGCTTCTGGTTGTACAGGCCATTAATGAGACCACTTTTGGAGTAGCGTGTACAATATTGGTCACCTTATTTAAGGAAAGAAGTAAATGCATTAGGAGTCCAGAGAAAGTTTACCAGATTAATACCTGGTATGTCTTATGAGAGAGGGTTAGATGGGCTAGGCTTGTATCTGCTGGAGTTTACAAGAGTAAGAGGTTACTTGATTGAGACATATAAAATCCTGAGGGACGGCGCAGTGGCACAGTGGTTAGCACTGCTGTATCACAGCACCAGGGACCAGGTCTAAATGTTGACCTTGGGTGACTGTGTGGAGTTTGCACGTTCTCCCCGTGTCTGCGTGGGTTTCCTCTGGATGCTCCAGTTTCCTCACACGGGCCGAAGATCTGCAGATTAGGTGGAGTGGTCATGCTAAATTGCCCCGTAGAATCCAAAATGTTAGGTGGGGTTACTGCGTTACGGGGATAGGGTTGGTGCATGAGCCTCGGTAGGGTGCTCTTTCAGAGGGTCAGTGCAGACTCAATGGGCCGAATGGCTTCCTTCTGCACTGTAATGATTCTATTCTATGACAAGATGTATGTGGAGAGGCTATTTCATCTTGCGGGATAATCTAGAATGAGGGATCACTGTTTGAAAATAAGGGGGTTGCCCATTACAACAGAGAGGAGGCAAAATTCTTTCACTGAGGGTCATGAGTATCTGGAATTCTTTTCTGAAAAGGAGGTGGAAGCAGCGTCTTTGAATATTTTGAAGGCCGAGGTGGACAGATTCTTGGTAAGCAAGGGGATGATACGTGATCGGGTGCTACGTGATCGGGTGTCGGCGGAATGCAGATTTGCAGTTACTATCAGATCAGTCATGACCGTACTAATTGAAGGAGCTTGAGATATTGCACGGCCTATTTCTGCTCCTTGTTCATATGTTCCAATCATTCTCCCAATTACTTTAAATTTATGTCTCCTGGTTATGAACCTCTCGTCGAGAGAAATGGGTCCTTCCATCCACTCCACCTCAGCCCCATATAATCTTATACACCTCAATTAAACCTTCCCTTGGCCTTCCCTGCTCCAAAGAAAACAACCCCAAGACTCCAAACCTTTTAACCTCCAGTCCTGGCAAATCCTCTACACTCCCTCTAGTCTGATCACACCCTGCAATGTGGTGATCAGACTCTATGTCTTCATAGAATTTACAGTGCAGAAGGAGGCCATTTGACCCATCAAGTCTGCACTGGCCCTTACAAAGAACACCCTACCCAAGTCCACACCTCCACCCTATTCCCGTAACCCAGTAAGCCCACCCAACCTTTTTGGTCACTTAAGGGCAATTTACCATGGCCAATCTATCTAACCTGCACAACTTTGGACTGTGGGAGGAAACCAGAACACCCGGACGAAACCCACGCAGACACGGGGAGAACATGCAGACGCCGCACAGACAGTGACCCAAGTTGGGAATCGAACCTGGAACCCTGGAGCTGTGAAGTAACTGTGCTAACCACTATGCTACCGTGCTGCCCAAGTATTTTGGCTAAGTATTGTCTTGGCTAAGTATCTCTTTCGTTTTCTTCACCAGCTTATCAACCTGTCTTGATGCAACTCCTGCAATTTGCTTTACTCTTCTCGAAAGAGGCAGCACGGTAGCACAGTGGTTAGCACTGTTGCTTCACAGCTCCAGGGTCCCAGGTTCAATTCCCACTTGGGTCACTGTCTGCGGAGTCTGCACGTTGTCCCCGTGTCTGTGTGGGTTTCCTCCCACAAGTCCCGAAAGACGTGCTGTTAGGTGAGTTGGGCATTCTGAATTCTCCCTCCATGTACCCGAACAGGCGCCGGATTGTGGCTACTGGGGACTTTTCACAGTAACGTCATTGCAGTGTTAATGTAAGCCTACTTGCGGCAATAATAAAAGGCTGGTTAGTTAATTTTTCACCTAATACTTCAAGTGAGTCATTTTTCTTATATAAAAATAAACCAGATTTACCCAGGATTCTTGGTAGGATATCAGTTTCAGGGAGAAGGAAGTTAACATTCAACAACCCCGGTTTCAGTAAACGTGTCGTGAAATGGATGCTTTAATTGCATGCTAATTTTTCATGTAGAATGTGATGCCTTATGCTTTCAGCAAGGTTGGGTTCATGTAGCTCAGCATACAGCAGGAAATGCCCTAGACTTGCTCGATGCCGCTGTTTGTCGTGACATTGCACATCCTGGTTTTCTGAATCCAGAAATGAACAGTGTTTATGAGCCACTGTGCCTTGTTCAGCCAAAAAAATATTAAATACAGAAGAAGGAAAGAAAAAGGGGAAATGGAAAGACAAAATAACATGAACAGACTCCTGCAGAGTATGAAGGAGTGCTGCATTGCCAGAGGTGCCATCCTTTGTACAAGACATCGAACCAATGGCCTTTCCTGGCCACTAGTGCCAAATACTGCGGAAGCTGAAAGTCTGAAATAGAAACAGAAAATGATGGAAATATTCAGCAAGTTTGACAGCATGCTGTGACGAGAAACACAGCTAAGGTTTCAGGTCGGTGCCGTTATCAGAATTATGACAGCCTGAAACGGCAATTCTGTTTCTCTTGCCAAGATGCTGTCAGATCTGGTGAGTATCTCCAGCATTTACCGTTTTCATTCCAAACCCCTCATTCTGACTTGTGGAGGTGGACAGTATAGATCTTATAGCTCACCAGTGTTCTCCTGGTGTTCTGACCCAACAATCCTCCCTTAAGTAACAGCACCAGGAATAAATTAAACCAGTCAATCTCATCACTGTTAAGAGATGTTTCAGGAAAAGTAATCCTTCCAGTGAGGCATTAAGAAATCTGAGTATTACTTAGATTTATTCCTTAAATATTCAGTACCTGAAAGTGAACAAGTTTGGCAATATTTGGATCCGCAATAAACATCTGATGCAGGAGACAGCAGATGAGGCACTGCACCTCCCGTACATTGCTCAGTAAATTCTCCTGCGTGTTCTCCAAGGATTCAGACAAACTGCTGGATTGGTCCTGCTGCTTCAGGATCTTTCCTGTGCTATGAGACCTCTCCTTCTCAGTCGGTAAGCAGATCTCCAACAAAATCTGAACGGCTGCACTGTCCTGTAAAGAGAGTCCATTTATGGAAGGTCAAATTTTCTTCATCAAGTAGCCAAAACAAAAAAGTCATCTCAAGGCAGTGTGCAAACACACATTTGTTCAGAATTAAACTGGCTGCCATTACTGTTTATTTTATAGATTCCCATACCCCATAACCTTGTGATCTAAAATGCATTGGCTGAAAGGGTAGTGGATACAGATTCAATAACAACTTGTAAAAGGAAACTGAAGAAATACTTGAAGGGGAAAACATTTGCAGGGCTACGTGTGACGAATGGATAGTTCTTTCAAAGTGCCAGCACTGGAACAGGAGTAGGCCATTCAGCCCCTCGAGCCTGTCCCACTATTCAATGAGATCATGGCTCATCTGTGACCTAACTCTATATACTTTGGCCTGTACCCCTTAATATTTTTGCTTAACAAAAACCTCTCCCAAATTTAACATCTGATTTAGCTTCAACAGCTATTGTGAGAGAGGTCCAAAACTCTAACACCTTTCTAAGTGAAGAAATTCCTCCACAACTCAGTCCTAAGTAATTGACCCTTTATCCTGAAAAGTAACAGATCCGAAAAGTTAACCAGCTTCCTCTCCACAGATGCTGTCAGACCAGAGTACTCACAGGAGTTTTAGTTTCAGATTTCTAGTATCTGCAGTTTTTTGTTTTGTGTTCCTTGAAGGAGTACATCCAAGTTTCACATCTTTTACAAAACAAGGGCAGTACGGTGGCGCAGTGGTTAGTGCTACAACCTCACGGCGCCGAGGTCCCAGGTTCGATCCCAGCTCTGGGTCACTGTCCGTGTGGAGTTTGCACATTCTCCCCGTGTTTGCGTGGGTTTCACCCCCACAATCCAAAAGATGTGCAGGGTAGGTGGATTGAGCGCACTAAATTCCCTCTTAATTGGAAAAAATGAATCGGGTACACTAAATTTATAAAAATAAATTAATAAAACTCTTTTACAAAACAATGTTTTTTTATTCTTACTACCAAAGTGAATAGCCTCATAATTCCCCACAGTATACCCCATCTGTCAACTTGATGCCCAATCACTCAATTTATCCTGGAGTTTTCCTCAGTTTACATTCCCATCTAGCTTTGTATCAGCAGACTTGGATATATTATTCTTTGTCTCTTCATGCAAGGCATTAACAGCAAATAGCTCAGGCCTGGTCCCTGCTGTACTCCATTTGTTACAGCCTACCACCTTGAAAATGTCCTGTAAATGTCCCATTTATTCTCACTCTTATACATAAATCAATCCTGTATCTACGCTAATACATAGATAGACATAGAACAGTACAGCACAGAACAGGCCCTTCGGCCCTCGATGTTGTGCCGAGCAATGATCACCCTACTCAAACTCACGTATCCACCCTATACCCGTAACCCAACAACTCCCCCTTAACCTTACTTTTTAGGACACTACGGGCAATTTAGCATGGCCAATCCACCTAACCCGCACATCTTTGGACTGTGGGAGGAAACCGGAGCACCCGGAGGAAACCCACGCACACATGGGGAGGACGTGCAGACTCCGCACAGACAGTGACCCAGCCGGGAACCGAACCTGGGACCCTGGAGCTGCAAAGCATTGATGCTAACCACCATGCTACCATGCTGCCATGCTCCCCAGTTCCCATGCGCATGTAACATTTTGTGTAATGCCTCATCAAATGCCTTTTTGGAAATCCAAGTATACTACATCTACTGGTTCCCCTTTATCTACCTTAATAGTTACAGATGCAAAAAAAGTTGTAATAAAATTTGTCAAACATTCCCCTCTCATAAAGGTGGTTAGCACTACCCCCTTAACGCCAGGGACCCGGGCTCAATTCCAGCCTTGAGTGACTGTGGAGTTTACACCATCTCCCCGTGTCTGCGTGGGTGTCCTCTGAGTGCTCCAGTTTCCTCCTACATTCCAAAGATGTGCAGGTTAGGTGGATTGGCCATACTAGAAAATTGCTCCTTAGTGTCCAAAGATGTGCAGGCTAGGTGGGGTAACAGGGATAGGGCGGGAGAATGGTTGGTGCAAATTCGATGGGCCAAATTGCCTCCTTCTGCACTGTCGGGATACTATGGTAACACCATGCTAACTTTGTCTGATGATACTATGATTTTCTAAGTGCATTGTCTCAATAATAGCAATGTCCTGACAACTAATGTCAATATTTCCCAGCTTTCTTTCTTCCTCTCTTCCTGAATAGTGGCGTTACATTTGCCACCTTCCAATCTGCTGGGATCATTCTGGAATTTCGGAAAACCATAATCAGTGCATCCACTATCGCTGTAGCTATTTCTTTTAGATGTAGTTTGTCCTGCGACTCACCCTGCGCCAGCTGAGGAAGTACAATGCGACCATTCATTGCAGGACACACATTAGACTGTCTAGACACACTAGGCTAACCCCCGGGAAAATGATGGCACACATCGGACTCCTGTTCTTACCTGGGCTGACAACAAGGCGTTTTTCAGCTCCTCTCTTGTGACCTCTGGAGCTTCAGGTTGCCCCATCACCCCCATGGTGTTATTCTGATAGGGTTTGCTGTCCTGATCCACGTTCTCCTTGAGGTGAGCACTCAGGTAGGCTTTTGAAGCTAGAAGGTAGCCATTCAGCATGTGAAGAGTAATGTCCATTAAGGGGGGACACCTGAGGTTAAAGAACAAATAAATTAAAAACACTGAAACAACCACTTGCCCATAAAACAGTAAATATGGAACAACGCATATCCAGCCAAGGGTTAATAATAGTTGGGATTTCATGTTTTAATGAACTTGGGGTTACCGGAATCTGAAATTGGAATTTTATTCAGTTTGGGTCAGGTCAAAGTCAAAGACCAGAAAGGATCCAAACCTCACAGCCCAACACTGCAGGGGAGAGGCACCTAGACTCTTAAGGATACTTTGTGAATTCTCCCTCTGTGTACCCGAACAGGCACCGGAATGTGGCGACTAGGAGCTTTTCACAGTAACTTCATTGCAGTGTTAATGTAAGCCTACTTGTCACAATAAAAAGATTATTTTTATTTATTTATTTAGTACAAAGCGCAGCAAACCTGGTAACAGCCAAGATCCCAGAACACAAGATTCCACAGCATAAACAGGAGGGGATGTTCAGTTCTGGGCACCTTTCATTACAAATATATATTGGCATTGAAGGTAGTAAAAGTTTAAACATCAGTTTGCAAAGTCCATGAGAAAATGCTTAACGGCATTGAAGGGTGTACGGACATATACATATCGGCATTGAAGGGTGTACGGACATATACATATCGGCATTGAAGGGTGTATGGACATATACATATCGGCATTGAAGGGTGTACGGACATATACATATCGGCATTGAAGGGTGTACGGACATATACATATCGGCATTGAAGGGTGTACGGACATATACATATCGGCATTGAAGGGTGTACGGACATATACATATCGGCATTGAAGGGTGTACGGACATATACATATCGGCATTGAAGGGTGTACGGACATATACATATCGGCATTGAAGGGTGTACGGACATATACATATCGGCATTGAAGGGTGTACGGACATATACATATCGGCATTGAAGGGTGTACGGACATATACATATCGGCATTGAAGGGTGTACGGATACATATCGGCATTGAAGGGTGTACGGACATATACATATCGGCATTGAAGGGTGTACGGACATATACATATCGGCATTGAAGAATGTACGGACATATACATATCGGCATTGAAGGGTGTACGGACATATACATATCGGCATTGAAGGGTGTACGGACATATACATATCGGCATTGAAGGGTGTACGGACATATACATATCGGCATTGAAGGGTGTACGGACATATACACATCGGCATTGAAGGGTGTACGGACATATACATATCGGCATTGAAGGGTGTACGGACATATACATATCGGCATTGAAGGGTGTACGGACATATACATATCGGCATTGAAGGGTGTACGGACATATACATATCGGCATTGAAGGGTGTACGGACATATACATATCAGCATTGAAGGGTGTACGGACATATACTTATCGGCATTGAAGGGTGTACGGACATATACATATCGGCATTGAAGGGTGTACGGATATATACATGGGGGGCGGGTCATTTGGCCCTTCAAGCCTGCCCCGTTCTTCAATAAAACCATGGCTGATCGGATTGTAGCCTCAGTTCCACATTCTGTCCGCCCTCACTAATCTTTGACTCTCGTTAGTCAAAAATCTAACTATCCCTGTCGTAAAAATGTTAATTGATCCAAGCTCGCTGGGGAAGAGAGTTTCAAATTCACAAGATCCTCGGAGAAAACATTTCTTCTCATCTCCATCTTAAATGGGAGACTGCTTTATTTTTAAACTGTCCCCATGTTCCAGTCTGTTCCCCACAATGGGAAACATCCTTTCAGTATCCACCTTGTCAAGTTATTTCAGCATCTTGTATGTTTCAGTAAGATCACCTCTCATTCTTCTAAAGTCTAGTGGATACACGCCCAGTCTGTCCAACCTTTCCTTGTAAAATAACTCCCCCCATCCCAGCATAAATGTACCAGGATGATACCTTGACACCAAGAGTTAAATTACGAGAAGAGATTACATAAATTTATGTTGTATTTTCTGTAATTTAGACGATTACGGGGTGAATTGTTCAAAGCTTTCAAGGAGTAAGGATAACAAGATAATCGATAATTGCATGTTAGGTGGATTGGCCATGATAAATTGCCCTTAGTGACCAATAAAAAAGGTTAGGAAGGGTTATCGGGTTACGAGGATAGGGTGGAAGTGAGGGCTTAAGTGGGTCAGTGTAGACTCGATGAGCTGAATGGCCTCCTTCTGCACTGTATGTTCTATAATGAGGCCAAGGTAGGTATAAATAAAGAAAGAGACAAAGAACTGACTGCCCATAAAATAGTGGACATCACCCTGATCTCAATGATAGGCGCGTGGAACAAGCTTCACGGGCTAAATGGCCTTCACCTGTTCCTAATGTTACTAAGAAGTTGCTGCAGCAAGTTCCACCCATCAGTACGACCACAATGGCAAAGCTTCGACCTCTGAATGCAGTCCATTGTAATCTAGAAGACTTTTTCCAATTCACAAAATGTTCATGGTGTCAGGAATGTGGAAAGTTCTATTTAATAAAGCATTTTTATTCTGAATTTTCAAGTTTTACATTTTACAACAATAACAAACCCACCCAACACATTTGTAGGCCTGCCTTCGAAGCTGACTTGCCAACATACAACCCATGTTCTCCCCGTGCTCACAGCCCCCCCCCCCCCCCCACCCCCATCGCCTTCTCTGCTGATGCAGGTCAGCGGGCGCAGGTGGGACGTATCCACCCTCAGCAGGAATGTGGAAAATTAATAAGATTAACAGTGAACTGGCGATAAAAACAATACAACCAAAAAATAAAATGACTAGCAGGCACCTAGAGGAATAATGATGTGATTTATCCAGTAACAAGATTAGCAGGCATTTAGTGACATTGAGGTGCGAACGGCCGTAACAGAAACATTGCTTACCAGAGATCAGGGAGGCTATACAAATGATATGTCTAAAGGCTAGGAATTAGAGCAAGGTTGAGAGCAGAATCCAGAGGGGAATATCAAAGAGACTGATCAGAATAACTGCTAGCATGCTCAAAGCAGGCTAGTTCTCCATCCAACAGCCAGACTCGCAAGTTCCAAATGTGATCCGAGCCACGGAAGCGTGTTCCATCTAACATTTAGAGTCACGGCAGACTGCAGACATTCTCCTCTGAAAGGAGAACCTGAACCATGAAGAGACGTTTTCCCAGATTTGGTTACCTAAGCTGTATTGTGTGGTAACTATTAACTGGATTTGACCTAGAGAATTACTAAAATTAGATATTGCTTGGGAAAAGGGGAGTCTCAGTGAGTTCAGGAATTGTGGATATATCAGATTGTGTTTAGTTATTTATATACTTAAGTGACATAGTGTATATTAGTCTTTGGTCAGGTTTTCTCCCCTTTTACTTTAAGAAATATTCTTTATTAATTGTTTACACAACGATTGGATTGGTTCCTCACTGGGCTGTACAATGTTTCTCAAATGATTCCAAACAAATATACACCACTAAGAACCAGTGTTTCAAGTTAACCTTTGGGTTTTTGAGACATTTTTGCAGGTAACATCAGTGGGGTTCTTAACAATGGGCATCACTGGCTGGATGAGCATTTGCAGTCCATCCCTAATCGCCCTTTGAATGGAATGGCTTGCTTGGCCATTTACACAAGCACATTGCTGAGTGTGGAATCACACGTAGGCCAGAGCAGGTAAGGGCAGCAGATTTCCTTCCCTAAAGGGGCTGGTTTAGCACAGTGGGCTAAATAGCTGGCTTGTAAAGCAGACCAAGGCCAGCAGCGCGGGTTCAATTCCCGTACCGGCTGCCCTGAACAGGCGCCGGAATGTGGAGACTAGGGGCTTTTCACAGTAACATCATTTGAAGTCTATTTGAGACAATAAGCGATTTTCATTTAATTTAATTTAATTTCAAAAGGACTTCAATGAACCAGATGGATTTTCACAACAATTAACAATGGTTTCATCTTAATTCCAGATTTTATTTAATTCAAATTTCCCCATGTGCTGTGGTGGAATTCTAACTCTGGTCCTCAGATCATTACCCTGGGTCTCTGCATTACAATATCACTACGCCACTGCCTCCCATAATTACACTACGGCAGCACGAGAATCATAATTCAGTTAAAAATAATTGTGTGAAAATTAAATAGTTGGAACCCGTAAAAGTGATCATGAAACTGTCAGATTGTCGTAAAAATCGAACTAATTCACAAATGTCCTTTAGGGAAGAAAAGCTCTCGCCATAACCTAGGACCGATTCTCCGCTCCCCACACCAGGTGGGAGAATCGCGGGAGGGCCGGGCTAATCACGCCACGCCGCCCTGGCACCACCCGCGATTCTCCCCACCCCACCAAAATGGCGTGTCCCATTTTGCGACACAACGCTCGGAGAATCGGCACCCGCCGTTTTTCCCGGCGACCGGCGATTCTCCGGCCCGGATGGGCCGAGCGGCCGGACGTCCCCAACGGGTTCACGCCGGCGGCAACCAAAGCTGGTCGCTGCCGGTGTGAACAGCGCGCGGCAGGTAAGTGTGGGGCCTGTGGGGGGCGGAGAGAGGATGGAGCACCACGGGCGTGCTCGTGAGGGGACTGGCCTGCTATCGGTGCCCACCGATTGTCAGGCCGACGTCTCTAAGAGATGCACTCTTTCCCCTCCGCCGCCCCGCAAGGTCAAGCCGCCACGTCTTGCGGGGCAGTGGAGGGGAAGACGGCAACCGCGCATGCGGGGTTGGAGCCGGCCAACCTGCGCATGCGCGGCTAACGTCACTTAGGCACCGCCGGCCCGTCATTCTCGGCACGCCGCTTTGACGCAAGCGTCATGGCCCGGCGGCCGAGTTTCCCGCCAGACCGCTCCTAGCCCCTGGGGGGGGGGGGGGGGGGGGGGGGAGAATAGGGGGCGAGGAGCAGCCTCCGACGCCGGAGTGAAATACTCCGGGTTTCACTCCGGCGTCGGAACTCAGTCTCCCTTTGGGAGAATTTCGCCCCTAGTCTGGGCCAACAACAAATCCTGTTTCACACTAACATGGTGGACTTTTAACTGCTCTCTGAAGTGGCACAGGAAGCCAGTCATAGAACAAAGAGTAGCACGTGGTCTGTAGTGGCTTAAGAAGCATGAGCACACAAAAAACAACTATGGGGTTGGCAATAAACATCAGCCTTGTTCGCAATGCCCAAATCCAGTGGATGAAGATAAACTGAAAATCCATTAGAATGCTCAAGAGCAGGAAAAAGCCCAATCAGTTGAGACTGTGCATCGCTTTTAGTTTTCAAGCCAGCTCTTCTATGAAGCAACAAAGATACTGAGCCAAATTGATACATTAGCTTCATACATTTGAAGTGATTCCCGCTCCTATTATTGGTGACTCACCTGTACACTCTCCGGTCACATCGCAACACAATCAGTGGATCAACCATCAGGTCGTTCTGAGTGTACTTCTGTTGGCGGAGTAGCTTAGCTTTTGGCTGCAAGGCATTCACCGTCATCACCCATAACCTCCGCAACACACAAAAGACATGATGTTAGCTGTGTTTCACAGGGAGTATTGAAAGCTGACAAGGCAGTACTCAACCAAGATTCTTAGAACGCAGCCCCTTTATGGTGAACTCTGCACATGATCAAACTCTTTGAAGTGAAAACTTGCAAATGATCAGAACGATTAAAGCGAGCTACATGTCCAGGGTGATCATAAAAATTTAATTTACCCCCCCTCACTCCACACTCTGGAATGATCTTTGGAATAAAGAAAGGCATGTGGATTGAAAAAAACGTTGCTGCTGCAAAGCTTCAGTTGGCTAATTCACTAATCCGTGTGAAACAGCCCCATGGAGCAGGCAGAGCCCAGGTTTCATCCGCAATCTCTGTTGCTGAGTTAACTAATCTCTTCCTGGGCTCTACAATGGGTTTCAGCAACCTGGGTCAGAGAGAGGGGGCCACTGCTGGCAAGAAGGCATGTATTGAATGTCAAGATCCGAGTTCATGATGATGCTATCCGTCATTGCATACCCTGTCAACACTGGCCTTCAAGGATCATATATTGAAGAGTGCCATTTAGATGTGGCAGCTATGTTACAATTATGAAGATTACATTAGATGTGGGACTGTTCTTTAAATTTAAGGGAAATGTAGGAGTCATGTGACCTGTTCTGAAGTCTGCCTGACAACAGGCCTGGGTGTCTGACTGCAAGAGAAATAAAGGAGGCAACCATTTTACTGGGAAGGGGTTAGCACTGCTGCCTCACAGTCCAGGAACCCGGTTCAAATCTGACCTCAGGTGACTGTGCGGAGTTTGCACATTCTTCCCGTATCTGCATGGGTTTCCTCCAGGTGTGCCGGTTTCCTCCCACAGTCCAAAGATGTGCCGGTTAGTTGGATTGGCCACGCTAAATTGCCTCTCCGTGTCCAAAAAAACTTAGGCGGAGTTATTGGGATAGGCCCATGTCCCCAACTTATGTAGGGTGCTCTTTTGGAGGGTTGGTGCAAACTCGATGGTCCGAATGGTCTCCTTTTGCACTGTAGGGATTCTAAGACTCTATTCTTCTCTTTATGCTTGGAAGGAATGACAGCAGCCTGTCTGTTAGCAATGCCAGAGTAAGAGTCTCCAAAGTCTAGAAAAATAGAGTTGGGAATGCTTGGCTATAAACAGTGTGCTTTAAACAATCTATTTTGTTCCATGATGATAGAGAGTTGGGCTTTCAAGGATGGCTAATTAGCAGCTCTACCTAGATACATGGCCCATGAAATTCATGTTACCGTGGGGAAGGATGCAGGGCAAGCCATTGTAATGGTCAGGTTACAGACTTTCTTTGAGCATGACGGAATATCACAGTGTTGAGTCTGCCTGGATCCGAGCAGGAGAAGGGGGAGCAGCTCGAGGCCAGAAAGGTTGGTCAGGTTCATCGTGTTGGATTGTGGGTGGATGCTTGCACATGGATTGTTGAGATCAAATTCTCTGAGACTTCCCCCACAACCCAAAGATGTGCAGGGTAGGTGGACTGGCCATGCTAAATTGCCCCCTAATTGGTAAAAAAAATGAATTGGGTACTTTAAATTTATAAAAAGAAAATTGTGGAGAGTTAAAACAAGGCTGGGAGAGTCACCTAGCTTGGAGTAGAGGAGGGTCTCTGGAAAAAGAAAACATCACTGTGAAAGACTGTTGTAAGATTACAAGTTACGAGGCTGAGGAAAGAAAACGGGAATAACCCCTCGGGAGCTAAAAGTCACTCTGGATTGATTCTGAGAAAATTGAACATTTACATAAAAGGACAGCGTAAAATTTTGTGTGACATATGTTTTTTTTCTGTTGGGCTAGGAAGAAGAATGGATGATATTTAAGGTACAAGTTGCCCTCAAAGACAGTGTTTAGTTAACAGTGACCTAGATTTTCTGGTGTCTACATGGTCGAACCCCAGAGTGCCGGACCGGAATGTGCACTGGTGAACACTCCAGAAGTCCCAATTCAAGGATTCTCCGGGATATTGCCTGGGAAGCTTCACCTTCTGTCCAGAACTCTTAAATTCTGAGTAAAGTCAGAGACTTAGATAGTTCCGACTCACTTACGAGAACAGTTATCCAGCAAGATCGGTTGGATTAAAAGCAGTTCTATTTCCTGGGTAACTATACCATCGACCCCGACTCAACATTGGGTAACTGTGCTACACTTCCTAACCCCTGCCCCATGTGTACTCCCATACTAACCCCGCAACCACCCTTCCACCATCTTATCCCTTATCCCAACTACCGTCCCGCCACCCTCCTGATCGCCCCCCACCCACCCTACCCACTTATCTTCTCTCCGTAGCTTTTCAAGGTGGCTTTGGGGCATTTAAATTTACCGGTATATGGCAGTTAGTGTTGTAAAAAGAAGCAGTGGCTCATCTATGCCTGCACTATGATAGAAGGACTCCAAGAGCAGGTACTCTCCACATTTCCCAAGATGCCTGGTTCTGAGGTCTGGGCAAAAAAATGTGGGGCTCCAGTCTGAGGTAAGTAAGTTAACAGGAGCATAGTGTCAATCCCTTGGTGATTGCCACTCCTTAGGAGATTCAGTGCAGTGTTTTTAATTACAGTAAACATCTAAAAATGTGAAACCTTGACATGTCATTCTTTCAGCTATTAACTGGAAGTTTTGTACTTCCCTGCCCTGAAATTATATCGGCTCGGCCCAACATCGAGGGCCGAAGGGCCTGTTCTGTGCTATACTGTTCTATGTTCTTTATCAAAGTTCTTTTTTTTTATAAAAGTGATTGGCCTCCGTGGGGTTTGTAACAGTTAAGAGAACTGTAACACAGGAGGAGAGAGAAAAGAATCTGGCAAGTATTATATATTTAAACAAAGATCTGATTATAAACAATAGATACTGGTCATCGAGTTACACTGGTGACCATCTCAGTTACCATCTCTATTTTCAAATCAGTTTGTGCTCATGAGAATCAATGTGGATAGAGAAGATTTGTTGAAGCTTGCCAGAGGCGTTTAGAAGCAAAACAGCCACGTACTGACATGACTGACAGTGCTCACCTCTTGACAGCGCAACTGGGTAACAATCCTTGGCCAGTTTCCTCTTGACTGGAGATAGTATGAACGCATTTTCTGTTGTATGTCACTGAAAGATGGCATAAGGTAAATCAATACCCCAGCTGAGAAAGATGTCAGCAGCGCCAGAAAGAGCTTTTATGGCCCAACTTGAACAGTTTCGGCCTACACGCTCTAGAGTTTAGAAGAATGAGGGGAGATCAAATCGAGGAATACAAGCTGATAAAAGGTATGGATAAAGTAGACGTGGAGAGGATGCTTCCTCTTGTGGGGCCTTAGGATAAGAGGTAGAAAATTTAAAACAGAGTTGAGGAGAAGCTACTTCTCCGAAAGGGTTGTGAATCTGGAATTCGCTACCCCAAAGTAAGGTGGGTGCTGGGACAGGAGAGCAAATTTGAGGAGTCAGACAGATTTTAAAATTGGTAATGGGCTGAAGGTTTCTGAAGAACAGGCAGGACGGTGGAGTTAAGGCCAGGATGAGATTAGCCACGATCAAAATGGCTTAATTCTGCTCCTAAATCTGATGAACCTCTCTTTAGATCATTCAAGGTAATGGTGCTTAAAAATAACAGGTAAATTAACTTGCAAACCATTTGGTAATATCTCTATTAAAGGCGCTGTTACCTCCTTGGCATAACTGTGTTGAGAAGCATCCAAAGCTGGTTGACTATTTGGAGGATTCGTCGGGGTACATCTGCATTCAGCAACCGATACAAATCCAACATCAATGGTTCTGCAAATGGGATAAGCTCACTGGCAGACAGGAGCATCAAGTCCTCCAAGGTCTGCATCAATTGGGTATAATTGGTAGAAACCATCTGGAAAGCTGGGAGATGACAGGCATTGTGTAGATAAGTGAATGATACAATGAAAAAGAATGTCAGCATGCAGGGTGTATTTTCAAGTGCCTGACAAATGCCAAAACAGCAGGGTGGAAATTATAACCAATTTGTTACAAGCAGTCAGCTCGATATTTATACACACGTGAGCTAAAGCCAGGGGCTGGTTTAGCTCACAAGGCTAAATCGCTGGCTTTTAAAGCAGACCAAGCAGGCCAGCAGCATGGTTCGATTCCCGTACCAGCCTCCCCGAACAGGCGCCGGAATGTGGCGACTAGGGGCTTTTCACAGTAACTTCATTGAAGCCTACTCGTGACAATAAGCGATTTTCATTTTCATTTTCACATGCATAATAATAAAATACTTTCTTCCTGTGAAGTGATTAGATGTTTTTCTACTACTAGTACTGTTTGAATTATTTAATTGGTGTCATCTGAACTCCTCAGAGGCATGCAACCACAAATCAGTTTACATGCCGTTACCTTCCTGCAGCTTCTTGGGCGAGTGGTGCTTGGCCCGGCTGGTCAGCAGCATCCTGGAGAGCAGCGCATCCGTGCCCGTCACTTCTTCCTCGCACATCCAGTCATCCACCATGCACAGGTGAGGATAGTTCGTGGCCAGCAGGCGCAACAATGCAGAGTGCAGGCCTAACGGACAGGAAAGCCTCAATTCAGTTCAAGGTGAATCATGATCAACAGTCATTGGTCACTAACATCTAGCGGCTGCACCTTCTGCCAACACCCGTCTCCACATATGCTGCCAGATCTGTCGAGAATTCCCAGTGTTTTCTGTTTTGACAGCTATTACGCCATCCTATACAAGCGCGTGGTCAATTCTAGCCCCACGTGCCCCAGTCACAACACAAGTGGATTATCCAATAATTCCTATACAAATTCCCCAAATCTTTGGTCCTTGGTTGCCCAATTATTACAGTCACTAGGTTTGTAAGTTGAAACACAATTACTGTTTATGTAGCAGATACAATGGGTTAAATATTAATAAGTATCTAATTTGTACTGGAGCCCACCTCCCCCCCTCTATATTATATAATATATACTCATACACACACACACACACACACACACACACACACACACACACAAGACAGACAAACACAGAGGGTGGAAATAGGAATAGATAGAGAAAAGAGTCTTTGCTTCAAATGGTGTTTCGCAAGTTACTTTCTTCACAGTAAGCTTGTGGATTAAAGCTTCTAGTGGATAGCCTGCAATGATCTTCCTTACAGTTTAAAATATCACCCACAGCTTCTCCTGGAGAGGCTCTTTGCTTCACATTAAACTTTGCTTCCAGGAGTCTGCATTTTCAGAGAGTGATCAGATTCTGAACCTTTCCTGCCCAGCCTGTAATGGTTCTCCTGTAACCAGAGTTGTCCAGCCTTTCCGCCAGCTCAAAAACACAGTCTATCTGGAGAAAGAACAGAGTGGAAAGAGAGCCGGATCTCTCACTAAGCTGTCAAAATGAAACTGAAAGATCCTTGGGTCTCTGAACCATTTCAGTGGAGTCAGATCCAATTACCACCTGTTACCAGGCAGAGCTCAGCCACTTGGACAATTCATTGGCTGCCAGCCACATCAATCAAACACAGTCATCACTGAGGCCAGCCAATCTCCAATCACCAGTTGAAAACAGCACAGCCTTCTGGAAACTTCTTCTTTGAATTAAAGGCTCCTTCTTGCAGGCTGCTTTCCCTTAAGTCACAGGTCAGTAAACATCCATGGATCAAAAATGTTCCGACAAAAATAAATGGGAGAAACAAGGTAACAGACAAGGAGTAAACAAGAAGGAACAGGAAGGACCCTTACATAGCCAAATCTGTCCTGCACACTTAACATGCTGGGCCAATGGACAGTGATTGGAGATGGAACCCTGCCTGCTTCTTCCCCTCTCCTCTCTGGCCTGGGTTGCCTAGCCCAATTTTAAGCATCCAAAACATTCCCCCAGTTGTGACTAGTTAACTCTGTAGAGACCTGAAATGTCCAGATTGGAATAGTCCAGTACCACAACAAGCATCATCTTCATCCACTCACCGTAGTATCCAGAAATTAATTCCAATAGAACTTTCTTTCAATGCAGCTGGATGAATTATACAATAATAATTTAGAACAAGATACATCTTCAAATACTAACAGCTTGGTCAAAAATTAGAATAGAAGGGCTGGGCTGCAGTTTGTTTTGATCAGAACCTGATTTCCAATAGAGCCTGAAGACACGAGTGAAGCCACCGCATTTACCTCCAAGCTCCTGTTGAAGGCCCTGTGCCTGGCGAATTAAGTATTTGATAGGAATCTGGTCCATCAGCGCTGCAGAGTAAGACTTGGGCTTCTTTTGTACTGCTGATATTAGAAATATGCAAGAATGAAGGAAGTCAGTCAACAAGTCCACCAGTGAACCACTTCAACAAAAACAGAGCCTGATCAGTAATCGTAATGTTTCAAATTTTTTAAAATCCAGGCTTTAAACAGGAAAAGTAAAACCTGCATTAGATCAACTCAGTTTAACAGAACAAAGGGACAACAAAATTACATTTGTATAGGACCTCAGGATGCCCCAAAGGGTTTCCCGCAGCCAATTAAATATTTCTGAGGTGCAGTCATTGCTGTCATAGGAGAAATACGGCAGAAGATTTGGGAACAGTAAGCTCCACACAATGAACAGATAATGTGTTTTTGTGATGTAAGTTGAGCAATAAATATTGGTCAGGGCCTTGGGGAGAACTATCCTGCTCTTCAAAATAGTCCTCAGAGATTTTTTACATCCACCTGAGGGGACAGTTAGGGACTCTGTTTAATGCTTCTTCTGAAAAATGGTACTTCCAAGCCTTAGTATTATATTGAAGAGTCAGCTTGATTTTGTGCTCAAGTCTCTAGACTGGAACTTGAACTCACAGCTATGGTTGACATGGATAAAAATGGATTACCTTACGGTATGGGAAAGACCATGTCTTTGTCTGCCAGCCTTGGTGTTCAGCTGACTGGTCAACTGGTAAAGTTAGACAGAAAAATTTAAATAAAACCAGGCAGAGTGCAGATTCAGGGATTATTTCTTTCAAACGCTGTATCTACGACAGGCCAATGAGGAGGAGGAGGGCTGTGGAGGAGTGTGCATGCACACATGCACAATAGTGCACCTAACAGTACAAGAGAGTACGAGTACGTGTGACCAACATGCCTTTAATTTAAACTACGACACCTATGGGATGAAATACTAAAGGTGGGGATAATGAGAAGAAAAAGGAAGTTGGAAAGAAACCCACCCCACTGGGCGAGGTAGGAACCCACACATACCTAATGGCTTAACATTGGACAGCAGGGTTTCCTCATACGACAGCGTGTAATAGAGAACCAGCAGCTGGGCCGTGATGCTGTGCCTCTGTCGACATCGGTTGTTCTCACCCTTTTATTTTTACAAGAACAGGAAAATGGTTAAAGTGGCTCCCTCCAAATCATTGACTTTGTAGTTAATAACGTATGACCATGTAACCTTTTTACATATGCTCTTTAGTCACAACTTTAAAACAAATTCACATTCAACAAAGTAATGAATAACAGGAATACTTTATATAGCTAAATAGTTTGCTACATCTCGTATTAAAGTGGAGGAATGTTCAGTGGAAGACAAAACCTTCACTGGGGTAGGGTGGCATGGTTGCGCAGCGGTTAGCACTGCTGCCTACAGCGCTGAGGACCCAGGTTCGATCCTGGTCCAGGGTCACTGTCCGTGTGGAGTTTGCACATTCTTCCCGTGTCTGCGTGGGTCTCACCCCCACAAACCAAAGATGTACAGAATAGGTGAATTGGTCACACTAAATTGCCCCTTAATTGGAAAAAAAAATTGGCTACTCTAAATTTATTTTAAAAACCTTTAACCGGGGTAGAGCTTTTCCTAGTTTAATTTATAGTGACAAGCAGCTCGGAAGGAATAAGAGCCAAAAGCAAAAATTATCTAACTTTGGATCCAATCAATCAGAATGTGACAATTCTGTACCAACAAATCTAACTAACATACATCATAGGGAATGGACAACTCATCAAATGTTTCCTTTCATCAAAATTGGCATTTAACTTTCTGATTCTGAGTTAAGGACTTACATTCTACTCAGAAGCCCTTTACTGGGTATGGTTCCAGAGACAATTGTCAACCATTATTTGAGTCACATTCTTCTCATTTGGCAACAAATATCAGCAGGTGATACAACACGTGAGGCATCACATTAAACCAAATCCTGTCCTTACCCGCCATTACCCACTATGCACTCCAGCAAGGGAGTCACTCCCTATATACCAGTCTGGTACATGGATCCTTACAAGGTATCCCTTAGGCTGCCCAGGCATACCTCAGTGCAGTGGGGCTCAGATAGAGCCTTTGCTTACTGCGCCAGTTCACAAGACATTGGGTTGGAATTCTCTGTCCGTTCCCGGCAGCATCTGTTCATGGCAGCGGGATTCGCCGTCCGTTCACGCCAGCGGGATGCTCCGCCCGTTCCCGGCAGCGGGATGCTCCGCCCGTTCCCGGCAGCGGGATGCTCCGCCCGTTCCCGGCAGCGGCCATTCCCGGCAGCGGGGCTCTCCGTCCGCTCCCGGCAGCGGGGGTCTCTCCGTCCGCTCTCCCGGCAGCGGGGGGGCTCTCCGTCCGCTCTCCCGGCAGCGGGGGGCTCTCCGTCCGCTTCCGGCAGCGGGGGGCTCTCCGTCCGCTTCCGGCAGCGGGGGGCTCTCCGTCCGCTTCCGGCAGCGGGGGGCTCTCCGTCCGCTTCCGGCAGCGGGGGGCTCTCCGTCCGCTTCCGGCAGCGGGGGGCTCTCCGTCCGCTTCCGGCAGCGGGGGGCTCTCCGTCCGCTTCCGGCAGCGGGGGGCTCTCCGTCCGCTTCCGGCAGCGGGGGGCTCTCCGTCCGCTTCCGGCAGCGGGGGGCTCTCCGTCCGCTTCCGGCAGCGGGGGGCTCTCCGTCCGCTTCCGGCAGCGGGGGGCTCTCCGTCCGCTTCCGGCAGCGGGGGGCTCTCCGTCCGCTTCCGGCAGCGGGGGGCTCTCCGTCCGCTTCCGGCAGCGGGGGGCTCTCCGTCCGCTTCCGGCAGCGGGGGGCTCTCCGTCCGCTTCCGGCAGCGGGGGGCTCTCCGTCCGCTTCCGGCAGCGGGGGGCTCTCCGTCCGCTTCCGGCAGCGGGGGGCTCTCCGTCCGCTTCCGGCAGCGGGGGGCTCTCCGTCCGCTTCCGGCAGCGGGGGGCTCTCCGTCCGCTCGCGGCAGCGGGGCTCTCCGTCCGCTCGCGGCAGCGGGGGGCTCTCCGTCCGCTTCCGGCAGCGGGGCTCTCCGTCCGCTTCCGGCAGCGGGGGGCTCTCCGTCCGCTTCCGGCAGCGGGGGGCTCTCCGTCCGCTCTCCCGGCAGCGGGGCTCTCCGTCCGCTCTCCCGGCAGCGGGGGGCTCTCCGTCCGGTCCCGGCAGCGGGGGGCTCTCCGTCCGCTCTCCCGGCAGCGGGGCTCTCCGTCCGCTCTCCCGGCAGCGGGGCTCTCCGTCCGCTCTCCCGGCAGCGGGGCTCTCCGTCCGCTCTCCCGGCCGCGGGGCTCTCCGTCCGCTCTCCCGGCAGCGGGGCTCTCCGTCCGCTCTCCCGGCAGCGGGGCTCTCCGTCCGCTCTCCCGGCAGCGGGGCTCTCCGTCCGCTCTCCCGGCAGCGGGGCTCTCCGTCCGCTCTCCCGGCAGCGGGGGGCTCTCCGTCCGCTCCCGGCAGCGGGGGGCTCTCCGTCCGCTCTCCCGGCAGCGGGGCTCTCCGTCCGCTCTCCCGGCAGCGGGCTCTCCGTCCGCTCTCCCGGCAGCGGGGCTCTCCGTCCGCTCTCCCGGCAGCGGGGCTCTCCGTCCGCTCTCCCGGCAGCGGGGCTCTCTGTCCGCTCCCGGCAGCGGGGCTCCCCGTCCGCTCCCGCCAGCGGGGCTCTCCGTCCGCTCGCGGCAGCGGGGCTCTCCGTCCGCTCGCGGCAGCGGGGCTCTCCGTCCGCTCTCCCAGCAGCGGGATTCTCCGAACGTTCCTGGCAGCGGGATCCTCCAAACATTCCCAGCGGTGGGATTCTCAGACCGTTCATGGCAGCAGGATTCTCTAGTGCTGCTGCAGTGAATTGTAGATTTGGCTGAGCGCCAAATTCTCCGTCCTTGCTTGCAGCAATAGCGGGGCGGACTCGCAAATGGGAACCCTGGCCGTTAATTCCTAGGATTACAAGGTGTAACTTCTCTTCCCTGATTTGCTGCAATTTCCCAATGAAGCAGGATGCTCATAAATGTTATTGAAACAAGATGATTTTTTAAACTTATTGATTCTTTCTTGAGATGTGGGTGTCACTGACAAAGCCAGCATTTACTGCCCATCCCTAATTGTCCTCGAGAAGGTGCTGGTGAACCACCTTCTTGAACTGCTGCAGTCCATGTGATGTAGGTACATCCAAATGCTGTTAAGGGAGGTCCAGGACTTAGAACCCAGTAACAGTAAAAGAATGACGAGAAAGTTCCAAGTCAGGATGGTGTGTGACTTGGAGGGGAAATTGCAAGTGGTGGGGTTCCCATGCATCAGCTGCCCTTGTCCTTTGAGGTGGAAGAGGTCGTGATTTTGGAAGGTGCTGTCGAAGGAGCTTCGGCAGTTACTGCAATGCACCATGTAGTTGGTACACATTTCTGTCACTGTGCAGCGGTGGAGGGATTCAATCCTGGCCCCGGGTCACTGTCCGCATGGAGTTTGCACAGTCTCCCCGTGTCTGCGTGGGTCTCACCCCCATAACCCAAAGATATGCAGAATATGTGGATTGGCCACACTAAATTGCCCCTTAATTGGAAAAAAAGATAATTGGGTACTCTAAATGTATTTTAAAAAAGACAAGGACACCCACATCCTTTTGTATATCTACACTTTCTAATCTCTTACCATTTAAGAAATACTCTGCCCATTCATTCCTCCTACCAAAGTGGATAACTTCAAATGTTTCCAAGTTAAATTCCATCTGCCATGTTCTTGTCCACTCACCAAACCTGTCCAAATCCTTTTGAAGTCACTTTGCATCTTCCCCTTAACAAACATCCCCACCTATCTTAACGGCATCCGTAATCTCCACATCCAAACCATCGATCAATGTTGTGTACAGCGGGGACCTCTGAGTACTGATACCTGCGGTCCTCCACTACTCACAGCCTGCAACATGAGAATTACCCATTCATTCCTACTGGGTTTTCTGTATGCTAACGAATCCTTCATCCATGCCAGTATATTACCTCCTATTTGATGTGCTTTAATATTGCTAATCAACCTCCTGGGAGGGACTTCATTAAAAGCCTTCTGAAAATTCAAGCCCACTAACTCCCCTTTATCAATTCTGTAGGCCACATCCTGAGGCACTGCACGGTAGCATAGTGGTTAGTACAATTGCTTCACAGCTCCAGGGTCCCAGGTTTGGGTCACTGTCTGTGCGGAGTCTGCACCTTCTCCCCGTGTCTGCGTGGGTTTCCTCCGGGTGCTCCAGTTTCCTCCCACAGTCCAAAGATGTGCAGATTAAGTGGATTGGCTACGCTAAATTGCCCTTAGTGTCCAAAACGGTTAGGTGGGGTTACTGGGATAGGTTGGAAGTGTGGTCTTAAGTGGGGTGCTCTTTTCAAGGGACGGTGCAGACTCAATGGGCCCAATGGCCTCCTTCTGCACTGTAAATTCTATAATTCTATGATTAACCCCAACAGGGTCGTCAAACATGATTTCCATATTTAAGTGGTGGCGAATTGTACTGAAAATTCTGCAATCATCAGCGAGCATCCCTACTTCGGATCTTAGGATGCATGGAAGGTCAAATCTGGAAACACGGTGTATTCGAAGAGAGAGCAGGCCACTGTCTCTGAACTGTGACGGGTGGCGGGGACACGGGTTAGGTTAGCAACCTTTATCAGCTTTCCATGTTCATGCTGATGGTATACTGTATCTTATTGATACATTACGAAATGCTGCAAAATGGTATTGAAACAAGCGGCTAGTTTCTTTTTTGTCTGGAGCTGAGACAATGGGCTGAATGGCCTCTTTCTGTGCTGTCACCTTTCTCTGGTTTTAAGCTGCAGCATAACCACAATTTTAAACTTCATTTCAAACATGCTGGTTGCAGAGATGCTGGTCTCACCCAGGTAAGGCCGTTGAACACATTGAGGACCTCCTGCTCTGTGATTGGTTGGTTTGTGGCTTCAGGGTTAGCCTTGGATGCAGGTGTTAAGATGGAGTTGATGTAAACATCAATCAGAGGAATTAGCTGAGGGTGCAGAGGGGTCGTAGTTTCACACATCTGTCGGTAAATCCAATCCTAAAAGTGAAATCAACAAACAATTTTTAAATATATACTATTTATTCCCACCAGCTTTCAAAGGAAATTCTTTGTCACTAGATATTAGAAGCTGGAATGCAGACAGGAAACGACTACATGCTGAATGGGACCCTGGCACTTTTCTCACACACTAAAAGTGAGAAGGACAATTACTGATTTTACTAAGGTCTCTTAGAGTAGAAATATTCGTCACCTTGGTTGAATTCAATCTCAGATGCTTGCATGTTAGATATTCATAGGAAAAGAATAAGTACAGGGGATTGGCCATTTAGCCCCTTGTGCTTGCTTGACCATTCAATAAGATCATAGTTGAAACTCCACTCTCCTATATCTTCAATGACCCAACCTCCACTGTTGGAAGAAATTTTGAAGGGTTAGGAACCCTTTGAGGGAAGAAAAATCCCCTTCATCTTGGTCTTAAATGGGAGACCTGCTTATTACTAAACGGTGTCCTCTAGTTCGAGGGGAAAACATCCTTTCGACATCTTCCCTGTCAAACTCCCACAGAATCTTGCAATGTTTCAAGAAGATCACCCCTCATTCTTCTAAACTAGCGAAGCTTCTTTGAACTGCTTCCAATGCAATTATGTCCCTCAAGGGTGTGGCCCCACCAATGTACTGCACAGTAGTAAAAAGGCTTTCCTTCTCCATTCCGCCTTGTAAAAAAGGCCAATATTCCATTTGTCTTCCTAATCACTTGCTGTACCTGCACGCTAAATTTTTGTGCATCATGTACAGGGACACCTGATCCCTCTGTATCCGAACATTTTGCAGTCTCTTACTATTTAAATAATATTCTGCTTTCCGATTTTCCTGCCAAGTGGACACCCATTTCCTTTTTCTCATATGTAATTCCCCAGTCTCATCCTGTGAGGGACAACTGAGTTTAGGTACTCTTCGCCTTCTTATACTTCTGGAAGCTTTTACTGTTTTAAAAAATTTCTTGCCAGTTGGACTTTCGGTGGCAATATTTAGGAGGAGGTTGCACGTTGGGTAGTTCCCGCCAGAGTCCTTGGGTTTTATTGGGGGGGGGTGAGACACCCCCGATTCGGCTGATATGGAATGTGCTGGGGGCTGGAGGGCCTGGTAAAACGGGCCAGAGTTATTGCTCATTTGAAGTGCTTGAGGGCTGATGTGGTGCTGTTGCAGGAGACTCACGTGTGGGTGGAGGACCAGGTAAAGCTCCGTAAAGGTTAGGTAAGCCAGGTGCTTCACTGGGGCTTTGACAGTAGGGCCCGGGGGTGGCAATCCTGATCAACAAGAGAGTCCAATTTCAGATGCAGAAGGTGGTGGCGGATCGGGGGGGACAGATATATGATGGTCTCGGGGGTGGAGGAGGGCAGGTCAGTAGTTCTGGTTAATGTGTATGCTTCAAATTGGGATGATGTAGAGTTTATGAAGAGGGTGGCCACGACTATCCCGGATATGGATATGCATCAATTGACCCTGGGGAGAGATCGGTTTAAGGTCTTGGGGAAAGAAGAGTTGTTGCCGGCGTTTATGAGAGATGGGTGGGGGGGGGCGATTGTGGTAGTTTCTGCACCCGGGAAGGGGGGGGGGGGGGGGCAAGGAGTTCTCCTTTTTCTCACTGATGCACAAGGTCTAATCATGCATTGAATCCTTTATTATGGGGAGGTCTATTTTGCCAGGGGTTTGGGAGCGGAATATTCTGACCATGGTAGATATGGTGTTGGAAGCTGGCCTAGAGTTTCGATGCAGGGCTATTAGCAAGGTTGGCAAGGGCAATTGATGAGTATGTAGGGTTTAACAAAAATGGGGAGGTCTCGCCTTCGGTGCTTTGGGAGGTGTTGAAAGGGGAGGAGAGATAATTGCACATAAGGTGCAGGCTAATAGGGGGGAGCGCCAGCGGCTGGTGGATGAAATTCTGGAGGTGGATGGTAAATATCTGGAGGACCCCATGGCTAGTAGGAAGAAACTGCGGATGCAGTTTAATCTGGTGACTACAGATAGGGTGGTGCGTCAGCTGCTGAGGGGATAAGGGGGCGATATATGAATATGGGGAGAATGCTAGTCACTTGTTGGCTGGTCATGGGGCTGGTTTAGCACAGGGCTAAAGAGCTGGCTTTTAAAGCAGACCGAGGCAGGCCAGCAGCACGGTTCAATTCCCGTACCAGCCTCCCCGAACAGGCGCTGGAATGTGGCGACTAGGGGCTTTTCACAGTGACTTTATTTGAAGCCTACTTGTGACAATAAGCAATTTTCATTTTTTCATTCAGTTGAGGCGCCAATCTCATGAGAGATTGTTCAGGTGCGGGATATGGGAGATAGGCTAGTGGCCGTGCCTGAGAAGGTGAATGGGGTGTTTGAAGTGTTCTGTGAGTGGTTGTATAGGTTGGAACCACTGAAGGAGAGTTGGACATGGGGGAGTTTTTGGAAGGGTTGGAGTGTCCTACATCGTATGAGGAAGATTGGGTCAGAAGAGTCACTGAGGGCAGAGGAAGTTGGTAAGGCAATCGGAAACATGTAGATGGGCAAGACCCGGTCCCTACAAGGGGGAACATAATGGCACTGCTGAAGTGATTTGCTGCATTCTCTGGGTTTAAGTTAAATTTAAGGGCTTCCAGTTGTGCCACCAGTCTCATTGTTGGAGAGGGTTCTGTCCCTCATGGGGGTGGAGTGGGCACTTTGGGAACTCAGGGGAGGATACTGTATCCCTGCTGGTGACATCGTCGGTGAGGATCCAAGATAAGCTTCGAAGCAGCTTTGCCAGTGCTCGAATGTCGCAATGGCGTCGGCTGCTTGTGGGTCCAGCTCCAGGCGATCAGGCTTGAGTGATAATTCATCTTAAAAGTTTAGCTTATTAAATTGATGTGCCATCAATTAACACAAGACGAGTAGTGAACGAAACTGTGGCTTTAATAAGCTAAACCGGAAACCTCCTGTACACTGATCCCGAACTGGGGTAGGGACGGAGGTCAGCCACCTTTATACCGAGCCCGAGGGGAGGAGCCACAGGCGGAGTCATCAGGCAGTGGTTTATCACACTACATGTAGTACAGTAACAGTTTACCACAATACATATAATACACTAACAGTGATTTACCACATAAGGTTAAGTGGGAGGAGGAGTTGGGGGTGGAATTAGATGAGGGGGTGTGGCATGTGGCCTTGCGTAGGGTGAACGCTTCTTCATTGTGCGCGAGATCAGGGCTGATAGGTGGTGCACTGGGTGCACTTAACTGGGCCTAGGATGGTTCAGTTGTTTGAGGGGGTGGAAGGCAAGTGTGAGCGCTGTGGGAGGGGCTTGGCAAATCACGCGCACATGTTCTGGGCATGCCCTGAGCTGGTGAGATTTTGGGTTCCCTTCGTTAACATCCTGTCAGTGATTCTCCAGATGGAATTGGAGCCCAGTTCCTGGTGGCCATATTTGGGATGCTGGACCTGCCGGAACTGCAGATGGGTGCGGGGGTGGATATCTTAGCTTTCGCCTCGCTGATCGCTCACAGGCGGGTGCTGTTGGAGAGGAGGTCAGCTTCTCCACCCAATACCTCCGTACGGCTGGGGGATATTATGGAGTTTTAGCATCTTGAGAAGATTAATTATATGTTAAGGGGCGCGATTGAGGAGTTTTATAAAAGATGGTGTCCTTTCATTCTGTTTTTAAAAGAGCTAGTCATTTCAGCTGTTGGGGGGGTTGCTGTTTTGTTTGAGGGTGTGGTTTGCTTTGTTTTATTCTATATTCATTAAAAATATTTTAAAAATATATATTTCTTGTTAGTTTTATCTGATCGCCAATGTATCCCTCTTTAGATTTTTTAGTCACCTGTTGCTGGTTTCTAAAGTTT
Organism: Scyliorhinus canicula; assembly: GCF_902713615.1. Lineage (NCBI taxonomy): Eukaryota > Metazoa > Chordata > Chondrichthyes > Carcharhiniformes > Scyliorhinidae > Scyliorhinus > Scyliorhinus canicula. The sequence goes on from NC_052157.1 coordinate 157,545,359, forward strand.
TCCCAACCTTTGCAGTAATGCAAGTCTTTTCTTTCAATTTGATAAAATCTTTAATTTCCTTGGTTAGCCATGGAGGATGCATCCTCTCATACAGCCTTTGTTCTCAATGGAATATCAACAGTTAAGTACAGATATTCCATATTCGTGTCTACAGAATCTCCACGTCATCTGCAACAGCCATTACAGGAAAAGCACAGCCAGAGAAATTACGATGCACCTCATATACCAGTTCATTTTTAATGGACATTCAGGCTATTCTCCCTGCTCCGTACTCAACTGCATCACCATCGTGTATAACAAAAGTAATCTTGATTTCATGGGTAATGGCCGTGGACAAATTACAAGTCCATAATGTAGGAAATAAATGAGTATATAAATACAGTAAAAGTATTTCAGTACCTTGATGGAAACCTTGTGTTTTGTGAAAGCACGGCTTCTTAACAACTGGTAAATACAGTGTATGGGCAAGAACCCAGTGATGGTAGCACTCAAGTTGCTGGTTACAGGCACTCGCACAGCATGGGCAGTTACTACCTAGAAATAGAAAGAATTACGAGAATGTGATTAGCAAGTCATTCAAAATTGAAGTCTCCTGTATCAGAATTTATCCCACACCCTGCACCGAACAATGGCAGGAAGGTGGTTTCCATTTTCCATCCTTCTGCCTGCTCAAAATCCTGAGGTTAGGCCTGTAGGAAATGCTGAGGTGCTTCACATCCGGCTAAGCAAGCATCAGCAGGGTGAACCATGACTACACGTGGCCTGGTAACGGACTATGGAGAGATAACAGATAATGTCTGGAAATGCACCAATTCTGCCAATAGCTAGACATTCGACTAAATGATGGGGCAACAGAGACTGGGTGAAAGTCATTTCTGCATATTCACACTCAGGCTCTCAATATACATTGAAAACAAAGAGAAAAATAAATCTTCAAACAGTATGAAAAGCAAGAATGGTTGGTTTCCGAGTCCCCAGTTGATTAAGGTATCATAGAATTTTAGAATTTACAGTGCAGAAGGAGGCCATTCGGCCCATTGAGTCTGCTCCAGCTCCTGGAAAGAGCACCAAGGTCAACACCTCCACCCTATCCCCATAACACTAAGGGCAATTTTAGACACTAAGGGCAATTTATCATGGCCAATCTACCTAACCTGCACATCTTTGGACTGTGGGAGGAAACCGGAGCACCGGAGGAAACCCACGCAGACATGGGGAGAACGTGCAGACTCCGCACAGACAGTGACCCAAGCCGGAATCGAACCTGGGACCCTGGAGCTGTGAAGCAATTGTGCTATCCACAATGCTACCGTATCCTTGCCCGCTTGGGTGTCTCAGGCATCCTAGAAAGCAACGGAAGGCACACTGCTACCACACTGGGCATTAGACGGCATTTGTACTTCCAAGGTGCAAAGATATGAAGTGATACAAGAAAAACAGAAAAAAAATCTATTTTCTAAAGGTTAGTGTTTCCATCAAACTTGTCTGGGTTCTGCACCGTCGCCCACATACAAGCAAAGATAAAGCCAGTTGTACTCACAAAACAGCCCTGTGACTTATCACTTTTTTCTGCCCAATTAAAAACTTGATATAGTTATTTCCTTCAAGTTTGCACTGACCTCTCCGGACTCATGGTATGGTACATCTCTATAGCACTGCTTGTGTGTTACTTTGCTCAAACGGCAGTGGATTATGTGGGAGCTGAGATAGTGAGCATTATAGCAGGGAAATGCTGGTGTCAGATAACAAAGAACAATAACAAAGCACACAGCCTTCGGCCCTCCAAGCCTGCGCCGACCTTGGTGCCTGCCTGAACTAAAACCGTGTGCACTTACGGAGTCTGTATCCTTCCACTCCCACCCTATTCATATATTTTTTTAAACATCCACACACATGCATTTTTCACGTGGGATTCACTGGATAACATTGGGACTGTTTTAGCACAGTTTTTCCCGTGCCAGCCTCCCTGGACAGGCGCCGGAATGTGGCGACTAGACGCTTTTCACAGTAACTTCATTGAAACCTACTCGTGACAATAAGCGATTTTCATTTTTCACACTGGGTTGTAATGCAGAACAAGGCAGCAGCGTGGGTTCAATTCCCGTACCAGCCTGCCCGAACAGGCGCCAGAATGTGGCGACTAGGGGCTTTTCACAGTGACTTCATTGAAGCCTACTTGTGACAATAAGCGATTATTATTTTATTATTAGATGTGAGAATTCCGCTCACCATTTCCCCTCACAAGCCCAATACTGCGACCACAACATTGTTGCAACTCAAATCAGCTATCTCAATACCAGGATTGAAACTGGCACTGGCTGAATCTGTATCGCTTAGTGCTCGAGGAAAGAAGATTTTCCATCAGTAGATAACTGGAGCTTGCTCAACAGTATTTGTGCATATCGGCTAGGTTGAATGTGAGCAATGTTCCAGGTTGCAGTCATAAATCGTTAAACTGAAATCCTGACCACCAGATTTGATGGTTTAACTGAATTTCAAAACTCCCCTGGCACTATTCAAAGCACATCTTGGTCTTCTGGATAACGCTGCTCCTTCAACCACTGGTTATTCAGTTCAATCCTGTGTGGGGGCTTGATGTGAAAAAACTGATGCCACATTTGCTTACTTAGCAACAATGATTTAATTTCACAATAGCTTCTTCTTGTGTGTCACACACTTGGGGATGTTTCTGCGAGATGTCGCAAATCAAGTACAATGAGATATGCGATTCAAAACGGAAGAATTGAAAACTTTACAGGCACTGGTAGTGCTCCTGTGTACAAATTTAAAGGTAAACAGCGCAAGCTGTGTGCTCACCTGCTCTGTGAATATCTCCTGTGTGAAGATGGTTTTCATCCTGTTCAGTGAGCTTGGTTTAATTGCAATCTAAGGCAGAAATTAAAAGGCTGTTATTTTCAGTTTATTTATTTTTTAATAAATTTAGAGTACCCAATTCATTGTTCAATTTTACCACATGATGGCAGCACATCATTTCTGCTCCCATAGAATAGAAGATCCATAAAAACCCTACAGTGCAGAAGGGGGACAATTGGCCCATCGAGTCTGCACCGAGCACCCCGCCAAAGCCCATTCCCCCACTCTATTCCCCAAACCCCATCCAACCTGCACATCTTTGGACTGTGGGAGAATACTGGAGTGGCCAGAGGAAACCAACACAGACACGGGGAGAGCGAACAAACTCCACACAGTCACCAAAAGGCAAGATTTGAACCTGGGTCCCTGGCGCTGTGAGGCAACAGTGCTAACCACTGTGCCACCATTCTCTTCCTGCCAAATTCAGTTGCTATTTTGCTTAAAATTGTACAACAGTTTTTCATTTTTAAAAAGCAATTATAGTTTCAATACTAGTCATGAACTGGAAATTTTTGAGGTTAACAGCCAACTACTAACATCTATTCCAATGTTACAGCTGAACACAAAGAAAGGATATTTGGCCCCTGTTTATATGTTAAGATCATAAGACATAGGAGCAGAATTAGGCCACTCGGCCCATCGAGTCTGCTCGACCATTCAATCATGGCTGATATTTTCTCATCCCCATTCTCCTACCTTCTCCCCATAACCCCTGATCCCCATATTAATCAAGAACCTCAGAGAATTGGCCTCCACAGCCTTCTGCGGCAAAGATTGACCACTCTCTGGCTGAAGAAATTCATCCTCATCTGTTTTAAAGGATGGTCCCTTTAGTCTGGGATGCTATCCTTTGGTTCTAGTTTTTCCTACAAATGGAAACATCCTCTCCACGTCCACCTGATCCAGGCCTCGTAGTATCTTATAAGTTTCAATAAGATCCCCCCCCTCATCCTTCTAAACTCCAACGAGTATAGACCCTGAGCCCTCAAACGTTCCTCATATGACAAAGTTCTTCATTCCAGGGATCATTCTTGTGAACCTCCTCTGGACCCTTTCCAAAGGCCAGCACATCCTTAGATATGGAGCCCAAAACTGCTCACAATACTCCAAATGGGGTCTGACCAGAGCCTTATACAGCCTCAGAAGTACATCCCTGGTCTTGTATTCTAGCTCTCTTGACATGAATGCTAACATTGCATTTGCCTTCTTAACTGCTGACTGAACCATAAGGGAATCGTGAACAAGGACTCCCAAGTCCCTTTGTGCTTCTGCTTTGCGAAGCATTTCCCCATTTAGAAAATAGTCTATGCCTAAATTCCTCCTTCCAAAGTGCATAACCTCACACTTTTCCACATTGTCTTCCATCTGCAACTTCATTGCCCACTCTCCTAGCCTGTCCATCCTTCTGCAGCTCCCTTGCTTCCTCAATATTACCTGCCCCTCTACAAATCTTTGCATCATCGGTAAACTTACCAACAGTGCCTTCAGTACCTTCTTCCAGATCATTAACGAATATTGTGAAAAGTTGTGGTCCCAGCACAGACCCCTGAGGCACACCACTTGTCATCAGCTGCCGTCCTGAAAAAGACCCCTTTATCCACACTCTGCCTTCTGCCAGTCAGCCAATCCTCTATCATGCCAGTATCTTACCCTGAACACCATGAGCTCTTAAATTATTTAAGTCTCCTATGCGGCACCTTGTCAAAGGCCTTCTGGAAATCTAAATAAATCATGTCCACTGGTTCTCCTTTGTCCAACTTGCTTGTTACCTCCTCAAAGAACTCGAACAGATTTGTCAGACACCACCTCCCTTTGACAAAGCGGTGCTGACTCAGTCCTATTTTATCATGCATTTCCAAGTGCTTCACGATCTCATCTTTAATAACAGACTCTAAAATCTTACCAATGACCAAAGTCAGGCTAACCGGCCTATAATTTCCCATCTTCTGCCTCCCTCCCTTCTTAAACAGTGGTGTTACGTTAGCCACCTTCCAGTCCTGGCTAGTTTCTGCCTCCAGTGATTCCTGAAAGATCATCACTAATGTCTCCACAATTTCCTCAGCTATCCCTTTTAGGACCCTGAGGTGTAGTCCATCTGGTCCAGGTGACTTATCTACCTTCAGATCTTTCAGTTTCCCCAGAACCTTCTCCTTAGTAATGGTCACTGCACTCACCTCTGCCCCCTGGTTCTCCTGGAGCTCTGGCATCCCACTGGTGTTTTCCACCGTGAAGACTGATGCAAAGTAACTATTCAGTTTGTCTGCCATTTCTATGTTTCCTATTATTACTTCTCCAGCCACATTTTCTAGTGGTCCAATGTCTATTTTTGCCTCTCTCTTACCTTTTATATATTGAAAAAAATCTCTTATCTTCCTTTATATTACTAGCTAGCTTGCACTGATACTTCACCTCCCCCCCCCATTATTACTTTTTTAGTTGTCCTCTGCTCGCTTTTAAAGGCTTCCCAATCCTCTGGTTTCCCACTAATCCTCGCCACTTTGTATGCTTTTTCTTTAGCCTTTATGCTGTCCTTGACATCCCTCGTCAGCCATGGATGCCTTGTCCTCCCCTTAGCATGTTTCCTCCTCCTTGGAATGAATTTCTGTTGTGCCTCCCCAATAACTCCCCAAAAACTCCTGCCATTGCTGTTCCATTGTCTTCCCTACTGGGCTCCTTTTCCAGTCAACTCTGGCCAGTTCCTCCCTCATGTCTTTGCAGTTACCCTTATTTAATTGTAATACCGTTACATCTGATTGCAGCTTCTCCCTTTCAAACTGCAGGATAAATTCTATCATATTGTGGTCACTGCTCTCTAAGGGTTCCTTCACCTTAAGTTCCCTAATCAAGTCTGCCTCATTACACATCACCAAATCCAGAATTGCCTGTTCCGTAGTAGGCTCTGTCACAAGCTGCTCCAAAAAACCCTCTTAGACATTCCACAAATTCCCTTTCTTGGGACCCACTACCAAGCTGATTTTCCCAGTCCACCTACATATTGAAGTCCCCCATGATTATTGTAATATTGCCTTTTTTACATGCCTTTTCTATCTCCTGATTTATTTTCTGCCCCACATCCTGACTATTGCTAGGGGGCCTGTACCTAACTCCCATCAGGGTCTTTTTACCTTTGCGATTCCTCAACTCTACCCACAGAGATTCTATGCCTTCTGATTCTATGCCTTCTGAAGGGGCCTCACGGTAGCATGGTGGTTAGCATCAATGCTTCACAGCTCCAGTGGTCCCAGGTTCGATTCCCGGCTGGGTCACTGTCTGTGTGGAGTCTGCACGTCCTCCCCGTGTGTGCGTGGGTTTCCTCCGGGTGCTCTGGTTTCCTCCCACAGTCCAAAGATGTGCGGGTTAGGTGGATTGGCCATGCTAAATTGCCCATAGTGTAAGGTTAATGGGGGGATTGTTGGGTTACGGGTTACGTGGGTTTAAGTAGGGTGATCATTGCTCGGCACAACATCGAGGGCCGAAGGGCCTGTTCTGTGCTGTACTGTTCTATGTTCTATGATCCAATATCTCTCCTTGCTATCGATTTAACTTCATTCCTTGCAACAATGCAACCCCACCCCCTTTGCCCATCTGCCTGTCCTTTCGATAGGACATATATCCTTGGATATTTAGATCCCAGCTCTGATCCCCTTGCAATCACGTCTCTGTGATGCCCACAACATCGTACCGGCCAATTACAATGTGCGCAACAAGCTCATTTAACTTGTTCCGTATACTGTGCGCATTTAGGTACAACACCCTCAGTCCTGCATTGGCCACCTCCCTTTTCACACTCTCCTCAGTCACTGTACCCTGTACTGTGGTCCTTTATGATTTTTGACTATGGCTTCTCTCCGTTACACTTTCCACCTTACTGCTTTTTGTTTCTCGCCCCGTTATACTTCCCGCCGACCTCCTGCATCGGTTCCCACCCCCCTGCCACATTAGTTTAAACCCTCCCCAACAGCACTAGCAAACTCCCCCCCAGGACATCGGTTCCAGTCCTGCCCAGGTGCAGACCGTCCGGTTTGTACTGGTCCCACCTCCCCCAGAACCGGTTCCAATGCCACAGGAATTTGAATCCCTCCCTCTTGCACCATCTCTCAAGCCATGCATTCATCCTATCTAGCCTGACATTCCTACTCTGACTCGCTCGTTGCACTGGCAGTTATCATGAGATTACTACCTTTGAGGTCCTACTTTTTAGTTTAACTCCTAACTCCCCGAATTCAGCTTGTAGCACCTCATCCCGTTTTTTACCTATATCGTTGGTGCTTATGTGCACAACGACCCCCCCCCCCCCCCCCCCCCCCCCCCCCCAAGAATGTCCTGCAGACGCTCCGAGACATCCTTGACCCTTGCACCGGGGAGGCAAGATACCATCCTGGAGTCTCGATTGCGTCCGGAGAACCGCTTGTCTATTCCCCTTATGATTGAGTCCCCTATCACTGTAGCCCTGCCATTTTTCTTCCTGCCCTGCTGCGCAGCAGAGCCAGCCACGGTGCCATGAACCTGGCTGCTGCTGCCTTACCCTGGTGAGCCATCTCCCTCAACAGTATCCAAAGCGGTATATCTGTTTTGCAGGTAGCTGACTGCAGGGGACACCTGCACTGCCTTCCTACTCTTGCTTTGTTTTTTGGTCACCCATTTTCTATCTCCCTCAGTAATTTTCACCTGCGGTGTGACCAACTCGCCAAACGGGCTATCCACGACCTCCTCAGCATCGCGGATGCTCCAAAGTGAGTCCATCCGCAGCTCCAGAGCCAGCAAGCTGTTGCTTATGTCCTGTGACTGACAGTTTTAGCTGCTGCATGGGTTAGGTAATTTACAAATGATGGATAGTCCTAATTGATCACAATGAAAAGTGTGTGTGTCAATCTGATAAAGTCCCCTGAAAATATTTTTAAAAATGCTTTAAACGGTAACTACTTTTGTTTTCTTAACTCCTGTAAACCAATGCAAAAAAAAAACCGGATGGAATCAGACTTACCTTCATACCCAGAGTGGAACAGACCAAGTCAATGATGGCATTGAGTTGGTTGCTGTGGAAGTACATGGCAACCAATAGAAGCATCTCACCAAATGAAGCAGATACCCCTGTGGTACTTAATTACATGAGAAAACAGTGTTACTTCACTCCATAAAATCACTATTTGTAACCCATTATCCTTTAACCTTGAAATTGGAAATCGAGACATATTGCTTTGAACACATGACCTATTGCCTAAACTAGATCAGACATCGGGAAAAAAAATCATTTGACGAAGACATTATCCCAATTTCAGTTTTTCATCATTCCCCATTGGGTGCTCAACACATCTGGCACAATATGAGCTTGGAGGCTGCTCCCAGATCAAGGTGCCGTGAATTTGCTGGAGTTGGCTATTTGAAAGTGTGCTGTGTAACGGTTTAGAGAAAGCACATCACACTTCAGCCCCTCCTGGTCAACTTTACACCAGATGAAAATTCTAATCTGAAGCCCGATTCTCAAATGGAAGCACAAATACTGCAGAAAGCATGTGCCCAAAATTGACTCTCACCTTTCAAAATATGCCTCCTCTCTAATCATCCAGCTTAACCACATCACAGTCATTTGCTCTTGTTCTGGTGTGCTGCAAACAAAATTAATTCAAATATGAAATTCGAAATGTAGGAATCAAATCTGCACAATTAGCTCTTTTTGCTTCTTCCTATGCTACTAAAGTTATTCCTCGCCATACATCACTGATCATTTATTAACAATACTTATATTTGTGCAAGACTTCTGTAGAAACATCTCGAAGCACTTCCAATAATTGATTACTTAAAAAAATAAAGTGTAGTGATGATTAGGTTGACAAATGCACCAGCAATCTCCCAATAAACAACCATGAGTTGATCAACACATTCTGTTTATTGGCAGTGCAGGCTGAGGGAGGGGACTTGCCCAGGTCACTCCTTATACTGTGTACCATCAGCAAAATGCACTGTAGTGATGTGCCAAGGCATCTTGGACAGCATCTTCCAAACCTACTGTCTAGAAAAACAACGGCAGCAGTACCTGCATGCTCCCTTCCAAGTCACACACTATCCATGGCTTGGAAATATATCACTACCGTTGGCATCCTGGAATTTTCTCCCTACTAGCCCTATGGCTAGTACCTTCACCAAACAGATTGCAGCTGTTTCCCAATACCTGCTTAAAGGTAATTAAGGATTGGAAAGAATCACTCCCACATCCTGAGTGAATAAATTCAGAAGAAAATTCGACACGGTAGCACATTGGTTAGCACAGTTGCTTCACAGCTCCAGGGTCCCAGGTTCGATTCTCGGCTTGGGTCACTGCCTGTACGGAGTCTGCACATTCTCTCCGTGTCTGCGTGGGTTTCCTCCGGGAGCTCCGGTTTCCTCCCATAGTCCAAAGATGTGCAGGTTAGGTGGATTGGCCATGCTAAATTGCCCTTAGTGTCCAAAAAGGTTGGGTGGGGCTACTGGGTTACGGGGATCGGGTGGAGGTGTGGGCTTGTGTATGCTGCTCTTTCCAAGGGCCGGTACAGACTCGATTGGCCGAATGGCCTCCTGTAGATTCTATGAAAACTGGTACAGGAACTTTGGGATCCAGAACTCATCGTGAGGACAGCATTGTTGACAATACAGGACTGTCACACTTCTCAAACAACCCCCTAAATCTCTACTGTGGCATATTGGCAACAAGCTGCCGGGGGTTGAATTTAGCTCCTTCCAGGCATGTTGTGTTCAATTCTCTCTTCTTTTGAGGAATCACTTCCTATTTGCCTCCCCTAGCAACATTAAGGGCCATTGTGTGGGGGATGAAAAATAAAAATCTGCCATCCAGCTTTATCTGTGACCTCTTAAAGGGACATGCTTTGCTGTCACAGAAAGTAAACTTTTAAAATTGTATATTTTGATCACACCATCTTTATCCTGGATAAGGAAAAGGACAATAAATGTATATCACCTCAAATGGGGGAGTGGGAGGTGTAGTTGTAATGTCACTGGGCGAGTCAATGCTCTGGGACATGGGGTCAAATCCCAGTACGGCAGCTGGTGGAATTTAAATTCAACTAATAAAAATTCTGGAATTAAAAGCTTGTCTTGGTAATAGTCACCATGAAACCATTGTTGACTATCGTAAAAATCCATCTGGTTCACTAATCTCTTTTCAGGAAGGAAATCTGCCACCCTTACTTAGTCTGGTCTATATGTGACTCCAGACCCTGGTCTATATGTGACTCCAGACCCACAGCAATGTGGCTGACTCTTAAATGCCCGCCCAAGGCACTCTGTTATAAGTCAGTACAAAGTCGGAGAAAAAAATTAAACTGGACAGATCACCTGGCTTCGACCTGGGCACCAGAAATGATGACACACTCAGCCCCCTCGGTTCTCCTTTCCAATATCTGGGGTCTTGTGCCAAAACTGGGAGAGCTGCCCGCCAGAGACTAGGCAAGCAATAAGCCTGACACAGTCACTCGCAGAACTGTGCCTGACAGACAATGGCCCAGACATCACCATCACCAGAGGTGAAGTCTTACAGCATTGGGTCAAACGTGGGCGAGGAAAAACCTGGTGACCCCCTACTGCACTCCCACCCAGCTATTGAACATATAAACAAGGAGCGGGATTGGCCATTCAGCCTCTCTTCATGGAATCCAGAGTTGATGTTGAGGACTCCCTGGGTAACTCCCTCCCAACTCTTTATCACTGTGCCACCACCTCTGGTTTCTTGCTTGCCTAGTCTCTGGCGGACAGCTCTCCCAATTTTGGCACAAGACTCCGCCATTTAATAAGATCATGGCTGATCTGATAGTAAGGTTAAATCTGCATCCCACCTACCCACGATAACCTATCACACCCTTACTTACCAAGAATAGATCCACCTCTATCTTAAAAATACTCAAACACTGCTTTCACCACTTTCTCCTCATCGGTGTCTTAAATGAGTGACCCATTATTTTTAAACAGTGAAGTTGAATCGAGTTCTCGATTCTCCAACAAAAGGAAACATCCTCCTAACATCTACCCTGTCAAGATCCCTTGGGATCTAATGTTTTAATCAAGTTGCCTCTTAGTCTTCTAAACTCCAACAAATACAAACGTAGCCTGTTGAACATTTCCTCATAAGACAACCTGTCCTCTCACTGAACCTGCCTTTTCGTAGCATTTTATGTCCTCTTCACAACTTACTTACCTATCCATCTTTTGTCGTCAGCAAACTTGCCAACCAATCACCCATCCCTTCATCAAAGTCATTTATTTAAATTATAAACAGTTGAGGTCCCAACACAGATCCATGTGGCGTGCCACTTGTTACATCTTGCTAACCTGAAAAAGACCCATTTATGCCAATTCTCTGCTTCCTGTTAGCCAGCCGATCAGTTATCCATGTCAATGTCACCCCCTACCATGAGGCTTTTATTTCCTGCTATAACCTTGATGTGGCTCTTCATTAAATGCCTTTTGGAAGAACAGAGCATGTTACTTCTGCAAGTTAGTTGAACATAATTTCCCGTTCATAAAACCCTGTTGATTCTGCCTGCTGCCTTGAACTTATCCAAGAGCCCTGCTCAGTTTCTTAGTAATAGCTTTAACTTTTTCCCCATGGCAGATGTTCAATTAAATGGCCTGTTGTTTCCTGCTTCCACTCTCCCTCCTTTTTGAATAATGGAGCTCCATTTGTTATCTTCCAATCTAATGGACATTCCCTGAATCTAGGGAGTTTTGGATAATTAAAACCGATGCATCAACCATCTCACTAGACATTTCTCCGACTAGAAACTTAGTTGAAATCCATCAGGACCCGGCACTTGTCAGCCCGCAGCTCCAGCAATTCATTCCATACCACCTCTCTGATGAATGTAACTTTCCTGAGCTCCTTCCTCCCTTCCAATTCTTTATTTGCAGCTGCTTCTGGGATGTTACTTGCATCCTCTATAATGAAGGCTGATGCAAAATATCTGCCCAGTTCATCTGCCACCTCGTTGTTTTTCCTTACCAATCCTCCACGCTAATTTTTAAGAGCAATGCTCACTTTGTCAACTCATTTTTAAAAAAAATTAGCGAAATTCTTACACTCTGCTTTTATATTACTGATTAGCTTTCTCTCATACTCTAATCTTGTCCTCCTTATTAATCTTTTAGTCATACTTTGCTGTCCAATGTTCTGGCCTTCTACCTATCTTTACACAATTATATGCTTTTTAAGTTTGATAATATCTTTAGCCTTTCTAGTTAGCCACAGATGGTGGGTCCATCCCTTAGACATTTTCTTACTCATCGGAATGCATTGATTGTGTATTTTGAAATATCCCCTTAAATGTTTGCCACTGCAACTACTACATTTGCAACCATCTTCAGCCTATCTTGGGCCTTGTCCAGAGGCCTCCAGCATCACAGATGTCTTATTATCCCAGACCAGACCCCCAGGATACTGGACAAAAACCTCAATATTTTGTTTATTTGTAAGACTGCGCGAAAAGAATGATTCACTCCAGGAATGATTGCATGAAGAAATGGGGCTTTGGTATTTCTAAAACAAAACTTTATTATGAATATTTTTGTTTTTAAACTTCACACCTAAAAAGAACAGCTTACAATTACACCTTAACCACCCCTACTCAATTTCCCATTAAATAACTAAAGAAACATGCAGCTCTCAATCTACCTTAAAATTCACCTAAGGAGCAATGCTCCGAAAGCTAGTGATTCGAAACAAACCTGTTGGGACTTTATAACCTGGTGTTGCAAGACTTCTTATTGTGCTCACCTCAGTCCAACGCTGGCATTTCCATATCATATCTTAAAATTAGCATGGCCTTTTAATATTACTTGTTTTGTAAAGCAGATGTGGCTCCTGTTAGAACCTAGCAGACTCTGGCTGAATATCTACGACAAGCTGGTTTACCTGGCTTGTTTCAGCTTCTTTTTGGTCCCCAGACAAGACTGCTCTGCATTACATGATATTACTCTTTTATCCTATCGTAATGTGAGGGAATTGCGCACTCAGGGTCAGGCAGGTTAGAAGTCAGCTCCTCTTTCTCCCCAAATCTCTCCAAAACCCCTTACTCCCCCCATCAATGACCTCCTCTCTCCGAGCTGGAAAACAAATTATCAAAGCACATTAACTCCCCAGGAACTTCCCCAGTCAAACCACATTCCTCTGGTCAATGTTACCTACTGTTTCCTAGATGTTCCTAGGCCTTTACAAAACTAAACATTTAAAAAAAAATATGACCACTGCAGTCAAACACACTATAACCCCAGGCTTTTAACCCTTTGTTCCAATATTTTGAAGTCAATGTTTCTAAAATCCTCCATTCATCACACCGCCTTCAGCCAATTCGATTCATTCCAAGTGATATTCAGACACGACTGATGGCAAAGGTTCTGGGCCCTGACAACATTCTGTGCTCCAAAACTAGCCATACCATTAGCCAAGCTATTCTTGTACAGTTACGACACTGGTATCTACCCGACAATGTGAAAAATTGCTCACGTATGGGCTACACACAAAAAGCAGGACAAATCTAAAGTGGTCATCAATCTACTTTTGATCATGAGCAAAGTGACGGAAGGGGTTGTCAACAGTGCTATCAAGTAGTACTTACTCTGAAACAACCTGCTCACTCATGCTCAGTTTGGCTTCCACCAGGGACATTCAGCTTGTCACCTCACAACAACCTTGGTCCAAACATGATGTCATGAGAATGTCACTTTAAGAAATGTTTGGCTGCTCATGTTACTGCAGTGATGTCAGAGTGTGGGTGGAGCTGAGCTCTGGCTTTGTTTTTTAGTTTCACTTTGAGAAAAGCTTGGGTGTGTCTGTGTCTTTTTGGTTTTGTTTTCAGTGTTGGAGCTGAAGCCAGACAAAGCAGGTGTACTGCTGTTCTTTTGGCCATGAAAAGACTATCTCTTGATCATTTGGTGAATTCAGAATTATAAATGTTCTCAATAGTGAATTCAAACCTGATATGCTTCCGTTAAAAGGTGTTTATTTTGTCTTCTGGATGTTGTTTGGGAAGTTATTAAGGATTACTTAGCATTGTATTCTTTGGGGGTTGTAGCTGAATTGATGGTTGCTACGTTGTCACTGTATGTTCTAAAAAGGTTAACTCGAGTTCATAGAATAAACAATGTTTTGTTTTAAAAAATACTTTTCCATTTCTGCTGTACCACACCTGCAGAGTGGGCCGTGTGCTCTCCATACCACAATCTATTAAAAGTTGTGGGTCAGATGAACTCCATGATACACTTTGAGGTTCTCTAAACCCTGGCCCATGACAATGATCAAATGCTGCTTTGATGTCAAGGGCAGTCATTTGCATTTCACCTCTTTTGTCCTAATGTGGCCAGTTCTGCAAAAGGAACCATTCAGCCTCAGGACTGACCTAATTAACACTACACCCCTGTATGTTCCACCCGATGCCGGTGTTATGTAGTTACATTGTGTACCTTGAGTTGCCCTATTATGTATTTTCTTTTATTTATTTTTCTTTTCATGTACTTAATGATCTGTTGCAGAAAAATACTTTTCACTGTACCTTAGTACACATGACAATAAACAAAATCCAAAATCCAATCCAATCTTGTACTTGTGATTGTTCGTATTTGCATAGATGCTACCACATCCGTGAATCTTTTCACGGGGCAGAGATTCTCTGTTTGACCCAATCATTTTGAGCACTCATGGGCTCAGCACAAAGAACATGAATGGGAACCAACCCCAATACATCCGTCAATGATATTTCAATCCAGTCACTTTGTGGCTATGCATGACACTTCCTCGGGTTTGTGCTCCTCCATGTGCTTGCTAGGCAACTTCATCTTGATTTGATTTGATTTATTATTGTCACATGTATTAGTATACAGAGAAAAATATTGTTTCTTGCATGCTGTACAAACAATGCATACCGTACATAGGGAAGGAAGGAGAGACTGCAGAATATGTTACAGTTAGAGCAAGGTGTAGAGAAAAGATCAACTTAATACGAGGTAGGTCCATTCAAAAGTCTGATGGCAGCAGGGAAGAAGCTGCGTGTCTGGAGTCAAATGTAGGCCAGACCAGGTAAGGACGGCAGAGTTCCTTCCCTAAAGGACATTAGTGAACCAGATAGGGTTTTACAACAATCGACAATGGTTTTGTCATCATCATTAGACTTTCAATTCCAGAGTTTTGTTGAATTGAAATTCTACCATCTAGCATGCTGGGATTCAAACCCAGGTCCCAGAGCATTATCCTGGGTCTCTAAATTACTAGTTTAGCAACAATACCACGATGTCACAGCCTCCCGTGATAAAATGGAATAACTGAACTTGTACTTCCGACTCCATGTGGAATGTGTGTGTTTTTATAACATCTTTGCAGCATTCAAATTTCCTAATGGACCACGCTTCTGCAAAGTATTTTGTTCTTAGACTTTTCTCTACTGGTTTCCTCATCCACACACCATACTTTAACCAAGGAGGCAACCTATTCTCAGGCCCCAGTTCATATTCTGCTGTGATTAAGAAACTGGAAATCACTTGGGATTGATTCGCTCTCCCTGACAGCTTGATAATTCAAGGACCATGCTCAAGTGACCATTTGTTATATCATGAACCGAGGGCAAATGTTGACAAATTAGGCTACCATGAAGTCCAATACTGTAATCCCAGCATCCACACGCCTGCACTTTCTAACTTAGAACATATTTCTGTGTCCATTTTCTTCCTGTATCTTTGTCTCCCTGGGTGCTGTTTCTTTGATTAAGGGCCCTTTCTTTATATTTAACCGAATACATCGAGTCCTGTTAGCTCACCTTGGATAATAGCTTACCCCAAGGAATCGGTTGTTTATGAAAAACTATGCTTATTTTTGCCTCCAAAACAAGTTGCTATCGAAACCAAAACAAGTGACTGACAGGTAAACCAATAGGTTTGCTGCATAATTTTGGCAGCGTGCTTCTTATCTGTTACTAAGTGGAACTTTTTTCCCCCCATGAACCGGTCAATCTACAGAAAGCAATTAAATTATTATAGGGACTGAATACCTGGCTGTGACTATTGCACAGTAATGGAATCAAAGGATTAAAATAACACCATAAACCAAAGGAGAAAATATAATGATTTAGACTACCCTTTGTAACCGAAGATTAGATTACAGTTTAAATGTCACTCCCTGGTTTCGACTGTCATGTCTATTTTCAATTATTTAGTGCTGTTTATAGTTGCCAAGTGCTCATGCAGATTGCCAAAGAGACTTATGCCTTTGATGCGCGCTGAGGAGGTTTATAAAAGGATAAATCTGTAGTAAATTGGCAAATTCTATGCTCAGCATATATATATTTACAAATCAAACGCCAAAATCCTTGACTCGTGCTACGATTGGTGCATGTTATTTATTTTCTATTACCTCTTAATTTTCTTTCCCCATCTCTTGCCTGCACCGATTTTTGTGAGAATGCAGCCCTCTAGTACCTTTCCCCAAGTGGGTATTTTTCATACGCAATTGCTTATTTGCAAGCAAGTCCGATTTTGCTTTTGTCAGATTTTCACACGTACACTTTACAGCAGGGTCACTAGGCAAGGAATCAGGGCAAGAACCTGAGCTGATTTACCCTTCCAACCTGGCACCGTGAGCTAGCTGCAGATCTCCGACTTACCTGACTAAACTGGGGAATGCCAACAGCATGCAGAAGGACAGGGACACAAAGCGGACGCCAGCTGGAGTTGCTGGTGGACGGCTCGTCATTAGCTGTAAAAGCTGCTCAGCTTCTTCATCAGTAGGCCTGCATGACAATATCACACACAGCATCACAATTGTATACTGTGGAAAACAAAGGTGCTGCTGATTACATACACACTTGATACCTTTTGCTGGAGGTCCATCCCTACCAACCAGGTGACAAAAAAATGCCTTCTAGTCCAAGAGCTGACTACCACACCACAATCACAAGTAGACATCCGCTTAACTTAGTAGAGACTAGGGTTTGAAGCTGCAACCTTGCTGGAGCAGTCTTGTGTACATTTTCACACATATATATCTTACCAATGATAATACAAGACAAATTCCATCACCAAAGTAATAGACCTACAGCAAATGTATATATGGATTTTTCAGATTCCAATAACAGGCTATGATCACTCCTAACAAATATATCAAGCATACATGATCAAGCTATGGATAGAAAAATGGGTTGTACTGCTCTTTAATAATTCTGTAAGCTAGGACACACAACTGCAATATCCCTTGAACAGTAATACCTAGGGCGGCATGGTGGCACAGTGGTTAGCACTGCTGCCTCACGGCGCCGAGGACCTGGGTTCGATCCCGGCCCCTGGTCACTGTCGTGTGGAGTTTGCACATTCTCTCCGTGTTTGCGTGGGTCTTGCCCCCACAACCCAAAAAATTGTGCAGGGTATGTGGATTGGCCACACTAAATTGCCCCTTAATTGGGGAAAAAAAATTGGATACTCTAAATTTATAAAAGAAGAAAAAAAAGTACAGTAATCCCTGCCCAGAAACCTTTTATGTATTATCACAGTTCGTACTTGAGTCCAGCGATCCCCATGAGTGCACAGTAGAGTCGCAGCATTGCGCTAGCCTTCACTACGTTTTCCTCCTTTAATGCAGAGTACACAGATATGTTAGGTTCCATGTCGGTGTCTGCTGTGTCTTCACCAATGCGACCACTGCTAACCGTCGGGAGAATTGCCATTAGTTCCAGTAGTAGCTGTCGCCTCATCTGCCACAGCACAGAGCTGCTGCGTTCCCGCTTCCGCTGCAGAACAAAAAAACTTGAGAATTACATTCTGTTCTACAGCAAATGTATATATGGATTTTTCAGATTCCAATTGGGGCAGCAGGGTAGCATGGTGGTTAGCATAAATGCTTCACAGCTCCAGGGTCCCAGGTTCGATTCCCGGCTGGGTCACTGTCTATATGGAGTCTGCACGTCCTCCCCCTGTGTGCGTGGGTTTCCTCCGGGTGCTCCGGTTTCCTCCCACAGTCCAAAGATGTGCGGGTTAGGAGGATTGGCCATGCTAAATTGCCCGTAGTGTACTAGAAAAAGTAAGGTTAAGGGGGGGTTGTTGGGTTACGGGTATAGGGTGGATACGTGGGTTTGAGTAGGGTGATCATGGCTCGGCACAACATTGAGGGCCGAAGGGCCTGTTCTGTGCTGTACTGTTCTATGTTCTCAAGTTGTTTTTACTGGGCTGGGGAATAACCTGCAGACTAGTAACGAAGGTTCTCCAAAACCCAGGAACAGAAGAAATAAGAGTAAGAGAAGGCCATTCAGCCAACTACATTCAATAACAATTTGTAGTAGTGTCACAAGTAGGCTTACTACACTGCAATGAAGTTGCTGTGAAAAGCCCCTAGTTGCCACATTCCGACACTTGTTCGGGTACACAGAGGGAGAATTCCGAATGTCCAATTCACCTAACAGCACGTCTTTCAGCACTTGTGGGAGGAAACCAGAGCACTCGGAGGAAACCCACGCAGGCACGGGGAGAACGTGCAGACTCCGCAGACAGTGACCCAAGCCAGGAATCGAACCCGGGTCTCTGGTGCTGTGAAGCAACAGTGCTAACCACTGTGCTACACATTCATCAAGAATGTGGCTGATCTTCTGCCTTAACTATACCTTCCTGTACAAAACCATAGGACACAGGAATGGTGCCATAGTGATGGTGTTATTAGAATAGTCATCCAGAGGCCTGGACTAATGTTCCAGAGACCATACCGCATCAGGAGACCAAGAAGGAGTTTCTGTATAATAAAATAACATCACTTCCCATTAAACGTTAAGAAACGTTAAGGCTGTGGCATACTTGGCTCAGAGTGTCCATCTCTGGTCAGCCTCCAAATTAAACAAGAGGAGCCTAATTACTGTAGTGTCTGGGGTATCTGTAGACCTGTTGAAGGCTTGCCCATTAGATGTAAATTTATATTCCAAATCAATGGGATGAGACTAATCCATCAGTTTACTCCATCCTCACCTGCTGCCCATTGCGGATGAACATTCCAAACCACGTTCTGACTTTTGCATTAGTTCCTAGTAATAAGCCACTAACAAAGGAGACCAGGTCAGTCACTGTATCTTCAGAGCCGTCATTCTTGCACTGATCCAGAGTCAGAGCCACTCCAAGGCCTGGGAGGTGGCACTCCTCCACCTGTTACACAATATGAAAAAAGGAAATCCAGGGTCACAAAAGGTCACTCATTCCACTCCATCCACAACCGTCATTCCGCACTGGGATGCCTTCTCTCCTATTGTTTCCTTACTTCGTCAGAACCAAATTGCTATCTCTACCTTGCTTACATTATAAAAACGTGTTTCTACTTTGGGTGCAGTTTACGATCGGGGTGTAAATAGCACTTCAAACTCTCTAGTTTAACAAAGTGAATTTTTTGTTCAAGGTTCCGCATGGTGGCACAGTGGTTAGATTTAGATTTATTGCCACGTGTACAGAGGTACAGGGAAAAGTATTGTTCTGTGTACAGTCAAGGCAGATCGCTCCATACATGAAAACATAAGAACATACGATAAATACATGAGGATACATAATGAAAATACATAAACGTAGACAGCGGGTAAAGTATACGGTATATAGTGCTACAACTGTAGAGAATATGTGCAGAAAGATCAGTTCAGTCCAGAAGATCAGTTCAGTCTATTAGAGGGCTATTCAGGGGTCTGGTATCAGCAGGGAAGAAGCTGTTTTTCAATCTATTGGTGCCTGTTCTCAAACTTTAAAAAAAATAAATTTAGAGTACGGTACCCAATAATTTTTCCAATTAAGGGGCAATTTAATGTGGCCAATCCACCTAACCTGCACATCTTTTGGGTTATGGGGGCAAAACCCACGCAAACACCGGGAGAATGTGCAAACTCCACACCGTCAGTGACCCAGAGCCGGGATCAAACCTGGGACCTCAGTGCCGTGAGGCAGCAGGGCTAACCCTCTGCGCCACCGTTCTGCCCGAGTTCTCAAACTTTTGTAGCTTCTGCCCAATAGAAGAGGTTGGTAGAGAGAATAACCTGGGTGGGAGGGGTCTTTAACTATGCTGCCCGCTTTCACAAGGCAGCGGGAGCTGTAGACAGTGAATGGATGGGAGGCAGGTTCGCGTGATGAACTGGACTGTACTCGTGACTCTCTTTTCTTCCTCACGGTCTTGGGTCAAGCAGTTGCCATACCATGCTGTGATGCAGCCAGATAGGATGCTTTCTATGGTGTATCTAGAAACATTGGTAAGAGTCAGTGTGGACATGCCGAATTTCCTTAATTTCCAGCAGAAGTATAGGCGTTGTTGTGCTTTCTTGGTCATAGCGACGACGTGGGAGGACCAGGACAGATTGTTGGTGATGTTTACACCTATGAATTTGAAGCTGCCAACCATCTCCACCTCAGCACCATTGGTACAGACAGGGGTGTGTTCGATACTTCACTTCCTGAAGGCGATGACCAGCTCCTTAGTTTTGCTGAATTTGAGGGAGAAATTGTTGTTGTTACACCACGCGACTAGGTTCTCTAGCTCCCTCCTGTACCCTGACTCATCGTTGTTCGAGATATGGTCTACTAGGGTTGTGTCATCAGCAAACGTGTAGAGCCGAATTTTGCCACACAGTCCTGTGTATATAGGGAGTATTATACGGGGCTAGGTAGCAGCCTTGCGGGGCCCTGGTATTGAACACTATCGTGGAGGTGTTGTTAATCCTTACAGATTGCGGTCTGTGGGTCAGGAAGTAAAGGATCCAGTTGCAAAGAGAGGAGCCGAGTCCTAGGTTTAGGAGTTTGGATATGAGCTTGGCTGGGATTATGGTGTTGAAGGCGGAGCTGTAGTTAATGAACAGGACTCCGATGTATGTGTCCTTGTTGTCGAGATGCTTCAGGGATGAGTGTCAGGCCAGGGAGACCGATTGTGACAGCAAGTCTTCTGGAATTGTTCCATTCTGGTTGTAAATACGGTCCAATGCAAGTTTGGAAAACTCATCCAAATTGTGGACCGGTTGTGGCGGTATACGAATTGCAGTGAATCAAGGCAATCTGGAAGACTGGAGTTGATGTGTTTCATGACCAACCTCTCGAAAAACTTTGTAATAATAGATGTCAGGGCCACCAGCCGGTAGTTGTTGAGGCAGGTTGCCAGGTTCTTCTTTGGCATCGGAGTAATAGCGGTCTTCTCGAAGCAGGTGGGAACCTCGGAGCAGAGTAGGGAGAGGTTAAAGATGTCTGTGAACATGTAGGACCTGAGTGCACGACGAGGGACTCCATCAAGACCTATTGCTTTCAGAGGGTTAACTTTCGAGAAGGCCAATCTGACTTCTGAGACTGTGACGGTAGGTATGGGTGTGTCCGAGGCTATTCGGGCAGTTGACATCGGTTTGTTGGCTTCCTCCTCAAAACGAGCACAGGATGCAGAGTTCATCGGGAAAGGGTGCTCTGTTGCCAGAGATTCTACTTGGCTTTGCATGGCTGCCTCACAGCACCAGGGACCTGGGTTCAATTCCGGCCTTGTGCGACTATCTATGTGGAGTTTTACATTCTCCCAGTGTCTGCTTGGGGTTTCTCCCACAGTCCAAAGATATGCAGGTTGGGTGGATTGGTCAGGCTTAATTGCCTCATAGTGTCCAAAGATGCGGTTAGTTGGGGTTATGGGGATAGAATGGGGGAGTGGGCCTAGGTAGGTTGCTCTTTTGGAGGGTCGGTGCAGACTCGATGGGCCGAATGGTCTCCTTCTGCACTGTAGGCATTCTATAATTCTGCTCAAATCCATTTTCATACTGAATGCAATAATGTTCCAAAAACCAGGGCAATTGGGCAACATTTTCACAGAATCCTTGAATGGTTACAGCACAAAAAGCAGTTAAAAAATTGGCATTAAAAAATATTCCTTCATATTATCAAGAGTATTAACCTGATGCAGCTAATTAAACATCTGAAAATAGGTTCATCACAAAAAAATACACATCACCTGAAGAAACTTTAATAACTGCAAACAACTTAAAATTAGATGATTTACTGGTTGCATTAGTGCATAGCTGAGAATTTCCTCGTAAATTAGAAAATAATATTTTTAAGTGCCTATTTGTGCCCTTGCACCCAAGACAAAAGTTCAACTTTGAGAACATCCCTGAAGTCTAGTAAATGTGGACGATTAACGCAAACTTGGCACGGTGATTAACTTAGCCTGGCATAGACAGTTTCGTGGGTGCACATTTGCCCTTAAAATTCTTTGATCTTTTGTGCGGGTTTGTTCAAGTTTGGATGAATTACCAATGCAACCTAGCTGAAAATCCAGACCATTATCCATATAACTCTCCATCCACACCCTCAACAGATGCTGCTGCCTTTTATGGAGCCAGCTGACCTGAAAGCAACTGGTTTTATTTGGTTCTTTTAAACAAACAAGACACTGAAACTTGCCTTCACAACCATCAAGCAGTGATAGGTCAAGTAAGTTTTTCTGAATTCAAGGACGAGATGGGATGATTATCAATATGTACGGATTTCATTATGACAGATAACATAACTATAAAAATGCATTGCCAAGAATGCTCAACAACACCACCACTACACAAGTAAATCGGAGCCTCTTTAAGGACTACCAACACAATCCATTCAGGAGTGCTCTATAGATGAATGTGAATGAAAATGGTGCTGTTCTCAAATTGAGTAGATGGATGAATTGCTACATTGCTGAGTGTTGGTCAAGTAGGTACTGACTGAAAATAACCACAGAAAAGCAAAGCCAGGGAGCAGTGGGCACTTGAGCTGATTACCGCAGTCTCTTGAAGGGATGCGCTACTGGGTTCCCGACAGTGCAGCCGCACAAGATTACAAATCATCTCTTACCACCATGGCCCGAACATTTAAGGCTTGGGTAGGATTCATTTTGCACAGCTGTCGAAGTGCCTCAGTTCTGCGTCGGCCCCCAACACTCTCCTCATCCTGCCGCTCACCATTTTTTATTAAGCCCCTGCAAACTGAACAGCAAAAGTTCTCAGTGTTACACGCAAACCCACAGTACGGTCATGTGGGAAATCACAATCGGGTGAAAATCAGAACATTTATATTTTGCATTACTCTCGTTATATTCTTAATGATTATTTTTCTTCAGTTGTGTGAACTTCCCAAGTGGTAAGCACCACCTTTGGCCAAGAAGGTGCACAGATGACAAGCTCCTGGACAGTGTCCACCTTATAACCAGCTACCAGAAGTGGACTTGGGAGGAAGGGGAAACACAAGAGATAAGAACAGACCATGGTTGAGCCTGCGCCACCATTTAATTGGATCTTGGCTGACCTTGGGCTACAACACTACTTTCCTGCCCATTCCCCATATCCTTGGGTTCCCTGAAACACCAAAAGTCTGTCTAACCTAGCCTTAAATATAGTCAACGACAAAACATCCACAACTCTCTGGGTGGAGAATTCTAAATATTTGTTGAAGACATTTCTCCAGTAGCCTGATGGGCATTTGTAAAGATACCAGCAAAGGGAAGACACCAGCAAAGTCTGAAAGTTACAAAGGCTAATTATGTATCAGCAGAAGCAGCAGAAACATCAGGGGTCTGCAGTGAAGAATAGAATGTGCAGCCAGGAGTGAGAACAAGAACTGACTGGACAATGGCTGTTGCTACGCCTTGGACAGACAGTAATTAAATACAACCTCTGAATTACGACCTGAGTTACGACTCTTGAGCATTTGTTAATCAAGGATATTGATTAATTAGTGCTGTCCTGTGAGTACGTGACTGGAAGCATGGGCAAGATCTTTATCAAGAGGAGAGACAAAGAGACTTCTGAAGCGATAACCTGCAGGAATAACCATCATAAGAAGCAATGCCCTGGGTCCGGGACCCAGAGAGGACATTGAAATAAAATGAAAATCGCTTATTGTCACGAGTAGGCTTCAATGAAGTTACTGTGAAAAGCCCCTAGTCACCACATTCCGGCGCCTGTCTGGGGAGGCTGGTACGGGAATCGAACCGTGCTGCTGGCCTGCTTTCAAAGCCAGCAATTTAGCCGAGTGAGCTAAACCAACATTGGGCTCCACCAAGGGGAGTCTGATCACCTTGCCTCTTAACAGGTGGTATTTAGATACAAGCCGTGAGTTTTGATATCTTTTGTAGAACAGAGGTCTGATAGAGTGTATGACAGAGCGTCTGATACCCTTTGCAATGTTGTTTTGATACTTTTGGGATAATTTGGCACGGTACAATAGACAAGATTTGTGTACGATTATTTGAGTTTAAATGTCGTGTCCGTAATGCTGCTTGACGCAAGTTTGAGGAGCAGCACTCCTTATCTCAGTCCCAAATGACCTTCCTCTTATCCTGGAGACTGTGTTTCTGCGTTTTAGTTTCCCCAGCCAGTAGGAACAACCTCTCAGTGTCAACCCCGTCAAGCCTCTTCAGAATCTTATCATTCAATCAGATTGCTTCTCATGCTCCTAAACTCCAGACAATATTCAGCTCTCATTAAAGAACAACTCGAGGTGATGATGGAGCTGTATAAAATGCTCATTAGGCCACAGGTGGTGTACTATGTGCAGTTCTGGTCGTCCCACTACAAGGATGTGATTGCACCAGAGTGTGCAGAAGAGATTCACCAAGATGTTGCCTGGGATGGAGCAATTCAGCTGTGAAAAAGGCTGGGGTTGTTTTCCTTAGAGCACAGAAGGTTGAGGGGGACTTGATTGAGGTGTACAAAATTATGAGGGACATAGATAGGAAGGAATGTTTCCCCTTAGTAGAGGGGTCAATAACCAGGGGGCAGAGATTTTTGTTTTTAGTTCATTTATGGGATGTGGGTGTCGCTGGCTGGACTAGCATTTGTGGTCCATTCTTAACTGTTCTTGAACCAAGTGGCTTGGGGTGAAACCAATGCAGACACGGGGAGAATGTGCAAACTCCACACGGACAGTGACCTGGGGCCAGAATCGAACCCGGGTCCCTCGGTGCCCATGAGGCAGCAGCACTAACCACTGTGCCGTCTAATTTATTAACGATAGTCATCATCAATAGACTTATTCCAGAGTTACATCGAATTCAAATTTCACAATCTGCCATGGTGGAATTTGAACCTGGGTCCCAGAGCATTACCCAGAGTCTCTGGATTACTAGTCCAGTGACAATACGACTATGTGACTGCCTCCATTTAAGGCAAGGGGCAAGAGAATTAGAGGGGAGTTGATGGAAAATGTTTTCACCTCAGTGGATTGTGGCAATCTGGAACTCACTCCCGAAAGTGTGGTAGAGGCGGTAGCCCTCACATCATTGAAGAAGCAATTATATGAGCACTTGAAGTGATATAGCTTACAAGGCCAAAGATTAAGTGCCGGAAAATGTGCTTAGAATAGAAAGGTGCTTGATGTTCAGCACTGATACAGTGGGTCGATGGATCTCGTTTTGTTCTATAAAACTCGATGACTCTCCTCCCAAGAGCCAGTATAGTGAACCTTTCCAATTAAGGGGCAATTTAGCGTGGCCAATCCACCTAGCCTGCACATCTTTAGATTGTGGGGGCGAAACCCACGCAAACACGGGGAGAATGCGCAAACTCCACACGGACAGTGACCCAGAGCCGGGATCGAACCTGGAACCTCGGCTCTGTGAGGCAGCAGGGCTAACCCACTGCGCCACCGTGCTGCCCTGTGTGCATCCTTCTTAATAATAACAATCTTTATTATTGTCACAAGTAGGCTTACATAAACACTGCAATGAAGTTACTATGGAGACAAAACTGCACACTACTCCAGGTGTGATCTCACAAAGCTCAGTACAATTATAGCAGGCATTCTATATCCCAGTTCTCCAATCCACTTGCAATAAAGGCCAACATGTCATTTACCTTCCTAATTGCTTGTTGTACCTGATAACGTTCTGAAGTGCTTCTCTCCCATAACTGGGGGCTTTTCACAGTAACTTCATTGCAGTCCCATTTGGAGCTTCTCCACGAGGATAGTAATTCATTAAGAGGAGGTGGCGCAATCGTCTAGATCATCACACCGCACCCTTCAGGAGGTGGCATCATGGGACTATTGATACCGTGCAATTTTCTCTCTCGACCCGATACCAAAATGAATGATCTCGGCAAGAATTAATATAAATTCGAAAGAATAAAATCTCAATG
This sequence comes from Scyliorhinus canicula, assembly GCF_902713615.1. NCBI lineage: Eukaryota > Metazoa > Chordata > Chondrichthyes > Carcharhiniformes > Scyliorhinidae > Scyliorhinus > Scyliorhinus canicula. The sequence goes on from NC_052157.1 coordinate 157,571,347, forward strand.
TATCATTTTACTCTTGGCCCTTGGATTTTCTCAGGCTGCTTATTACACCATCAGAAGAGTTAAAGGAAGACTATTACCTTCATCGAAGCTGTCAGGGACATTAGCCACTAACAAACACATGAACCAGGATCCATTCCTGACATGCAACAAAGCCTCAGCTACTTCAGTAATTGGCAACAGTGATGGAAGTTCTGCAGGGGGGGGGTCGGGGGGAAATAAAGCACCATACAAATTATACATATTAGCAATAGACAGTATTATGTGCTATACTAAGGATTTTATTATGAAAGCTAAAACATCAAAGTAAAATTGTACAATGGAAGTTAAGTCAAGCAGGAAATGCACTTTTCCCAAATTGGAGAATTATTTTCAATTCTTTGGCACTGGATGGGTAGCGCCATCAGTAGGCTGGTTTCTGCAATCAGATTAGTTATCCCATCGGCCACTATTTAATATTTCTGGCTCTTATCAGTTTTTGTGGGAAACACTCGACTGCTGCTCATATTCTGCAGCAAGTGACCAATCCATATCTTGTTTAAATCTATACTTCAAACAGAGTTATGATCTTTCATTTCATCAGTGATATGAATCTTACCTGCTTGAAGGATACACAGCACATCTGCAACTTCATCCAAGTACACTGGGCTCTCAAAGAGTTCTGAAGACTTGATAAAAAATTCTCCATTTGAATCAGAGGCCTTTAACACACATACACACAAAAAAAAGAAAAGGCTTTTGTGAATTAAAATTTGTTCATAAATTAATTTCTCCATTTGCTTATTCCTCTCATAGTTTTGGAGCACCACTGTGCCCGTGACAATTTATACCAATCGGGATATCTCAAAAAGATATTGAACAGGAGATCTAACAGTGTTGTAATAGGCCATTAGAAAATAAGGAATTTGCATGTATGCAGAGCTAGGTGTGTTATCAGGACATTTTGCATCCATCTGTAAAGGTAGACAGGCCCTGAATTTAATGTTTCTTTACCTTCCATCCTCTCCCAACCCTTCTCATGTCTCTCCCCCACCACCAATCCTCCTGTGCCAGTCTCCACCGCAATCCCCATGCAACCCACCCATTCAAAAAAATGCAGAGATTTAAACAGAGACCCGGTTTCGATTCCCGGCTTGGGTCACTGTCTGTGCGGAGTGTGCATCTTCTGCGTGGGTTTCCTCCGGGAGCTCCAGTTTCCTCCCACAAGTCTCGAAAGACATACTGTTAGGTGAATTGGACATTCTGAATTCTCCCCCCGTGGACCCGAAGAGGCGCCGGAGTGTGGTGACTGGGGGCTTTTCACAGTAACTTCATTGCAGTGTTAATGTAAGCCTACTTGTGACACTAATAAAGATTATGACCTATGCTGAATGTACTAGGGAGGAACATGACCGGTGCTGAATGTACTAGGGAGGAACAAGAGACGTTTCCCAAAGTTCTCCACCATTGAGAATCGCCTGTACCCCACAATGTCAGGGCCTGTTGTAGGCTAACTGGTAGATTGATTGCTGTGACACATTACAAACTATTCTTATTGTATCTTATGACCACCAGGATGGTAGAAGGCAAACTTGGTGCTCTTTGATCTTTCCCTTTCTCACAAGTTAAAGGGTGACTGCAGCACCAACATTACTCCCTAATCGCCACATTCTTTTGTTTTTTAGAAAGTATTTTATTGAAACATTTGTAATTTTCACAATTTAACATGTTGACATTTCTAAAACAACCGTGTGGGCCGACGCACAAAATACCCCCTAAAAGAACAACAAACAATAAACCACGTCCCCCACTTCTCCTGCCCTGTCCCCAATTACACGTATACCAAGTTCCCTGATCTTATTTAACATTACCATGCCTCCTGTTTTCCTCCCCTTCCTCCCCCCCCCCACTTTCTTCTCCCCCCCCACTACCGCTGACGTTCAATTTTTGTTAAAGAAATCGATGAACGGATGCCAACTCCGGGTGAATCCCTGTACTGATCCTCTCAGAGCCAACTTGATTTTCTCCAGACTGAGACACCCTACCATATCGCTGACCCACACTCCTGATTTTGGGGGCTCTGAGTCCCTCCATCTCAGCAAGATCCATCTCCAGGCCACCAGGGAGGAGAAGGCCAGGATATCCATCTCCCTCCCCCCCCCTTTGCCCCCGGATCCTCCGACACCCAAATAGTTACCCTACCTTCCAGGACTTCTGACATAACATTCGCAAATCCCTGCCAGAATTCCCTCAGTTTCGGACATGCCCAAAACATATGAACATGGTTGGCCGGGCTACTCCCACACCGTCCACATCTGTCCTCCACCTCCTCAAAGAACTTACTCATCCCGGCTACTGTTATGTGGGCCAAGTCTAGCACAGGAAGAGGATTCATTTACCCTTTTCAAGGCTTTTTTGCACAGTTCAGTTTCCAGCTCCCCTCCTAGCTGCTCTTCCCACATCCTCTTCACCTCTCTGATAGTGGCCCTTCCCAATATAACAATTCCCTGTATATGTCCGAAACCTTCCCACCTCCAACCCCTGTTTTTGACAGCACTTTATCCTGTCGTCCCCTCAGGGGGAGGCGAGGAAAGAGTGGGACCTGCCTCCGTACAAAGTCCCGAACTTGAAGGTACTGAAACCTGGTCCCACCCGGCAAATCAAACTCCTCCTCCAATGTCTCCAACGTCGGAAAGCACTCCTGGATGAAGATCCCCAAACCTCCCATCCCTGCCCGCTGCCATACCTTAAAACCCCCATCCAGCCCCCACGGGACAAACCAGCGATTGTCACAGATCGGTGACCACACTGACGCCCCTCCAGTCTCATATGCTGCCTCCATTGCCCCCACACCCTTAGGGCTGCCACCACCACCGGACATGTACAGTAGCTCTGGACTACCCTAGCTCTGGACTCCCCCACCATCAGGAACGTTCTTGCTGAACCCACCCTGTCTAATCCTGTTCCACTCTCTCAGTTGACACCCAAAGCGGACAGCATAGGAGGAGGACGGGGAGGAGGAGGAGGACGAGGAGTTGGACAGAAAGAGAGAATTACACACATGGCCCCATTTTCTATCAGGTTCATTACCTTGTTCATGATCACTAGCAGTTCACTGAGTGCCAGTCGAAGGCGACGAGGTGAGTCGCTATGTTCAAACTCCAAAGCCAGGCCATGCTGCAGCTGTGACACTAGGATACTCTCCCCATTTGCTCCACCTAACTTGTGCCTGTCAAAGAAAGTGATGACTTTGAGGAACATTCTTGGAAAACAAGAAATGGTGGAGTAATTAACGCAAGAAAAAAAAAGAACTTGCATTTGTAAAGGACATTTCACCATCGTGCGAAATCTCAAAGTGATTTTTTTTTCTTGCAATGTAGTCAATATTATAAAGTAGGAAACGGTGATACAGTGCCTCACAGTGCCAGGGGCCTTGGATGACTTGTGGAGTTTGCACATTCTCCAAGTGTCTGCGTGGGTTTCCTCCGGGTTCTCCGGTTTCCTCCCACAGGCCAATGATGTGCACGCTAGGTGGATTGGCCATGATAAATTGCCCCTCATGTGTCCAAAATGTTAGGTAGGGTTACGGTCATTGGGTGGGTGCGTGGGCCTAAGAAGGACCTTACTTTTGGATGGTTGCTACAGACTCGATGAACCGAATGGCCCCCTTCTGCATTGTGGAGATTCTATGACAACAAATTTGTGCACGTCACATTTTACAAAAAGCAAAGAAATAATAACCAAATAATTGTTTTCGGTGATGTTGATTCCATGATTCAAAGTTAGTTGAGGGATACATATTGGCCACTATACTGGGGAAAGCTGTATTTGTATTCTAAAAAGTGCCGTGGGATCGTAAACATTACCTGAGATTGCAGACACGGCCTTGGTTTAACTTAGCTAAAGAAAGACAGCACTCTGACATGCATCACTCCCTCACCTGCACTTGAGCGCAAGCTTAATTATGTGGTCAAGACTTTGCAGCAGTTGTTCTTGACTTTCCAACTCAGAGGCATGAGTTCTACCAACTCCAAATTACTGCACCATTAACCGAACATCTTGTTCCATGCTCGTAGCGGGAGGTGCATTTAATAATAATCTTTATTATTGTCACAAGTAGGCTTACATTAACACTGCAATTAAGTTACTGTGAAAAGCCCCTAGTCGCCACATTCCGTCTCCTGTTCGGGTACACAGAGGGAGAATTCAGAATGTCCAACTCACCTAACAAGCATATCTTTTGGGACTTGTGAGAGGAAACTGGAGCACCCGGAGGAAACACGCAGACACGGGGAGAACATGCAGACTCCGCACAGACAGTGACCCAAGCCGCAAATCGATCCTGGGATCCTGGCGCTGTGAGGTGACAGTGCTAACCACTGTGCTACTGTGCCACAGATTTATCAACGTGGGCAGAGGAATTGAGAGAAATTAATGATTACATGGGATGTATAATAAATACCTCAGCTGTTGTTCTTTGGTAGCATCCTGCTCCAGTGCATGAAAATCCACCGATAATAATGCCACAATAGAGTTGACAGCTTCAACTCCAGACAGGAGTCGCAAGATTAGTTTTTTGTCTTGAGCCCAGGCTTCACTCTGATCAGCTGGGGCACAAAGTGCCATTCTCACCAGGCAGGGCAAGAGTAGTCTTAGCTCTGGATCACTTAGAGCTGCAAGTTTTACTACATCCACCTTCTGCATGGCCTCAAATGCAAAGGAACTCACAAACTGCAGACATGTGAACTCCGCCATCTTTAACAAAGGCACCTAAAGAGAAAACCATAGGGTTATTTACAATTTCATAAATCAGGGAAATGCAGTAGCTTTATTGCTTAGTTCCTCTGGTCCCATATAGGACAATGGCCAGCAAGAATCTGACATTGGCCACGGTCCATTGCAATCTCTCACTCCAGGCTAGGTGGTGTCCGACTCTAGGGAGGTCCTCCTTAAACATACTTTGCCAGGTCATCTTTGTCCAGCCTGTCGGATTCTTCCATCTGTTGGTGTCCACTCTATTGTCAGTCTAGTGGGAGGTACATCCAGGGAACAAAATATGTATGTCCTGCCAGTCTCAGTTGTCCCTCTGTGACCATGTCCTACAGGCACCTCTGACAGTGAAAGAACAAAGAAAAGTACAGCACAGGAACAGGCCCTTCGGCCCTCCAAGCCTGCGCCGGCCATGCTGCCCGTCTAAACTAAAATCTTCTACACTTCCAGGGTCAGTATCCCTCTATTCCCACCCTATTCATGTATTTGTCAAGATGCCCCTTAAACGTCACTATCGTCCCTGCTTCCACCACCTCCTCCGGCAGCGGGTTCCAGGCACCCACTACCCTCGGTGTAAAAAAACTTGCCTCGTACATCTCCTCTAAACCTTGCCCCATGCACCTTAAACCTATGCCCCCTAGTAATTGATCCTTCTACCCTGGGAAAAAGTCTCTGAGTATCCACTCTGTCTATGCCCCTCATAATTTTGTAGACCTCTATTAGATCGCCCCTCAACCTCCTTTATTCCAGTGAGAACAAACCAAGTTTATTCAACCGCTTATTAAATAGTGGGGTTACATTTGCTACCTCCGATCTGCAGGAGCCATTCCAGAATCTACAGAATTTTGGAAGATGACTACCAATGCAAACATTATCCCTATAGCCACCTCTTGCGATGCTTTTTGGGTTGCTGATCACCAGGTCCAGGGGATTTACTAACTTTCAGTACCATTAATTTTTTCAATACTACCTTTTAACTAATACGAATTTCTTTCAGTTCTTCATTATCACTAGTCTCTTGGTTCACAATTGCTGGGAGGTTTTCTGCATCTTTCTCCGTGAAGACAGACACATAACATTTGTTTAATTTCTCTGCCATTTCCTAACTCATGATAAATTTGCCTGCCTCTGCCTTTAATGGGTCCACATTTGTACTGACTAATCTTTTAATTTTTCCATGCCTATCTATTTACAGTCCATTTATGTTTCTCAGTAGTCTATTTTCATAATTCCCATTTTTTTCTTTCTGTCAGTTTCTTGGTCCTCCTCTGCTGAATTCTAAAATGCTCCCAATCCTCAGGGTTACTAATTTTTTGGCAACTTTATAAGCCTCTTCCGTTGATCTAATATAATGTTCAGCCTCCCTCATTAGCTATGGTTGGTTCCTGTGCTCGATTTTTGTGTCTCAAAAGAAATGAAAATTTGTGGTAAGCCATGTATCAATTCTTTAAGTGCCATGTTTGTCCACAGTTATACTTTTTCAATTGGTTTTCTAATCTACCACAGCCAATTTGCTTCTCATACCTTCATGTTTCCTTCACTTAGATTTAGACCCTAGCTTCAAATTCCTCTGCAGTACTGCTTCACTGCCTCTCCATGTGATCCACGATCTTATACGGGCAGCCATGATGAAAGATTTTCAAATTGTGTGACACCTTTGCTGCTGCGTTTCATGTCTCACTATCATAGATTGGGGTTTGCGCTACAATGAATGTAATGACGACCGTGGCTGCCCATACTGTGTGGAGCCATTGGAATATCAATGCTGATTTGCATCATGTAGCAATGCTACATCATCCTCTACACAAAAGTTACTTTCTAGGTAAGGGAAGTGGTCAACATCCTCAAGGTTCTGGTGCCCGATGATGATGGGAAGGTCTTCGCAAAGCTATGCATGGACCAACTTAGTGCTGCTATTCTCAAGACTGGTGGTCATGTCTTCGAGTGCGTGCGATTCTTCGGCCAGCAAGGGAATGTCACCAAAATCCAGGTACGTCAATCGATGGTGTTGTCATGGAATGCCAAAGTCTGCACCTACCAATGCCTGCTTCATCTTCATGTTGAAAACAATAACCAAGAGGTAAAGGAGAGTTTGAAGCTTTGCCAGTGGGTGACATTGTGGTCGCATTTCAAGGTGTTGGTCTTGACACAGTAACTGGAATCGCAGAATAAGGCTTTAAAAATGTTAATAAACTGTGACTGGATGCCGTACTATCTTGTAATGTCCCAAAATGACTGCCGATGGAAGCTCCTCTTGAAATCAATGAAGCTGATAACAAGTAGCTTCAGAGACTTTAGATTCTGCTCTTATGATGCTCCCGAGTGTAAACACCTGCTTACAGCATATTTTGCCACCCAGAAACCTGCATGTTCTTCATCAGCAGAGTTATTCAACCATCTGGAACATGGCAAGTACAACATCAACACTGAGCTCACAGATCTGTTCAACATGATCTGGACTGTGGAGGACATCCCAGATGACTGGAGGAGAGCAATAATTGTTAAGCTGCCAAAGAAAGGGAACCTTAGCAACTACAAAAACTGGAGGGGCATAACACTGCTGTCGGTAGCTGGCAAGGGTTTCAACATGGTACTCCTCAACAGATTTGAAAGCAGGGGTAGACCCTTTGTGAAGTAGCTTTATACTGTCACCAGTGTGGCAAATTCAGATATGTTCCTCAGTGATGTGTATCAAGACGCTCGGAACTCAAAACATGTTGTGCCACATGCCCCTCATCCACTCTGTCCCAGCATCAAAATCTATACTTCTCGTGTGGTCTCCTTTCTCTAAATCAATCTCAAGAGTTGAAAACTATGAAACAAATTATCTCTCAGGCTTTTCTCCCTCCCTGCAATTAACAGGGTTTTAAAAATCTATGCCTGGCATCGCTCAAGGTTTATTTTTGGCTGCCTCCTAGATCCTTTTTTAGGATCCTGGAAACATTAGGAGTACGACATTGAGTTGGATCATGACTTGAAAGCTTCAACTGATTCCCAGGATCAGGAGCTTTTTAGGCAAGCGAATTCTAGATTTCTACTATACTTTGTGAAAAATGCGACCCGACTTCATTCCTAAATAGAGTAGCTCCATTTTTAAGATTACGACCTCCTTGTTGTGGATTCACCCACCAGAAGAAGTTATTTACCCTGATCTGTTTTACTGAATAGGTAATCTTAAATACCCCAAATTAGACCATCCATGAACACACAGACCCACTGATATCTGCCCCAAAAGAGGAGTGCACTCTGGAATTTTGGAAAAACAAATTCAGACACGTCTACATCTAACAAAAATTTGACCGCAGCACGTCGTTTCCAGCACGTAAATACAAGTGCAAGCGTTATTTGCTGGCAATGTTTAGGTTAATTTTCTCTAACTGGCCAAGCTCTCGATCTTTACAACCAAATTACACAAAAGTGATCCTAACGTCATTGCGAAAACGAATTCAAGGATCTGGACGAGTTCAAAAGACAACCAAAGTGCTGGACAAGACACCAAAGTGCTGGACAAGAAGTTGACAGGAGGAAACATGTTGCTTCGTAAGGCCCTTCTGCATGTTGGGCAGAAATGTTATTAAAGTTTTTAACATTACTATTGCACCTTTATTACCTTGCTGCGTACAATTCGTAACCAGAATATGCTGCACGATGATTCAGATTGAGAGCAAAGATTAACATCCCTATTATCTCAAGGTGGATTATTTGGATGGTGGAAATAATAAGATTGATAAATGATTCTAACTTTGTTAGCAAATTGCCTCACTGAACAATAATAAAAAATATTCACCTTTAATTACTTCAATTAAATTACGTACCTTTTTTAAGGAACCAAAGAATGTCCCTTTATTTTTTTTTAAAAATGAAAGAAAATTGATGAACGGGGCCTAGTCCTAACTCAATCCCCGGAGTTGCGTAACCCTGTTCGCCGAGGAACTGGGCCTCGCCATCTGCCGACTCCCCAGTTTTAACTCTCTAACTGGCGAAACTGTCAAACCGAAGTTTAAGTAAACACCCTCAGATGGATTCCGCAAACACAAAGTACTCGAAGAGGGTGTGGGGTGGGGGTGGTGGGATACGGGTTGCCTATAATTTTGATTTTTAAAATTGATTTCTCCCTCTGCTCCTCCGAGTTGCTCCTGACGGAACCGAGGCACACACACACTGTCCTGCTAGAGACACCGTACCGAGCGAGAGACACCGTACCGACTGCCCACGTGGGATGCAGGGGCGTGCCCGGGGTCGCCATAGCAACTGCTCTCTTCCCCCCCCCCCACTCATCCGTGTGCCGATTGGCTACGAGGTTACAGAATTTCCCCATTGGCTGCCCCCGCTCGCCCTGGGCGCTCTGATTGGTCAATTTCTGACCAATCGCCGATGGACCACAATGACGTCCGCCGCCGATTGGTGAATCACGATATCGCCGGTCAGCGTCCATCAATTGGCTGCGGAATTGTTTTGGGGGGGGGGAAAGGGGAGGCTGGCCTTCGCTGATTGGCCCATGGTTTGCTCCAGGGCGAGAGCCGGCTTGGTGTTGGGCGCATGCGTGACGGTGGCGCGAGCCGAAGGCGGGAGGTGATGTTGTCCGACTGCCTGAAGTTTAAAAAAAACCGGTGAACTGTGAGTAGAATGATTGCGAGGAATGAAGGAGCAGGTTGCACCTCACCCACCGCGGTTACGAAACTCGTCAATTCTAAGATGATTTCTTGCCACTGCAACCGTCACCTGCCTCCATTCGTGATGAGCTCTAATTTGTGGAGGTTTTGCCCTACCGAATGCCCTGACAGCCACTGCGTGACATCTAAACACAGAAATAGGCCATTCGACGCTATGTTTTTCATATTCCACACGCTCCTTCTCTCGCCCGACTTCATCTCGCCGTCTCAACATATCTTTTTATTCCTTTCCTTTTCCCCATTTAGCTTCCCTTAAATGCATCTGTTCTATTTGCTGTAACTTGAATTACACATTCTAAACATTCTCTCAGCAATGGAGTTTTTCCTGAATTCACCATTGGATTATACAATAATCTTTATTGGTGTCATAAGTAGGCTTACTTTACACTGCAATGAAATATATTGTTAACTATTTGGATTTGATTTATTGTCACGTGTACTGAGGTACAGTGAAAAGTATTGATCTGTGTACAGTCCAGACAGATCGTTCCATACATGAAGAAACAGGACATACGATAAATGCACAATGTAAATTATACATGGACACCGGCATCGGGTAAGCATACGGAGTGTAGTATACTCAGTGTGGAGAGATCGGTTCAGTCCATAAGAGGGTCATTCAGAAGTCTAGTAATAGTGGGGAAAAAGCTGTTTTTGAACTTGTTAGTGCGTTTTCTCAGACTTCTGAATCTTCTGCCCAATGGAAGAAGTTGGAGGAGAGAATAACCCGGGTGTGAGCGGTCTTTGATTATGCTATCCGCCTTCCCAAGGCGGAGGAAGGTGTAGACAGAGTCAATGAATGGGAGGTGGGTTCGTGTGATTTTTGGATTTTGGATTTGTTTATTGTCACATGTACCGAGGTACAATGAAAAGTATTTTTCTGTGAGCAGATCATTTAGTACATGAACATAAAAAGAAAATACATAATAGGGCAACACAAGGTGTACAATGTAAATACATAGAGACCACACTGGCATTGGGTGAAGCAGACAGGAGTGCAGTATTAATGTCATACCAGGCTGTGATGCAGCCAGATAGGTTGCTTTCTATGGTCCATCTGTCAAAGTTGGTAAGAGTCAATGTGGACATCTGAATTTCCTTAGTTTTCTGAGGAAGTATAGTCGTTGCTGTGCTTTCTTGGTTGTAGGGTTAATGTGGGTGGACCAGAACAGATTGTTGGTGATGTGCACGCCTTGGAATTTGAGGCGGCCAACCATGGGTGGCACGGTAGCACATTTTTTTTCTTTATTCTGTCATGGAATGTGCCAGCACGTTTGGCGTATCCCTAATTATCCTTGGCTTGAGAGATTTTGCAATGTCAGTAGATATTTCAGATTGTTTTAAAAATCTTTTTTAGGGGATATGGGCTTTACCGGCTAGGCCAGCATTTTTTGGCCATCCCTAATTGCCTTTGAGAAGGCGGCGATGAGCTACCTTATTGAACTGTGGCAGTCCATGTGGTATAGATACGTCCAAAGCGCTATTAGGGAGGGAGTTCCAGGATTTTGATCCAGTGACAGTGAAGGAACAGTAAAATATTCCCAAGTCAGGATGGTGAGTGACTTGGAGGGGAACTTCCAGGTATCTGCTGCCCTAGTTCTTCTAGATGTTATTGGTCATAGGTTTTGAAGGTTCTGCCTTGGTGAGTTTCTCCAGTGCATCTTGTAAATGATGCAAACTATCCGTCAGTGGTGGAGGGAGTGAATATTTGTGGAAGGTGTGCCAATCAAGCAGGCTGCTTTGTCCTCGACGGTGTTGTGCTTCTTGAGTGTTTTTGGAGCTGCACTCATCCAGGCAGGTGACGAGTATTCCATAACACTCATGACTTGTGCGTTGTAGGTGGTTGACAGGCTTTAGGAAGTCAGGAGGTGAGTTACTTGCCACAGGATTCATTGACTCTGACCTGCTCTTGCAGCCACAGCACTTATATGGCTAGTCCAGTTCAGTTTCTGGTCAATGGTAATCCCCAGGATGTTGATAGTGGGGTATTTAGTGATGGTAATGCCATTGAATATCAAGGAGCGATGGTTTGATTCTCTCTTATTGGAGATATTCACTGCCTGGCACTTGTGTGGCACAAATGTTTCTTACCACTTATCATGTGAATGTTGCTGAAAATTATGCAATCATCAGTGAACATCCCCACATCTGACCTTATGTTTGAAGGATGTTCAGTGATGAAGCAACTGAAAATGGTTGGGCCTAGGATAGGGTCGGTACGGCTGGGTTTGCCATTGTCCAGTGCCGAGGTCAATGTTGGGTGATCCGTCTGGTTTCTTTCCTTTTTATTGACTTTGATGCAACTGAGTGCCTTGCCAGACCATTTCAGAGAGCATTTAAACGTCAACCACATCTCTGGATCTGGAGTCACATGTAGACAGGACAAGGGGAGGACTGCAAATTTCCTCTTACCTCCAGATGTTTGTTGAATTCAATTTCCACTACCTGCCGTGGTGGGATTGAAACCTGGGTCCCCATCGTATTACCCTGGGTCTCTGGATCACCAGTCCAGTGATAGTGCCACTTCACCACTACCTCCCCTGTTAGTTTAGGTTATAATTTAGGCATGCAAAGATTATTAATGGACATCTTGATACTTTGTGTTTGCATAAGGAACTACATCAATACTGTTCATTGTGCCACACAGACTTGTATAGCTGTCATTATACAAAATCATGTGGCTTAGATACAAGTATGGTGCATCTAAATTCATCCTTTTAAAAACTATTATAAAGTCTTGAATGAGTCCAAGGTTTTCACCTTCATTAATATAACTGAATGTCTGTCCCGTGGATCACTCTTTGTTCAGAAGCATTTTCTAATGATAGCCCTAGATTTTACTTTTTACTATTTTGAACCTTTGTTCACCTATTTTACTTCCAAAATTTAAAATAATAACCCAGATTTACCATTTCTTATCAACCAACATAATTCTATGAAGTAACCTTTTGGATTCCTTCTTGCCATTCTGTTAAGCTCAAATGTCCTCAGTCTTCTCTCATGACTTGGAGGAATGGCATGTGGAAGGGGGGGGTGGGAAAGGGGGGGAAAGGGGGGGAAAGGGGGAGGGAAAGGGGGGGGATGGGGAAGGGGGGGAAAGGGGGAGGGAAAGGGGGGGGTGGGGAAGGGGGGGAAAGGGGGAGGGAAAGGGGGGGAGGGAGGGGGAGGGAAAGGGGGGGTGGGGGGGAGGAAGGAGGGGGTGGGGGAGGAAGGGGGGGGAGGGAAAGGGGGGGTGGGGGGAGGAAGGAGGGGGTGGGGGAGGAAGGAGGGGGTGGGGGGAGGAAGGGGGGGGAGGAAGGAGGGGGGAGGGGGAGGAAGGGGGGTGGGGGGGGAGGAGGAAGATGCGCGGGGGGGGAGAGGTGGGGGTCAGTATTATTGGTGTTCCCTGCCTCCACATTTCTTTGGGTTTGTTAATATCTGCTCTGGATTGGTTGGACATGATAAGCATTGTTGCTTTATCTTCAGCTATTTCAACACCACTCCTGTTATTTTGTTTTCCATATCACATGCAGTACTTTGCACTTGCATTAAACTTCATGTTCTATTTCTCTGCCCACATATTGTCCAATTCATTCTGTTAATTTACAGTGACCTTCTGATTTATCACCTGATATTTGATCATTGCATTGCCATGTGACCATAGGGCAGCACGGTAGCAAAGTGTTTAGCACTGTTGCTCCACAGCTCCAGGGTCCCAGGTTCTACTCCCGGCTTGGGTCACAGTCTGTGCGGAGTCTGCATGTTCTCCTTGTGTCCGCGTGGGTTTCCTCCGGGTGCTCCCGTTTCCTACCACAAGTCCCGAAAGATGTGCTGTCAGGTAATTTGGACATTCTGAAACTTCTCTCAGTGTAACCAAACAGGCACCCGAGTGTGGCGATGAGGGGATTTTCACAGTAACTTCTTTGCAGTGTTAATGTAAGCCTACTTGTGACAATAATAAAGATTATTATTAGTTTAAAAAATAATCTATTTCATTGATATAAATTAGAAACAGCATAGTCCCAAAACTGAACCCAGAATATCCCACGTGTCCTCCCCAGCCTCTCATAGCTCTAATAGTGAGTAATTCAGTCAGTTTCTTATCTTCTCAATTTCGAAGATTTACCCAGAATCCCTGCAGCCTTAAGTTTAAATGATTGCTCTTTTGAGTGATATTGAAAATGGGAATGAATATATTTTAGTCCAGATAAAAGTCTTTTAAATCTCCTTTACAGATTTCAGCTTTCTTGATGTGCATCACGATTGACTCATTAAAATGGCATCATCAGCATCTGAATACACGATTGGTGGTGTGAAAATTCTTTTTCCATACAAGGCATACCCATCTCAGCTCGCCATGATGAATTCAGTAAGTATTGTTTTCATATATTCAGGCAATTGAGCACAATTGAATGAATGGTGGCCAGTTTGTGATTATTCTATGGAATGGACAGGAGATAGATGGGCAAAGGTGATTCTAAGATAACGCCCCTGGTGATGGAAGTTGTCAATCACATAACCCCTATATACAGCACAATATACCGTATACCACACCCACAGTCTATGTTTATGTATCCTCATGTATTTATCGGATGTTCTACATTTTCATGTATGTAGTGATCTGCCTGGACTGTACGCAGAACAAAACTTTCACTGTACCTCGGTACACGTGACAATGAATGAATCTAAATGTATATGGTAGAGCCGGTAATCTAATACTTGGGCAGACAAGTCTACAGCATTGTTAAAAATCAATCAGTCAGCCTGGTCACCAATGGAATCTGTAGGGTGTTATGGGCCAGGGTTTAGAGTACCTCAAAGTGTATCTTGGAGTTCACCTGACCCACAACTTTTAATAGATTGTGGTATGGGGAGCACACAGTCTACAGGTGTGGTACAGCAGAAATAGAAAAGTATTTTTTTAAGCAAAATAATGTTTATTCTATGAACTCAAGTTAACCTGTCTAAAACAAATTGTGAACATCTTAGCAACCAGTAAATCAAATACACCCCCAAAGAATACAACACTAAGTAATCTGTATGCTGTCTTTTTAACACCCAGAAGGGCAGCACGGTAGCATTGTGGATAGCACAGCTCCAGAGTCCCAGGTTCGATTCCGGCTTGGGTCACTGTCTGTGTGGAGTCTGCACATCCTCCCCGTGTGTGCGTGGGTTTCCTCCGGGTGCTCCAGTTTCCTCCCACAGTCACAAAGATGTGCAGGTTAGGTGGATTGGCCATGATAAATTGCCCTTAGTGTCCAAAATTGCCCTTAGTGTTGGGTGGGGTTACTGGGTTATGGGGATAGGGTGGAGGTGTTGACCTTGGGTAGGGTGCTCGTTCCAAGAGCCGGTGCAGACTCGATGGGCCGAATGGCCTCCTTCTGCACTGTAAATTCTATGATAAGACTTAACGAACCTTTAAAAAGAACATCAGGGTTTACATTCACTACTGAAAATATTTACAATTCTGAATTCACCAAATGATTACGAGATAGTCTTTTGATGGCAGAGAGATCAACAGTACAGCTGCTTTGTCTGACTTCAGCTGCAGCACACTGAAAAACGAAACCAAAAAGACAGACACACCCAAGCTTTTCTCAAAGTGAAACCAAAAGCAGAACCAGAGCTCAGCTCCACCCACAATCTGACATCACTGCAGTAACATGAGCAGGCAAAGATTTCTTAAAGCGACATTGTCATGACAAGGGCTAGACCTGTTCCTGGGGAGCTGGGAATATTCCAACAGGGTAATCAATGGAAAGCCTATAAACAAGAAATACAGCTGGTTTGCTCTGGTAGACAATATGGTATTGCCTTATTAGACTCCAACAGAACCACTGTGCGCATTTGGGAGTTCTGAACTTTCCAATCTAATGTTTACAAATTTATGTGGTTTGTTATCCGAAAGGAAGAATGTGTGCATTCTGTATTTGGCAAACAGAAATCCTACTGGTAGGTGTATAGTTTAAATTTGCTTGAATTGGGGATTGGTTTCTGCATTACTTCGATGCCTGGCTGACGAAAAAAGAGTTTGTCAAGATTAGTAGGTATTCTTCAATGCTAACTTAGCATTACAGCCAAAGATACAATTACCTTACTGTTCTTTACTCTTTTAGTAATATATTTGTATTCGAGATTTTTCATTTTTACAAATAACACAACAAATCCTCAAAAAACTGATACAGTACAGGATAAATGCATCTGCATGCATGAGTACAGAAAATGACAGGGACGCCGAAACAGTTGATTCTTCGACTTCATACCTCCAACCATGCAATGTATAAAAAAAAGCATGGTAGACTAGGGAATAGGGGCGAAGAGGTTGAGGCCATGCAAACAAAAAAAAAAGTGTGGGGACTTCCGGTTGCGGCTATGCCTGGGTAGGTCGCACGTTCGGCAGCTCCCGCCGTGAATGGACTTTTGGGCCCTTCTAAGGAGCCCCAGCGGCACTTGGACGACGATTCCTGGTGTGGAAGATGGCAGTGAGGTTCCTCCAGCACTGTATGGGGTGGACCAGGAACGGCGCGGTCAAAAAAGTGGCATTAGAGAAGAGAGGAGAACGGGCCCGAAAAAGCAAGATGGCGGCAGGCGGAGACCAGGCAGCGTGGACTCAGTGGTCGCGGGAGCAGCAAGAGTTTCTAAGAAGCTGCTTTGTGGAATTGAAGGCGGAGATATTGGCACCTATGAAGGCGTCGATCGAAAAAGGCTGGTAGAGACTCAGAGGATGGAGGGGACTGCGATTAAAGAGGGGCAGCAGAAGGCCTCGTTTAACAAGGACGAGATCCTGGGCCTGGCAGTGAAAGTGGAGGCGCGACATAAAAAATGGCAGGAGAAATTTGAGGATCTGGAGAACAGGTCGAGGAGGAAGAATTTGCGGATTCTGGGTATCCCTGAAGGTGTGGAGGGGTTGGATGCTGGGACGTATGTGGCTACAATGCTGAGTATGCTGATGGGTGCGGGAGTCTTCCCAAGGCCCTTGGAGCTGGATGGGGAGCACAGAGTCCTGGCGAGGAGACCGAGGGCGAATGAGCCACCGAGAGCTGTGGTGGTGAGGTTTCACCGTTTCACCGACAGGGAGCGTGTCTTGAGATGGGCGAAGAAGGAGCGCAGCAGCAGGTAGGAGAATGCTGAAATCCCCATCTATCAGGACTGGAGTGCAGAGCTGGCAAAGAAGAGGGCAGGATTCAATCGGGCCAAGGCGGTTCTCCACGGAAAGGGGGTGAAGTTTGGGCTGTTGCAGTCAGTGCAACTGTGGGTCACGTATCAGGACCAACACCACTCTTTTGATACGCCGGATGAGGCGTAGACCTTTATCAAAGATTAGAAGCTGGACTCAAATTAGTGGTCTGTAGCATGCTTTGGGGGATGTTGGGGAGTGGGAGGGGATGATATTTGTGTTTTTTCTGTATGTGTGCTGGTTTGGGAGGGGTTATTCCCCGCGTTCGATGGGGGGAGTGTGGGCCGGAGACCCTCGGCCTCTGGGGATTGGGGCGAGGTTGCAGGAGAAAGGAGCTGCGCCATAGAGGGCGGGGTCAGCCCAGACAGGGAGCGCGGGTTTTCTTTTCCCGCGGAAAGGCAGGGGCGGGGCCTGATGCGGAGGGCGGTACTGGATTGGAGTCCACATCGGTTTGTAGGGGGAGTGGAGGGGTGGACTTGGACTTTGGGGGGGAATCCTACGGGGGGATCGGTGGCAGAGACAGGAGCGGCCGGGGTCAGCAGAAGTCAGCTGACTTACGGGAGTGCAATGAGGGGAGCAGGGGGCTTAAGCAATTGCTTGGCTGGGGATGGGGGGGGGTAGGGGAACTGGGTTGCTGCTGTACTGGCCGAGGAGCTGGAGATAAGAAGGAGAGTCGGGGCGGGGAGCCTCTGCTGAGGAAGGGATGGGTGGGGCAGGTCTTTCACTCCGGACTGGACGTGAAGAACAGGGGGGTAGCAATCTTGGTGAGCAAGCGGGTGACTTTCGAGGTGGTGGGTATTGTGGCGGATAAAGAGGGCCGTTATGTGATGGTGAGTGGTAGGCTGCAGGGGGCCCGGGTGGTGCTGGTGAATGTATATGCCCCAAATTGGGACGATGCAGGGTTCATGAAGCGGATGTTAAGCCGGATCTGGAGGCTGGGAACCTGATTATGGGGGGGGGGATTTCAACATGGTACTGGACCCGCCACTGGATCGGTCTAGGTCAAGGTTGGGTAAGAGACTGGCTGCGGCCAAGGTCCTGAGGGAGTTTATGGATCAGATGGTGGTGGTGGTGGGGGGTGGGGGGGGGGGGGGGGGGGGGGCGGTAGGCCAAGGGCGAGGGCGTTCTCCTTCTTTTCCCACGTGCACAAGGCCTATTCACGGATAGACTTTTTCATGGTAAGCAGGGCGCTGATCCTGAGAGTGGAGGGGATGGAGTATTTGGCCATTGCGATTTTGGATCACGCCCCACACTGGGTGGAGCTGGAGTTAGGGGAAGAGAGGGGCCAGCGCCCGCTGTGGCGCATGGACATGGGATTGTTGGCGGATGAGGAGGTCTGTGGGAGGGTCCGGGGATGCATACAAAGGTATATGAAGGCCAATGACAATGGGGAGGTCCCGGTGAATGTGGTCTGGGAGGCGCTGAAGGCGGTGGTCAGAGGGGAGCTAATCTCCATCAGGACTCACAGAGAAAAGAGGGAGAGGGAGAGATTGGTAGGAGAGCTACTTAGCGTGGATAGGAGATATGCGGAATCCCCAGAGGAGGGACTGCTGAAGGAGGGCCGGAGCCTCCAAACGGAGTGTGACTTGCTGACTACGGGGAAAGCTGAGGCCCAGTGGAAGAAGGTACAAGGTGCAATGTATGAATATGGGGAGGGGGCGAGTCGGATGCTGGCGCATCAGCTGCGAAGGAAAGAGGCGGCTAGGGAAATTGGGGGAATCAGGGACATGGGAGGGAACACGGTGCGGAGTCTAGCCAAAATAAATGAGGTCTTTAGGGACTTCTATAGGAACTTGTATGCGGCGGTTCCTGGACCAATTGAGGTTTCCGAGGGTGGAGGAGGAGCAGGTAGAGGGGGGGCCCCGATCGGGATGGAGGAGCTGGTTAAGGGGTTGGGGAGCATGCAAACGGGCAAGGCCCTGGGACCGGATGGGTTTCCGGTTGAGTTCTATAGGAAGTTCTCGGAACTGTTGGCCCCGTTGCTGTTAAGAACTTCTAACGAGGCGATAGAAAAAGGAACTCTTCCCCTGACGATGTCGCGGGCTCTGATCTCGCTTATTCTCAAGCGGGACAAAGACCCGCTGCAGTGTGGCTCGTATAGGCCGATTTCACTCCTCAATGTGGATGCCAAGTTGTTGGTGAAGGTCCTGGTCACTAGGATTGAGGATTATGTCCCGGGAGTGATACATGAGGATCAGACAGGGTTTGTGAAGGGCAGGCAGCCGAATGCAAATGTGCGGAGGCTACTGAATGTGATTATGATGCCCTCGGAGGGGGGGAGGCAGAAGTGGTGGCGGCAATGGACGCGGAGAAGGCCTTTGACTGGGTGGAGTGGGAGTACCTGTGGGAGGTTCTGGGCAGGTTTGGGGAGGGGTTCATAGGGTGGGTTAAATTGTTATACCAGGCCCCGGTGGCGAGTGTATCGCCGAACCCGTTGAGATCAGAGTACTTTAGGCTGTACCGTGGAACGAGGCAGGGGTGCCCCCTGTCCCCCCTGCTGTTTGCCTTGGCGATTGAGCCGCTGGCCATGGCGTTGAGGAGGTCCAGAAGCTGGAGGGGTTTGGTCCGGGGGGGGGGGGGGGGGGGGGGGGGGGGGAGGAGCACCGTGTCTCACTATACGTGGATGACCTGCTTCTATACATCGCGGATCCGGTGGAGGGGATGGAGGAGATCATGCAGACCCTTAGGGAGTTTGGAGACTTCTCGAGATATAAGCTTAACGTTGGGAAGAGCGAGCTCTTTGTGGTGCATGCGAGGGGCCAGGAAAGGAGGTTGGAGGAGCTGCCGCTCAAGATGGTGGAGAGGAGTTTTCGGTATTTGGGTATCCAGGTGGCCAAGAGTTGGGGGGGTCTTGCATAAACTCAATCTGGCGCGGTTAGTGGACCAGATGGAGGAGGACTTTAGGAGGTGGAATATGCTACCACTCTCCCTAGCGGACAGGGTGCAGTCTGTCAAGATGACGGTCCTCCCTAGGTTCTTGTTCGTGTTTCAGTGCCTGCCCATTCTCATCCCTAAGGCCTTTTTCAAGCGAGTGAGCAAGAGTATTATGGGATTTGTGTGGGCAAATAAGACCCCGAGGGTTAAGAGACTGTTCTTGGAGTGCAATCCGGGGCGGGGGGGGGGGTTGGCGCAGCCGAACCTGTGCATCTATTACTGGGCAGCAAACGTGTCGATGATTCGGAAATGGATAATGGAGGGAGAGGGGGCAGCATGGAAAAGACTAGAGGCGGCGTCTTGTGTAGGCACTGTTGTCGCTTACGCCGACGCGGTATACCACGAGCCCGGTGGTGGCGGCGACGCTGAGGATTTGGGGGCAATGGAAACGGCATAGGGGGGAGATGGGGGCCTCAGTCTGGTCCCTGATATAAACAACCATAGGTTTGCTCCGGGCAGGATCGATGGTGGGTTCCGAAGCTGGCACCGGGCGGGAATTAGAAGGATGGGGCATTTATTCATTGACGGGACTTTTGCCAGCTTAAGGGCACTGGAGGAGAAATTTGGGTTACCCCCGGGAAATGCCTTCAGGTATATGCAGGTTCGGGCGTTTGTCAGGAGGCAGGTAGGGGAATTCCCACTGCTGCCTGCCCGAAGGATACAGGACAGGGTGATCTCGGGCCTGTGCGTTGGAGAGGGTAAGATCTCGGAGATATACCAAGAGCTACAGGAGGTGGAGGATCTGAAGTGCAAGTGGGAAGAGGAGCTGGGTGAGGAGCTAGATGAGGGCCTGTGGGCTGACGCCCTGGGCAGGGTCAATTCCTCATCTTGCGCCAGGCTCAGCCTTATCCAGTTTAAAGTGGTACACAGGGCGCATATGACGGGGGCGAGGATGAGTAAGTTTTTGGGGTGGAGGACAGATGTGTGAGGTGTTTGGGGAGCCCAGCTAACCACGCCCATATGTTCTGGGCGTGCTCGGCGCTTGCGGAGTTTTGGAAGGGTTTTGCAAAGGTTATGTCCAAGGTCTTGGATACTTGGGTAAAACCGAGTTGGAGATAGCGATATTTGGGGTATTGGATGATCCGGGAGTGCAGGAGTCGAAAGAGGCCGGAGTTCTGGCCTTTGCCTCCTTGGTAGCCCGGAGAAGGCTTTTGTTAATGTGGAGGGACGCGAAGCCCCCAAGCGTAGAGGCTTGGGTCAGTGACATGGCGGGGTTTCTCAGGTTGGAGAAGATAAAGTTTGCCTTGCGAGGGCCTTTACAGGGGTTCTCCAGGTGGTGGCAACCGTTCCTTGACTTTCTTGCAGAATGTTAGGTGGAGGTCAACAGCAGCAGCAACTCAAGGGGGGGGGGGTGCTGATTTCTTTTCCTTTTTGAAAGGGGCACTTGCCCTATTTTGTTTTGAGTTGGGTGTTAATTTGTTAAACTATTTAAGGTTTAGAGGCTTAAGTTGTTCTGTTTGGTTGGCATATTGCCCTTTTTCCTTTGTATTATTTTCCTTTTTGGAGTGTTTTGTAAAATTATTGAAAAACGTTGAATAAATACATTTTAAAAATAAAAGGGTGCACACCTTCACGTACAGCGAATTCAAAATGGTGCCAAATATGGAGATCCTTGTAGGATCAAGTCGGACATTGCGGAACCTATAAACTTGAGATAAGGGTCCCATACTTTCCGGAATGCATCCGATTTAGAACGGAGTATGCAAGAAAGAAACTCTATAGGCATACACTCCATTATAATTTAATGCCAATTCTGAATTGAGGGATACTTATCACTAATCCAGGAGCGAAAGCCTATATTTACTCTTTTGATCTTGATGTTGCGACTCGCTGATGTAATTCAGAGGCTCATGTTGGTCTCATTTGCTTTTGTTCAGATTGTTCGAGGTTTGAACTGTCAAAAACACTGTCTGTTAGAGAGTCCAACTGGGAGTGGAAAGAGTCTCGCACTGCTTTGCTCTACATTGGCCTGGCAACAATCTCAATATGGTAAGGTTTACTGTTTATTTCTTAGGTACTGTCTGAAGCTTTGATGGGTAATCCTTTGGTTTTGATTTCATAGATACATAGAATTTACAGTGCAGAAGGAGGCCATTCGGCCCATCGAGTCTGCACCGGCTCGAGGAAAGAGCACCCTTCCCAACCGCACACCTCCACCCTCTCCCCATAACTCAGTAACTCCACCCAACACTAAGGGCAATTTTGGACACTAAGGCCAATTTAGCATGGCCAATCCATCTAACCTGCACATCTTTGGACTGTGGGAGGAAACCGGAGCACCCGGAGGAAACCCTCGCACACACTGGGATAACGTGCAGACTCCGCACAGACAGTGACCCAAGCCGGGAATCGAACCTGGGACCCTGGAGCTGTGAAGCAATTATGCTAATCACTGTGCTACCGTTCTGCCCACTTTGCTGCTTGCTTTGCTACAAAAGGTATTCCCTCAGCAAATGAATAATAATTCACTTGAGTGAAAAATAAGAACAGTCAAATTTACGTAAGTAAATTATCATGTTGGTAGGCGTGTAGTGTCCAGCAGCCAATTTGATACATTTAGAATTAACTTCAATTCCATCTTAATGTTTCTTGCCCTGACTGAGTAAGTGCTTGATTTGCAAATCTGCGTTAAGATTTAAAAAATAAATAAATTTAGAGTACCCAATTCATTTTTTCCAATTAAGGGGAAATTTAGCATGGCCAATCCACCTACCCTGCACATCCTTGGGTTGTGGGGGCGAAACCCACGCAAACACTGGGAGAATGTGCAAACTCCACACAGAAAGTGACGCAGAGCCGGGACCTCGGCGCTGTGAGACAGCAGGGCTAACCCACTGCTCCACCGTGCTGCCCTAGAAGATGATATTTTGACAGGTGATGTAATATCGGATGTTAGTTCAGTTGGTTAGAAAGCTTGCATATGAATCTGATTAACACCAACAACACAGTTCGATCCCCATTCCAGCTGGGGTGGTCTTGGGATCTGCCTTCTTGCCGTACCGTGGTAAATCATGGCACTTAGTTGTGGTTTGGCGCTTAATCACCAAGAACTAGCCTTCAGTCAGTAAAATCAAAGCAAATATTGAAATTTTAAATTCTTGCCATTCATCATTATTAACACAATTTGAGAAAAAGGAACTAAATCAAAAGCCAATCGAAACAATTATTTGTTTTTTGTAGTCCGACTTTCTCCTTACTTTTCACAGTAACTTCATTGCAGTGTTAATGTAAGCCTACTTGTGATAACAAAGATTATTAATTATTATTACTTTTGGATGGCATGTACTAATCACTTTTTTGCCATTCTGAAAGATAAGTTAAAAAAAATTACTGGAAATAATAGCGAATATGTACATAGAACATAGAACAGTACAGCACAGAACAGAACAGGCCCTTCGGCCCTCGATGTGCCGAGCTTTGTCCGAAACCAAGATTAAGCTATCCCACTCCCTGTCATTCTGGTGTGCTCCATGTGCCTATCCAATAACCGCTTGAAAGTTCCTAAAGTGTCCGACTCCACTATCACAGCAGGCAGTCCATTCCACATATGGATAATACTAGATGTCTTACAGCAAATCACAAGGCTATAAACTTTTAGGATCTGTTCATTGTGTAAATCATGAGAATCAAATAATGAGAGAATTTCTAAATGGGTCTGTTTTGTGGGAAGATACTTACTCAGTGCTTCTGTGATCTTCCGGTTTAATCTATTATGTTAGGAATTTTGGTAAAAAGCTCATTTGATGGAGCTTGATTTACTATCCTTAAATAACAATTCTATAAAAATTGTATCTACTAATGTGACTATTGGCAGATTTTAGGAAAATTGGATTATAAATGTAATGGGCAATTTAGGGTTGGAATGTGATTGACTGAAATGGTCATTTAAAAAAAAGACCTCTGCTCTGCAGGGTTTGCATAGTTTTAGCAGCCATCAGGTGAAATTGATGAAGGAATGTGTTTTTCAGCCTGGGCTAATGCATAGTAGTTTGCCTGAGGAAGTGCCCAGTGAGTTGATGTGCTTTCAGTTCCTGGAAAGTTAATTGTTTTTTTAGCTTGGGGAGGTGATGTCATTGCTGTGTAGAGCTAATAGAGACATTATGAGAAGCTGTGGAGAGAGAGGTGTTTTGGAGAAAGGCTTTTGAAGTGAAGTCTAATTTGGCATCCCATGTTCTTTTAGACCACAAGTAAAGGCAGTTTTCTTTCCCAGTCGGATAATTTTAAAAGAGTAATAATATTTTAGAAACAGACTAGACTGAGGACAAGGATGAGGCTGAAACAACCCAGTTAAAGAAGATATTCAACCAGAGTTTGAAGGGATTCTATACAGAGCCATAATCTGTTCAGAAAACAAGTATTATTATATGCCCTCCTAATTTTTAAACTGGATTGAGAGTTGCATGTTTCTTTTCTTGTTGTTTAATAAGAAATTGAGCAGTAGTGTTAAGGGTTTTTCAGGTGTGAAGTTAAAAGTTTAATATTGTATTTATAATGTTTTGTTTTAGAAATATCAAAGCCTTATTTTTTCCATGCAATCAATCCTGGAACAAATCAATCTTTCTGACCAGTCTAAAAATAAACTAAAATATTCGTGTTTCGGCCAGTATTCTAGCCACCGTTGGGGTCTAGTCTGGGATCGTAAAACAAAAGCCCTTCCCACTCTACACCATTTTTTTTTTCAAAACCTCCGTAACCTAGGGATACCATGACCAATTGGGCTGAGATCATCTGACACAGCCTAATGTTCTGGATAGCTTTCCTGAGGGTTTGGTCTTCCTTTGATTCCTTTGAGAGCATATCATCCGCTGTTTCCTCAACTATTCTATCCCTGATAAGTTCAGATTTAAGCACTGTGTTCACAGCCTTAAGCCATTCTATACAGATCATTAATGAGGGTGCAGAGGAGATTTACCAGCATGCTGCCTGGACTGGAGAGCATTTCTTACGAAGAAAGGTTGAGGGTGCTAGTGCTTTTCTCACTGGAGCGAAGAAGGAAGCGAGGTGACTTGATAGAGGTGTACAAGGTGATGAGAGGCATGAATAGAGTGGACAGCCAGAGACTTTTCCCCAGGGCGGAAATGGCTGTCACGAGGGGACATAATTTTAAGGTAATTGGAAGAAGGTATAGGGAGATGTCAGAGGTTGGTTTTTTACACAGAGAGTGGTGGGTGCGTGGAATGCACTGCCAGCAGAGGTGGTGGAGTCAGAGTCATTAGGGACATTTAAGCGACTCTTGGACAGGCACATGGACAGCAGTAAATTGAAGGGGCATAGGTTAGGTTGATCTTAGATTAGGATAAATGGTCGGCACAACATTGTGGGCCAAAGGGTACTGTGTGGTACTGTTCTATGAATCAGCCGTCAGGTTTTCTTGGCTGCAGGACACACTTATCATTGACTGGAGGCCAGATCTGGGATTTGACTGATTTTATTAGTCAGCCTCTCACCAACGAACTAAACATATTGAACCATCCCATTTTGAATCCTCATCTTGGTTTTATAGAGATATAGAATTTGAGAGTGCATTTGAGTGATTTGGCATCCAACCTTTCCTAATGCTTGTCTTGACTGGTCACTAAGAGGTACAGAAGAGGCCCATGGGAGACTGTCTCTGATTCCTCTCTATTTTAAGATGCTTCTTGATCTAATTTGCAAAAGAGTGGCATTGGAGAACCTGTTGTACATTGAACCTGCTCCCAACATGCTTTTGCTGTTGTACATTTCTGTTCTAATTTGTTACATAGCATGAGTTTATTTTCACTTTTGTTTTCTTTATATTGTGATATTATAGCATTGTGACATTCCTGGTATTGGGGAACGGAAGTTCTTGGGCAGTAAATATGCTGCTGCTAGTATTAACAAACAATTCGTCTTGTGCAGGGAAAGTTGGAAATGAAAGTTATCCAAATGAAAAGAAACAAGAAAAAGTGCAAGTGTGTAATTGTGCCTGTCACACAGCAAGAATGCCTTCTACTCCAACAGCAGCAACATGCCAGACCAGTTCCGCTGTTGCTGAAAATGGTAAATGCTCACCAAGTTTGAACCAAGGTAACAACATTCTCTTAATTTATTTATTTATCTAATCTATTTATCCACTGTGTGTTCAATAATTCTTCATTTAAAATTCTTCATTAATACAAAATGTTTTTAGTGTTATAACTTTTCATGCACTCTCTTTAGAGCTAATTGCACCATCTGACTTTGTCATTTAGAGACCCCTGCCCAGCAAGATACCAAAAAGCACAGCTGCAGCGATGGGGTGAAGGGATGCTTAAGATGCTGGACTCAGGGGAATGAAAACTTTTTGTGGTGGGGGTGGTAGAGTTGTATATTCGAAGGGATGAAGCTCTGAAGGCACTTAAAGCCGAGGACAAAAATTTGAGACACGAGCAGGGGTTCCCAAACTGTGGGTCACTGTTGAAGGGTGTTGGAGACCATTCAGTAGGTCTTAATGAAGTATTTGTAGTCTTAAGTGGATTGAAAGTCTATGTATTAACTGCAAGAACCATGCACAATATTTAGTAAAGAATTCAAGCTGGGAGATGTCTGCTTTTTTGTTTGTCGGTTGGTGTGATTTAATCACCTGTTCTGTGAGGTCTGATTACTGCTTCAACCACAGCCTGTTTTTTAAAAAAAGGACATTGCTTTTTTCAGGGCTAACTGAGCAGATTTAACCCCTCCCCCACCTCTTAAAGGGTAAACACTCATTGTCACTCTACAATTCTTTCTCCCTCTACCCCCACCTCAATAAGTTGGAGAAGGGTGTTGGTGGCCAATTCTGGGGCTAGGCTATTGCAGACACTTAGGGCGCGATTCTCCCATATGGGGAGAAATCGTAAGGCTGGCGTC
Source organism: Scyliorhinus canicula (assembly GCF_902713615.1). Classification (NCBI taxonomy): domain Eukaryota; kingdom Metazoa; phylum Chordata; class Chondrichthyes; order Carcharhiniformes; family Scyliorhinidae; genus Scyliorhinus; species Scyliorhinus canicula. Next base: position 157,597,705 of record NC_052157.1, read on the forward strand.
AAATCCGGGCGGGTTTGACGCCAGCCCCCCCCTTCCCGACCTGGAACCGATTCTGGTCCCCGGTCGGGGCTAGCAGCCCAACGCCGTAAACTCCGGCATCGCGGGCTTAACGAATTTCGTTAAGCCCGCTTGCCAGAGTTAGCGCCGGCTGATGCGTCATATGACGTCAGCCGCGCATTTGCGCGAAACCCGTGCATGCGCGGGCCGGGATGCCCCTCAGCCGCCCCGCGAATGGATACTGCGGGGCGGCGGAAGGACAAAGAGGGCGCGGGCATCGGGCCCGCTGCCCGCGATCGGTGCCCACCGATCGCGGGCCCATGGCACCCTTGGCACGGCCGTGGTACTGCCGTGCCAATCGGTGCCATGGTTTTAAAAATCGACAATTTACGGCCGTTTTTACGAACGGCCAGACCAGGTGTGTTTGCCGTTCGTAAAAACAGCCGTAAAGGGCTGGGAACTCGGCCCATCCATCAGCTGAGAATCGCTGCCGGCCGTAAAAAAACGGCGGCAGCGATTCGTATCGGGAGTCGGGCGTGGGGGGGGGGGGGGGGGGGGGAGAGAATAGCGGGAGGGCGTCGGAACAACGTGGCCGTAAAATTTTACGAGCCATGCTATTCTCCGCACCGTCGGGAGTGCGGAGAATCGCGCCCTTAATATTAAAGTTCTTCCATTGAGCTTGAGGAGTAAAGGTTTGAGCCATTCAAAGCAATATTATATTAATTATACATTTCTTACAATACTATCAGAGCGCCCACATTTTGCTCACAATAAATGGGAGAATATATTGAAAGAGTGAAGGGTGACAGGATGTGAAATCCATGGTGTTGCTGAGGTGGATTGAAGGATATGTTTCAGAACAACAGCTCATTAGTTAAATAAATAGTATTGGAGCTGAGCAGGAAGGTCAGCAGGCAGACTTTGAGTCCGTGAATTAATTAAATAATATTAATGGCAAAGATATATTAGGAGGCGGGAATTACATAAATAAAGGAGGAGGTCAGAAAATATTAAAAAATTTAGGCACCAAAATAACATGAAAGAGAGCTGCAGAATTACTTAAATAATATTGGGGCAACAGAATAACAAGATTGGGTTTGGGAATTAAATAAATAGCAGGTCCAAGAATGAAAGTAATAATAGCTACAGAATTAAGTAAATATGTTGTGACAAGACCACAATTATTATTAGGTCATGCTCTTTGGTAGCATCCATGAATAAAATAAATATACTGGTGCCATGAGTACAAGACAAATAATATTGTGGCCAGAAGTGAATTAAACAATATCCATATAGAAAATAAATAAATAGCTAGAATTAGCTGAGCTTGCTAGAAGGCAATATAAATGTAGCCCTGCTTCCCAGAAAACCAGTAGCATCAAATAAATATGAAGAAAAAAGAATTGGAATGGTTAATTAAATGAAAAATAGGTGCAAATACGGATGGTTGGCTGGAGGCAATAAAGGAGAGAATGGGGCAAAAGAATCATGGTAATTTAGAAATTTATAGCTCAGAAGGTGGCTATTTGGCCCGTCATGTCATTTCTGGCTGAAAAAGAGCTATCTAGACTAATCCCACTTTCCAGCTCGTGGCCGGTAACCTTATAGGTTAAGGTAGTTCAAGTGCATATCCAAGCACTTCTTAAATATATAAATTGAAAATGAGATATTAATTTAATGAATATTTATCATTTACATATATTTAGATGTGTGTTTGGAAATCAATAACATTAAAAACTTTACTTTGGTTAGGAGCAAAAAGACAAGTCAGTTATGGCTGATTTGTGCCACAGTGACATCCAGTGGTGGCATGCCTGAAACTACAGTCTGAACAACGATAAACATTTCCCATTACTATATAAATTGCCGATAAAGAATATTGACAAAGGTTTAGTGCACATCGTCATGTCAAGAAAGCTGAGGAGACAGAAAGTGCGCACCATAAGTTATAACATATCGAGGTAGATCTGTGGTGCTGCTCATGATTATTCGTCTGCTCACCTCATCTTGTCTTCCACTTTCTGATTGTCTTTCTTTCTCCAGTCTTGCTAGTCTCTTATCTGTTTTCAATACATTTCTCTCAGCACCCTCTCCTTTGCACTTTTCTCTCTCCACCACCAATTCCATCTTCTCGTCTGCTCCTACCACTGCATCTCTTTTTCTCCCTCCTTTTCTTTTCCTTCTGAGGCTGGATTGCGCAGGTTTTTAAATTCAGCATGATGGAGAGCTCGGGAAACTGCCTCGGGAAACAGGAGAGAACTGCTGAGTTGGGGAGGAGATTATATTCTGGATCAGTTGAGACGGATAGAACAAAGCCAAAAAAGAACATTAAATGTTATTTTAAGGCACAGTTAAGCTAATATGAAGCCAAGCAGCAGCAATATGTGTGCTAAAATTGTCATTAAGGTGATGTAAAAGTGAGTAAATAATTGATTCTAATCATTTACGTGTTTATATATTGGTGGCTAATGGAATGTTGTTAATGTTTTTGGAGTTTCTCTTGGGTGTAGATCATTAGTAAGGGATGGTGTTTAGTCCTAGCTAAGCAGGTCATGGGACATCTTAGTGGGATACAGATGATGTAATTAATGGGAGAAGCCAGGTCTATGTTTGGTTTTGACAGTTTTGCCATAGGATTTGAGTCTGACAAGATGGAATGATTTTCAGGTTGTTCTTGAAATGGTCTCCCTCCAAAGATTTGTACAGAGAACAGCAAGTAACCCTGATTGCTAACTTGATTTAAGAGTGGATTTTGAACTGTATTGGTTTGCTTCATTGGGATATGTATACTGGCAGGTGTAGAGAGTGAGTTAAAGCTTTTCCTTTTGTTTAAGAACTGTTTTAACTATTCATTGTAAAGTAATTTCTTTGATAATGTGGTTAATTCTGTGTATAAAAGTTTGTTAGAACATAAAATATGCCTATTGGTTAGAGTCATCTCTCCTGGGGAGAAATATCCTTTCCTCCCAGTTTTACAAATTGCAAATTGTTTGGGGTTTCTCATTGGGTATCATTTTGTTTTTAAATTTAAGAGTACCTAATTATTTATTTATTTTTTCCAATTGAGGGGCAATTTAGTGTGGCCAATTTAGCGTGGCCAATCTACCTAACCTGCACATCTGTGCGTTGTGGGGTGAAACCCACGCAGACATGGGGAGAATGTGCCATCTCTGCACGGTCAGTGACCTGGGGCCGGGATCGACCCTGGGTCCTCAGCGCCGCAGTCACAGTGCTAACCACTGCGCCACGTGCCACCCCTCTTATTGGGTATCCTAACAAAAATTGGGACTTCGTCCGCGATCCTATCACCTTATTAAATTTTGATATACATTATAATTCCATGGATATAAGACAAAAACAGATTTTTTTAAATTTCCCAGATGCTGCATGTAGACCTAGGAACAGCTTAGCCTCAAAGTTGCATGCCATGATGAAAAGCCCTTTAAGTCAGGGCGATGATGATTTTCAAACAGAGAGGAAACGGATCCGTATGCCTTTAAATGACCCACAGGTATTTTTTCACAGTTATTTATACATGATTAAAATTGTACATGAAAAATTCTACAATTGAGTTAGCATTTGTTGGTTGGATTCTGCTAATCAGTTCAACATCAGATATCATACTGGTATCTTATGTGTGCACTAATTGCACAGGTTAATACAATAGAACACTTAGTTATTTTCTGATGAATATCTGTTCTAAGTTTTGCAAACTGGTTAGGGTGTTAGAATAGAACAGTACAGCACAGAACAGGCCCTTCGGCCCTCGATGTTGTGCCGAGCAATGATCACCCTACTTAAACCCACGTAACCCGTATACCCGTATACCCGTAACCCAACAATCCCCCCCATTAACCTTACACTACGGGCAATTTAGCATGGCCAATCCACCTAACCCGCACATCTTTGGACTGTGGGAGGAAACCGGAGCACCCGGAGGAAACCCACGCACACACGGGGAGGACGTGCAGACTCCACACAGACAGTGACCCAGCCGGGAATCGAACCTGGGACCCTGGAGCTGTGAAGCATTGATGCTAACCACCATGCTACCGTGAGGCCCCTGATTGTTGAATGTTTTTTTTAAAATGTTTTTTTATTGAGTTTTCATATTTTATATACAACATATTACAAATTATTAGAGAAGAAAAAAAAACACATGCAAAAATTAACATGTATATTTACAGGTAAGCATCTTCATAATAACAATTGTGGCCGCCCCCTTGAGCCGGCATACATATTTTACATTCCCCAATATGGCCGAGGCACATGTTTATAGGCATTTATTTATAGTTTGGTTTTGGGCCTTAGCTTGCCATCAAACCCCCATAACGAACCCCCCCCCCCGGCTACCTTCCCCCGATTTCCGTCCATTTTCCCCTGATTCTTGGCCACCCGACTATTCTTCCTCTTGTTCGTTGGCCACAAACAGGTCCCGGAACAATTGCATGAATGACTTCCACGTTCTGTGGAAGCCGTCGTCTGACCCTCTGATGGTGAATTTGATTTTCTCCATTTGGAGAGATTCCGAGAGGTCGGACAGCCAGTCTGCAGCTCTGGGCGGTGCTGCTGACCGCCAGCCAAACAGGATTCTACGGCGGGCGATCAGGGAGGCAAAGGCAAGGGCGTCCGCCCTCCTCCCCAGGAATAGATCTGGCTGGTCTGAAACCCCGAAGACCGCCACTATCGGGCATGGCTCCAGCCTCACCCCCACCACTTTGGACATAGCCTCGAAGAAGGCTGTCCAGTACTCCACAAGTCTGGGGCAAGACCAGAACATGTGGGCGTGGTTGGCTGGGCCTCTTTGGCACCGTTCACATCTGTCCTCCACCTCCGGGAAGAACCTACTCATACGGTTTCTTGTTAAGTGGGCTCTATGTACCACTTTTAGTTGCGTCAGGCCGAGCCTTGCGCACGTGGAGGTGGAGTTGACCCTATGCAGTGCTTCGCTCCAGAGTCCCCACCCTATCTCCATCCCCAGGTCGTCCTCCCATTTCATTCTTGTTGCGTCCAGTACGGTGTCGTCCCTTTCTACCAGTCGGTCATACATGTCGCTACAGTTCCCTTTCTCTAGGATACTTGCGTCCAGTAGGTCTTCCAGTAGTGTCTGTCGTGGCGGTTGTGGGTACGTCCTTGTCTCCTTTCGTAGGAAGTTTTTGAGTTGCAGGTACCGTAGCTCGTTCCCCCCAGCTAGTCGAAATGTCTCTGTCAGTTCGTCCAGTGTTGCGATCCTGTCGTCTGTGTATAGGTCCCTGACTGTCAGTGTCCCCCCGTCTTGCCTCCACCTTTTGAAGGTGGCGTCAGTCAGTGCTGGTGTGAACCTATGGTTGTTGCAGATGGGAGCCTTGTCCGACATTTTGGTCAGGCCAAATTGCTGCCGCAGTTGGTTCCAGGATTGGAGGGTGGCTGTCACCACTGGGCTGCTGGAGTGTTTTTTGGGTGGGGATGGGAGTGCTGCCGTGGCGAGGGCCCGGAGGGAGGTCCCCATGCAGGAGGCCTCCTCCGCACGCACCCACTCGGCTTCTGGCTCCTGGATCCATCCCCTTACTCGCTCGGCTGTTGCCGCCCAGTGGTAGAATTGTAGATTCGGGAGGGCTAGCCCCCCCCCGGATTTTGTTTTTTGTAGGACCTTCTTTGGGATCCTAGCATTTTTACCCCCCCATACGAACGCCATGATAAGTTTGTCCAGCACTTTGAAAAAGGCCTTGGGGATGTAGATCGGAATGGATCTAAACAGGAAGAGGAACCTGGGCAGTACGTTCATTTTGATCGTCTGGACTCTCCCCGCGAGGGAGAGTGGGAGTGTGTTCCATCTTTGCAGGTCCTTTTTTACTTCCTCCATCAGGCTGGTGAGATTCCATTTGTGGATCCCTTTCCAGTCATGGGCTATTTGGATCCCCAGGTAGTGGAATTTTTGAATATTTTGTTGAAATAAGGGTAGCCATAGGAGCTAAAAAATCCATTGTAGGTTTAACATATTATTGTGATTAGATCACATCATCAGGAAAAGCCTGCCATGAGTTACAATAAATCAAATAAATGTTTAAGTAATATATAATCTATTTGACTGCTGCAACATATAAGGAATTTACACATAATTCAACCTTTGTTGTAGCCAGTACACTTTTGTTGCTCAGAATTATTGCCAACTACACATTAAAGGAGGGAAAGTTGGCAAAGAAACAAAAGGTGAACGTTTAGGGTAATGTTATTGATTTGCAATGAAAGGTGAAATTGTATACTAAAAGAAAATCTACTTAGCAAAAGATAAAACCAATATGTCGCAGTATGACTACAGTTAATAAACATTTTTGATTTTACTATGCCTTCTATTTTACTGTGTTCTGGTACACATTTAGGATACTAATGAGATAACTGTCCATGGGTGACTAGTTCATTTTCTCTGTGCCATTATTTTGTAGGCTCGAAAGCGGAGATGTGTAGAGAAGGGAGTATGTTATATTGATGATAAAACTATTTTGGATGAAGACAATGATGGATCATGGAAAATGAACTTGAAATCTGAACCCCAGCATGTCCCAGAAGTATTGGTAAGTTTCCTTGTTAAATATAATTGATGCCAATTTTCTTTTTTAAAATTATGCATGTTTTGTTTTATCCTAAAGAGCAGGGGAATTGGTTTACTAGTTTGTTGTTACCTGCATGGGACTCATCTAGCCGGAGATGATTATTCCCTAGTACTGATTGGACTGTGAGTTAACCAACACTAGTAGAATAGGTCAACTTCTGTAGTGGCTGACAGAAAGGAGTGAGGACCCTGAGATGTGCAACTGGGTCCTGTGTAAATACTGCTGTTGTGCTGAATAAATGTCTTTCATATGACCTCTTCGGTCTCCTTTGCCGTTGACTTCATTGGCGACGAGGATGAATTAGAGCTGTCGGCTGCCTTCCCCAAACCTTTTTTTTCCAAAGAGTGTGGATTCAGGTATGGACTTTTCGTTGCTGCGAGATCGTCTTTCGGAACTTGCATTGAAACGGCAGGTGAGCGCCGGGCCGAGGATTGATGCCAGCTTTTGGAGCAAGTGTGATGGGAGTGTTCGGAGGTCTGATGTGTCCGGCAGTATTGGAGGCGATGTCATCAGGGTGACGTCTGGTGATGGTTGTGCACTGTTTTTTCCGTTTTCCATTTACGGCCGTTTCGCGATGCTGGTTTGCTATGGCAGAATCGTTCACTGGGGAGTCCTTTTTGGAGTTAGCCACCGTCCTTTTGGGCTGTCGTTGGGGTTTGTGAGTGCGGCGTTGATTTTGAAAGACTGTCCCATGGTGGCTGGAATTATGAGATGGATTACAACGGTAATTTACATGGGTACTGATGTTGTCGCATGACTGCAAGTTTTGTGCCTACAGGCATTGTTAGGGTGTGTGGACCTTGTGTTTTTTGAGTGATGTGCCTAATTGAATCGGTTCTGTATAAATTCTGGGCGACAGTTCCCTCCCTGTGCGTTCAGTGGGCACAGTAAATTTCCCCCTCTTTTTTGTACGCTAACGCTATGGAGCATTTTTGAGGTATATGGGTTGTCGTGTTGGGAGTTGTCTGATGATCCCCCATCCCCCACCAGTCACCTTGCGGCTGAAAGGTTTTGTTTTTATAAATTAGAATACCCAATTATTTTTTTTTTCAATTCAGGGGCAATTTAGCATGGCCAATCCATCTAGCCTGCACATATTTGGGTTTTGGGGGTGAGACCCCGCAAACACGGGGAGAATGTGCAAACTCCATACCAACAGTGACCTGGAGCTGGGATCGAACCTGGGTCCACAGCACTGTGAGGCAGCAGTGCTAACCACTGTGCAACCGTGCTGCCCCTTTTGTGGCTAAAGTTAAGCGGAGCCGAAAAGGCCTTGGGTTGATGGGTCAGACTCAATGGGCGCACTGTCCCCATGCTCGGCTGTTAGTGGCTTCGCCCTTTTGCGTGGTTTGTGAGGGTGTTGGGCTGGACGTAATGTTCAGCGGGGAGTACGCTGGTTGGTCCTGTTCTCCAGTTTTTGTGGTGCCTTGTTGGGCCCGAAACGCTTTTTTGTTGTCTGGCCATTGTGGGTTGTTTTTGTCTTCCTTGTTCTCTTCAGTTTTTTTTCTCTGTCCTCCCCTCCATGGGTGCTTTTGAGTGAGTTTTCAGACTTGGGGGGAGGGGGGGAGAGAGAGAGAGAGAGAGAGAGAGTTATAACCGGATTGGACTCATCCAGCTGGGGATGATTATTCCCTAGTGCGGATTGGACTGTGAGTTAACCAGCACGAGTAGAATAGGTCAAATTCTGTAGCAGTTGAGAGAAAGGAGAGAGGACCCTGAGATGTATAACCGGGTCCTGTGAAAATACTGTTGTCATGCTGAATAAACGTCTTTCTTATGAACTCTTTGGACTCCCCTTTGCCATTTCCTTCACAGTTAAATGCTTAATTTTAAATACAGTGCAAAAACAAAATCTGACTTATGCTGAAAGACTGAATTTCAGACTTGCAGATCAAAAAGTCCTGTTTGAAAATTCAATTTTGTGCTGCATATTTTAGGGGAGGAATTTTATTAAAATAAGAACCATCAGAAAACTTTGTATTTGAATGTCACATATAATCTCATTATTTCCAGTAATTTATCTAACATGTTAATGTGCCGTATTTATTCTATACAATAATGATGGAACTGATTTCCATGTTCACTTCATATAACTTGAACTTGAGAGAATTGAAATGGAAATTTCTCTCTATGCTTTAATGTCTAGTTTGTGCAGACGCTCACAAAATTAATTCGGATTAAGATGTTTTGATCTGGATTGTGCTCCATATTGTAAAAGAATACAGTTGCTTGGGGCTTGGGCAGCGTGTAGTTTCTCATGGGTATAACCGCTGGCAATTGCGCTGAGAGCCTCAAGGGGCTGGAAGGGGTTGGTCTGGGGGGGAGTGGAACACAGAGTCTCGCTTTACGCAGACGACCTGCTACTGTATGTATCGGACCCAGAAGAGGGCATGGAAGAAATCATGAGGAATCTGGAGGAATTTGGCCGGTTTTCGGGGTACAAACTAAATATGGGGAAAAGCAAGATGTTTGCGATCCAGGCAAGGGGACAGGAGAGGTGACTGGGGGAACTGCTGTTTAGAGTGGTAGGGGAGGCTTTAGATATCTAGGCATCCAAGTGGCGTGGGAATGGGAACAGTTGCACAAACTTAATCTGGGCCGACTAGTAGACCAAATGAAGGACGATTTCCGAAGGTGGGACGCACTCCCATTGTCATTAGCTGGGAGGATCCAGATGGTGAAGATGGTCCTTCTGAGATTCCTGTTTGTGTTCCATTGTCTCCCCATCTTTATTCCGCAGACCTTTTATAAATGGGTTAACAAAGTTATCACTGGCTTTGAATGGGCGGATAAAAAAGGGGATCCTTGAGCGGAGCCAGGGAGAGTGCGGGCTGGCGCTGCCAAACTTCAGTAACTACTATTGGGCGGCGAATATTGCCATGATCAGGAAATGGGTGGTGGGGGAGGGTCGGCATGGGAGCGTATGGAGGCGGCCTCCTGTAAGGGCACCAGTTTGGGGGCGTTGATAACGTCGTTCCCACTGGCACGGTACTCCACCAGCCCCTTGGCGGTGGCAGCCCTGAGAGTCTGGGGGGAATGGAGGAAGCAGGTGGGAGCGGAGGGAGCATCGGTCTGGTCTCCAATCTGCAATAATCACTGGTTTGCCCCTGGAAGGGTGGACGGGGTTTTCGGAGATGGCAGAGGGCAGGAATTAAGATGATGGGGGATATGTTTATAGAAAGGAGCTTTCCTAGCTTGAGGGAGCTGGAGATGAAATTTGGATTGGCGAGGGGAAACGAATTCAGGTCCCTGCAGGTGCGGGACTTCCTACGTAGACAGGTCTCAACCTTCCCGCTCCTACCACCAAGGGGGATACAGGATAGGGTAGTTTCCAGAGTGTGGGTGGGGGAAGGGAAGGTCTCTGACATCTATCAGGAACTCATGGGTCAGAGGAAACGCAGACTGAGGAGCTGAAGTGCATGTGGGAAGAGGAGTTAGGAGAAGAGATAGAGGATAGTCTCTGGGCGGATGCGTTGAGTAGAGTCAACGCGTCCACAACATGCGCCAGGCTCAGCCTGATACAGTTTAAGGTCGTTCACCGGGCTCACATGACAGTGGCCCAGATGAGCAGGTTCTTTGGTGTAGAAGATAGGTGTGCAAGATGTGCAGGGGGGCCAGTGAACCATGTCCACATGTTTTGGACATGCCCAAAGCTCAGGGGATTTTGGCAGGGGTTTGCAGCCGTCATGTCCACGGTGTTAAAAACAAGGGTGGTACCGAGTCTGGAGGTGGCAATTTTTAGGGTGTTGGAATATCCGGGAATCCAGGAGGAGAAAGAGGCAGATGTTCTGGCCTTTGCTTCCCTGGTAGCCCGGAGATGGATATTATTAGCTTGGAGGGACTCAAAGCCCTCAAAATCAGAAACCTGGCTATCTGACATGACTAGCTTTCTCTGTTTGGAGAAAATCAAGTTTGCCTTGAGAGGGTCACTGTTAGGGTTCGCCCGGAGGTGGCAACCGTTTGTCGACTTCTTTGCAGACAACTAATCGTCAGCAGAAGGTGGGGGGGGGGGGTTAGTTTAGCTTAGAGTAGGGGGTTAATAAAGGTGGGATCTGTAAGGGAGAAAGCAGGCTTTTTGCACTATATTTATATACTCATGTACGTTGTTTATTTTGTCGTTGTTGTAAAACCAAAAAATACCTCCATGAAATGTTTATTTTTTTTTTAAATTTCATGGGTATTACTGGGTCTTTGAATGTTTGATAGCATTGATTTTTAAAGGGATTAAACTATAAATTTTCCCGTTTTTAATAATTTTTAGTCCTGTAAAGACATCTGTGGGAGTGAATAAAGCAAATCAGTTGTTGGGATGTATAATAAGGTTAATATTGAACCGAATAGTGAGGAAATCCTGCCACTTTATAAATCATTGGTCGAACCACACTATGCATACTGTGTACAATTCTGTTTATTAAAGTACAAGAAGGCTATTGCAGCGATTGAAAGTCTACAGAAAAGAGGCGCCATAATGATTGAAGGATTGATTTTTTAATATTCAAGCGATGTGGGCTTCGCTTGCTAGGCCAGCATTTACTGCCCATCCTTAATTACCCTTGAGAAGGTAGTGGTGAGCTGCCTTCTTCAACCACTGTAGGCCATGTGGTATAGGTACATCCACAGTGCTGTTAGGGAGGCAGTTCCAGGATTTTGACCCAGTCACAATGAAGAAATTATATATTTCTAAGTCAGGGTGGTGAGTGACGTGGAGGGGAGCTTCATGGTGGTGGTGTTCCCATGCATCTGTTGCCCTTGTCTTTCTAGATGTTAGCGATTGTTGGCTTGGAGCATGCTGTCTCAGGAACGTTGGTGAGTTTCTGTAGTGCATCTTGTAGATGGTACACACGGTTGCTACTGTGTGTCGATGGTGGAGGGAGTGAATGTTTGTGCATGGGGTGCCAATCATGCAGGCTGCTTTTGTCCTGTGTGGTGTTCATCTTCTAGCGTGTTGTTGGAGCTGCACTCTTCCAGGCACGGGGAGAGTATTGCATCACACTCCTGAATTGTGCCTTATGGATTGTGGAGTGTCTTGATTGAAAAATGCCGATCAAAATTAGGCCTATCTTCACTGGATAAGACCAGGCTGAGAGGAGTTTTTTTTAAAGAATTCTGAAGGGACTAAAGGATATTGCTCCAAATGTCTAGATCATAATTCACATGTTTTAGAATACAGCTTTTTCAGGTTTAGGAACTAAATTTTGAACTGTAGAAAACGGGTGCATCTGGTTGAGAAACTGGTAATAATCCTGAAGCCAACACAATTCAAACAAGCTTGGAGTTGAAAACACTTTAATAGTTAGGTTCGTGATCACTTCAGAGGTTAACAGAAAGGTAAGATCTTAAAACGCAGTTGGGCTTACTTGACTAAAGAATTAGAACCATGACTTATGCAATTATTCCAGTTAAAGGGTACATTATTCATGTGGTTTCCTAGAAGCAAGGAAATCTTTGGATTTAAAAAGTAGTTAATTTGCATTTCTTTTTTAAAAATAAATTTAGAGTACCCAATTATTTTTTCCAATTAAGGGGCAATTTAACGTGGCCAATCCACCTAATGTGCGCATCTTTGGGTTGTGGGGGCGAAACCCACGCAGACACTGGGAGAATGTGCAAACTCCACACGGACAGTGACCCAGGGCCGGGATTCGAACCCAGGTCCTCAGCGCCGTAGGCAGCAATGCTAACCACTGTGCCACCGTGCTGCCCTAATTTGCATTTCTACCTGTGTGTTAAATTGCCATTCAGGTGGGTGGAGCTCACTTATTCTTTGTTTTGCGTTATCTTTGTGAATTCAGTAGGCATAGAGTTAGGGGCCAGTTTAACTCAGTTGGTTGGACAGCTGGTTGGTGGTGCAGAGCGAGTACAACAGCGCGGATTCAATTTCTATATCGGCTGAGGTTATTCATGAAGGCCCGCATTCTCTTGCTGATTTACTCTTAGATTTGTACTCTCTGGCCCTTCATGACATGGTCTATTTATCATTTCCCATATTAATATCTTTCTCTCCTGTTTTGTCTCCATTCCTTGGTATACTACATCTTCCCAAATTTGACTCCTGCCTTGATTCCTTGCCCCCACTATTTAGTTTAAAATTCCCTCTGCTTCACATGCTGGGGCTCGGTAGAACATCAGCCCCAGCATGGTTCAGGTGTAGACCGTCCTGAGGGTACAGATCCCACTTTCCCCAGTACTGGTGTCAATGCCCTGTGAACCGGAACTCATTTATCCCACACCCTTCTTTGAGCCACACATTCATTTCTCCTCCTGCCTGTGTTGTTGGTACCTACATGGACCATGACCACTGGATTCTTCAGCACCTACTGCAATTTCCTCTCCAGCCTTGTGCAGGTATCCCAAATCTTGGCGGCAGGCAACACAGCCGTCTAGACTTGGTCCTTGCTAGTCAACAACTCCATTGTATCTTGCAACTACCAGAATGGTAGAAGGTGAACTAGATGGGCAGAAATTTACGATTGGGAGGCAGATGCATCTCCCTCCCAATTGAGCGTTAAATTAGGCATGTTGCTCCTGACATCATTATGACTGATGCTGAAATTGCAGAAGGTAACTGGGTCAAATAGTTGGAAGCTCTCCCTCCTTCTGTTTAAGAGCAATTAAGCAATAGTTTATGCAATTCACTGAGAGGAGAGAAGGGGGGAATAGGAGGCTGCAACTGAGTCTGCGGGAGTGTTCTGTGAAGTTTGTCCAGTTTTTAATTAATGATTGATTTTGCCAATGAGGTTACGGGACCATATGTGAGTGACTCTTCTGAAGGAGGGCCTTGAATCAAGGAGTGGAGATTTGGGCAGTCTGCAGCAGCAAAGCCTTGGGAATAGCCCCTCTGGTGAAGGGTCCTCCAGTGAAGAAGAATAAGCAGAAGGAGGGGGAGGAGAGCTGCAGCATAGGGCCAGCAATAATCAACATGCCAGCAACAGAGTGTTATGATGACACTAAAGACCAGAAGGACAGCAAAGGGAACATGGACAGGGATGCACATTGAGAAGATACTATTCTGAGGGAAAGGTGTACAGGAAGTGCTCTTAGTACCTTCAAATAAGTGACCACCAGTGTAGCAGTAGGCTTTGTTTATCGAGGAAGGTGGTGGCATTCATATTGGCATGGTGGCACAGTGGTTAACACTGTTGCCTCAGCGCCAGGGACCCGGGTTCGATTCCGACCTCGGGCAACTGTTTGCACATTCTTCCCATGTCTGTGTGAGTTTCTTCCGGGTGCTCCGGTTTCCTCCCACAGTCCAAAGATGTGCAGGTTAGGTGGATTGGATATGCCAAATTGTCCCTAGATCGGGTGACAAGCAAGAGTGGGGGATTGGGCCTAGGTTATGGTGCTCTTTCAGAGGGTCGGTGCAGACTCGATGGGCCGAATGGCCTGCTGCATTATAGGGATTCGATGATTCTAACATGATTGGTGGGGAGATAATTTCTAACTGTGAGTGGTCATCCAATGTCTGTGGCACTGGAAGGTAACGGTGGGCCTCAACCTCTAGGGTCAGGATCCTTTCAGACATCTGCAGTGAATCTATGCTGCATTTCATAATTGGTAAACCACCATTGCAATAAAGTTATAAAGGTTCCATTGTTTAGGTGAGTGGAAACCTTATTTTGTTTCACCTCTGATGCTGAGAGCCAGACTGAGAGAGTGAGAGGCTTTGGCAGGCTTCCCTAAAAGGCAAGGTGTCATTGATTTCACACGTGTGGCCACTGGGGCATCTGTAGGCCAGCCAGAGATTTTCACTCTGAAAATGCAGATTGTTTGAGATCACCGTCAGCACATCCTGCAGGTGTGTATACGGTACTCTGGAAATAACCGTGATGCCTACATCATTGGGCACTCTGAGGTACCACTTCTCTTTTCGTCCCCTGCTCAGCTAGATAGCTAGTTGATAGGTGATAAGGGACATCCATTAGAGGTGGCTTATGACGCCCATCAGATGTTCTTGGCCTTTGGTGGAAGCGAGGTACAATGCCATCCATGTGTCACGAGACAAATCATGAGGGAATCATAGGTCTGTTCAATATGCAATCTACTGGTGCCTTGCGGTACAACCCAGAAAGTGTTTGTGCTCTTTTGTAGTCTGTTTGTTGTTGCACAATCCGGCAATGAGATCCAGTTCAGATCTGGGTTTAGGACCTGGATTCACCTCTCTCAGTCAGTACACAGTGGTCTGATATTTCCCATCATTTAAGGTGACCGAAGAATGCGATGGGCAATTAATTTACTTTGATTCAAGGTTATTTGTGAGATCTGTGTTATGCTAATCCAAACAGCAGATTCTCTGGTAACAACAGTTTTCATAACAAAATTTAGGCAAAAAAGTATAACAGTGTGGAATCTAAAACTGCAACAGTGCTACGGCGTATCTTTCTTGGGCTGTTTTAAATTAACCCACAACGTTTTGTGTCAGAGATATGTGTGCTACCACTGAGCCAAGACTAACACCTAAACTGTGGGAAGATTGCAAAAGTAGGAGGGAAAAATGCATCATTCTGTTGTTGTGAACTTCGAATAGATCAGCCATGAAAACATTAGGAAATTACATTTTGAATGTCTTGTATTGGTTTTTGCTTTCATTGGTATAGAGGCAAGAAAATCAGAGGGGCAGAGTGACAAGTTGGAACTAATTAGAGGGAAGCTTTGCTCCACAGACTGACAATTATTCTGCATCCCAATGTCAGTAATAGCAAAAATATTTTTTTCCAATATGACTAAGAGACACTGAAATTAGTGAATGCTGCAGATACCAGAAATAAATTTCTTTGTTTTAAAAATTGCAGGAATGAATTTGTAGTGTTTTTCATGGATTGCTCTTCAATACCAGGGTTCTTTTGAAATTGTCAGATAGTGGCTAGCTCTTATTGGACTTGGAAAATTATTGGCCAATTTCCATACACTGGGGGCGATTCTCCGCTCCGCGGACCAAGTGCCCGCGCCGTCGTGAACACCGGTGTGCAAACAGGCCTGGGCCCTGTTCGCACGACAGTGCCAGCCCTGCGCTGGAGTCGTTCACGCCACTCCAGCGTCCGGCGTCGGCGGGACCATGTCGTGTCGGAGCGGACGCTCGGCCCATCCGGGCAGGAGAATCGCGCTCGCTGTTTGCGCCGATTCTCCGAGCGGCCTGGCGCGATTCGCGCGGCGCTGGTTTCGGGGGGGGGGGGGGGGGTTGTGGGAGAACTGCGTGCGGGGATCGCGGCAGGGTGGCGCGATTCGAGCGGCGCCCCGGCAATTCTCCCACCTGGCGTGGGGGTGGAGAATATTGCCACTATCTTTCTATACTTCTAGAGATAAATGTTGTTCACAAATTAAAATTCAGTTAATTGTTTTGGAATACTAAAGTATTTTCTGTGTTCAAAATTTAAGTACAAAATAAAATTGCAGATGAAGTTTTCAAAAAAAATCATTAAAATAAATAAATACTACAATTGGAAATAAAAATTAACACTCCATTGCGAAAATAATATATCCTGTGAATAATTTTCATGTGGATATTCAAAAAGGGCAATGTGCAGTTTAGTTCAACAGACACTAGGGGATGGTGTTGTCCTGCAGTAGCAGACCTACTTGCACTGTAAATGTATTACTGTGGTCCTGTTAAGATGACCACCGCTGAATATTTATTTAAGACTGTATTGCATTGCTTCTGAAGGAAGAAGACCTCCCCTCAGAGTATGTTTTCTTCTTTCCTTTAAAATTTTACACATATTTATGGTGTAAAAGGAAGCTATGGCCCAAGCCATCTCTGTGAGCTCTGTTATGGAGTATAAAAGCAAGGAAGTCATGCTACACCTCTACAAATCTTTGCTCCTACCACATTTGGATATTGTGTTCAGTTCTGGGCACCTTATTTAAGGAAGGATGCCTCTAGCTGGGTTCCCAGCAGCTTAACACCTCACGGGATATACCCAATCCCGCGAGGCGTCTGGATCAGAACTCCACCCAAAATGGGCTTGATTAATTGGCGTTCGCTTACGTAGGTTTGAAACCTACATAAGCAGGTTTACCCCGGATCTACCAGCCTCCCGGGATCTACCAGCCTCTGAGTGAGGCTGCAGCTGGGCACCAATCAGTATTGGTCCACACGAACGTGGGCCAAGCGGAGCAGCATCCAGGGGGTTTCCCGGGCTATTGGAGGTCCCTGCATGGCCAGGGATAGTGCAGGGTGGCTCCCTGGCCCTCCCCCTGGAACATGGACATGTTGGCAATGTCCAGCTGACACCTTGGCAGTGGCACTGCCAAGGTGCCTGGATGGCCCTATCAGGGTGGCAGTGCAAGGGTGCAATGGTGGCATTACTGAAGGTCAGGGCCCAAGGGGGCCATGCCCACGAAAGGAGGGTGGAATGGAGTTTGAAGGGTGGTGGGGGGGTGACTGGAGGGGGTCCTGGAGGGAGGTGGGAGGGCCTGAAGGTGGGAACCCAGCTACCCCATATTGGGATGTTCTCACTTTGGGGGGGGGGGGGGTGGGGGGGGTGGGGGGGGGGGGGGGGGGGTGGGGGGGGGGGGTAATGCCCTTGCGTAGGTGCGGTGTGGGGGACCCATAAGGTCACTTAGAGATCGGGCCACCCTTTCAAAATGGCGACCAATCTGAGTTCAGCTCCCCAGTGCTGAAAAAGAATCTGTGTGGGCTAAACCGGCGAGAAACCTCCCAGGCCCTAAAAAAAGTGACTAAGTGTCATTGAATGGCGGTAGGGAATTAGCTGGCAGAGCCAGCAGAAACCTTCTTGAAAGACCCGCCACAAATTAACTTAGAAATGTTTCTGCTAAATTCCGCCCATTATGTTTGTTTGAAAAAGGCCGCAGACATAGCTAGGCCTTGAAATCTGTAACACACGGCCATTTTGGGTAGTTAAGGAAAATCAGAAGGCAATCCCGGCTGACTTGAGAGGGGTGTTAGAAGATGTCATTGTTCAAATAGCATATGTGAACTCTTGGCCGATAAACGTAAACCGGGAATTAAGTGCATAAAATATACTTTTAAAGAGGATGTAATGGGTATGAATGTGAAATTTGTTTTTTAATGTGACTGCTAAAAGTTTTCCATATTAGGAATGTTACTGTGGCTATTTTCTGCTGCACATGGAGTTTGAGTGGGTTAATGTTGTGTTTGCATTGATCTGGTAAAATATATATGTGGTTAATCTAGGGACAGCTGTTCCTTATTTACAGTGCCAGATCCATATATCATTGGTACCATAATATTAAAGATCTAAAACTTCTTTCTCCCTCCAAACCCCACTTGAAATAGGAGAACAGTTAAAGCAATCATGTACAATAAATATTGGGCATACAAGTCAATACTAATGAGGGAATGTTGACAACAAAACTCATTGGAGATTTGTTAAAACAAGATTGACTGATGAAGTATTAAGCGTCTCGAAGTACACACACTAGAATGTTCTCATATGAGGGTTACGTAGTACTTGCCAGCCACCCCATATTTCTGGAGGCAGATTCCTGAAAGAATGGTCTTGTCCAGAGGTACAAGGATCTTTGAGTTTAAATAAGTTACATATTTGGCCCAAAGTTAATTCCAGGTCAGCAAAATAAGTTTCAAATTCTGCTATGATTATGAATTGCTGTGGGCTTATTTTTGGAAAAGCTGTGCAATAAAAGTCTTCTAAGGTTGCCATGAAAATACTTCCAATACTTTTCCCTCATAAACTTTCTGTGCTTTTTTGTGCAATAATGCTGTAACTTGTGTACCTACATGCTACATAGAAATTGCCAAAAGATATATTTAGACTTCAGTTCTGATTTGTATCGACACTACATTTATTACAATGTCAATGCATTCCAAACGCGTGTTGCCTTTTGGATAGGAATGCTTCTTGATATTTCTTATTCTTAGTTTTGTAATTGCTATTCTATATTTCTATTCTGATCTGTTTTATTTTGTTGTACCCAAATTTTTTTAAAAAGCTTACCTACATATGTACGGACATATAATATAAATTATTGTACTGTTGGAAAGAATTTTGAATGTATTTAGCTGTACAACAATTGTGTATATAAGAATAAATTTCATGAATGACCACTGATTGATAAATTTGAGCAATAAGCAATTTCAGCATGCTGTAGAACAGAACAGTTGTGCTTGAGTTAGAAAACTCAAGAGATATGAATCAAACTTTCATTGTTCACTGTTGTGATGCAGCCTGTGCTCTTAACACAGTGCAGTGGTATAATATAGTACTATTGCAGGAGGTTTAATGAAATAAAAATAAACTGGATGGAGAAAAAAATCAAGGAAAAAAGTAAAACAGAGCACAAATGATGTAGAACAGTAAATTAAAGAATTAGGGGAATCTCAGATTTGCTAATGAAATTGCCAAATATCAAACTCAAACAGATTTGCAGAAACTATTCCTGGAAAATGGAAAATCTGGATTGCACATTAACATGAAGGACAATGGTAATGCTCTTAATTTGCTGTCAAAATAATGGTGAATCTAATGGTGTAGTCATTCTTTATGTGCAATTTTTTTTCTCTTACTTCAGGCAAGGGCAGATGTGCAGTTAAATGCAGAAATCCAAAGATTGCTATTTGAGATGTGTTGTTCCCCCGCTGGAAATTAATACATCTCATTTCTTCAGGTTTTAATTGTTGCTGGATTTTTTTTTAAAGCTTTGACTTTGTATTTGTTCTCTCCCTCTTAATCCATTCTTTCTTCCCAACCTCTGTACTGATTTGCCCATTGTGAGGTGGTTCACTTTGGAAGGAGTAACAGGAATGCAGAGTACTGGGCTAATGGCAAGATTCTTGGTAGTGTAGATGAACAGAGAGATCTCGGCATCCAGGTACATAAATCCCTGAAAGTTGCCACCCAGGTTAATAGGGCTGTTAAGAAGGCATATGGTGTGCTAGCCTTTATAAGCAGGGGGATTGAGTTTCGTAACCACAAGGTCATGCTGCAGCTGTACATAACTCTGGTGCGGCCGCACCTGGAGTACTGCGTGCAGTTCTGGTCACCACATTATAGGAAGGAACCCTTTGGAAAGGGTTCAGAGGAGATTTACTAGGATGTTGCCTGGTATGGAGGGAAGGTCTTACGAGGAAAGGCTCAGGGAATTGAGGTTGTTTTCGTTAGAGAGGAGAAGGCTGAGAGGTGACTTAATAGAGACATATAAGATAGTCAGAGGGTTAGATAGGGTGGACAGTGAGAGTCTTTTTCCTCGGATGGTGATGACCAACATGAGGGGACATAGCTTTAAATTGAGGGGTGATAGATATAGGACAGATGTTTCTTTACTCAGAGAGTAGTAGGGATCTGGAATGCCCTGCCTGCAACAGTAGTAGACTCGCCAACTTTAAGGGCATTTAAGTGGTCACTGTTTAGACATATGGATGAAAATGGAATAGTGTAGGTCAGATAGGCTTCAGATGGTTTCACAGGTCGGCGCAACATCGAGGGCCGAAGGGCCCGTACTGCGCTGTAGTGTTTTATGTTCTATGAATACACCCGCTCTATATTTTACACCTATGTGTTAATCCTGGCACTGTTAATTTCACAATCCATAATTTAATTGGTGAAGAAGATACGCAGTTGCCTACCCTGTTCTTGGAAGTCCCAGACGTCCGGTTTCCCTCACTCTGATATTATCATTATCTTACCCTTTTCCAGCAACTTGTGGTTCAAAATGTCGTTATTAAACAGGCACGGGTAAATCTAATTTATGCCATTTGATGCAAATCATGGACACAGTCTTTTTGGAGGCATCAAAAAGATGTACACACACAGTTGTAGAGATGCTGTTTAATATGCTGAATAATTTGAATAGCTTGATTCATTAGTGTCTGAGAATTGGTGTTGCAAAGGCATCAAAAAGAGATTGCACTAACTTCTACTTTTGGAAGATATACCAAGAAATGGAAGGCTGAACACATTTTGACAAAATGAAGATGAGAGTTTATAAAGCAATGGTTATTCCCATATTAGATTGTTTATGTGTTGGAACATGAAAAAAAAGTTGATGAGTAAAGGATCTAAACATGTGAGATGAGTTGGTTTAGAGAGATTAGATTATTGCTAAAAAGGCAGACATGTTGCTGAAGCTTTTCATCTTGTATCCCTCAGGACAAAGGCTAGAATACCAAATTTCATACGATCACAATTTGTATTACAGGAAAAAAGAATGCTGATTGGTTGGCAAGTCAACTGTGATTGGCTGAGGTGTTGCCCTGGAGAACACGGGGCAGCATGGTGGCACAGTGGTTAGCACTGCTGCCTCACAGGTCCAGGGTCTCAGGTTCAATTCTGGCCTCGGGTTACTGTGTGGAGTTTGCACTTTCTCTGCGTGGGTTTCCTCCGGGTACTCCGGTTTCCTCTCACAGTCCAAAGATGTGCAGGTTAGATGGATTGGCCATGCTAAATTGCTCCCAGTGTCCAAAAGATTAGGTGGGGTTACTGGGTTACTGGAATAGGGTGGAGACGTGGGCTTAAGCAGGGTGCTCTTTCCAAGGGCCGGTGCAGACTTGATGGACCAAATGACCTCCTTCTGCACTGTAAATTCTGTGATAACACAACGGCTAACTATAGGAACAAGAGCTGAAGAAGACTAGGGAAGTGCTAGGTAGACTGTGTCAGTGGTGACTTTTCACAGAAAGTAGCACTGATGATTGAAACCACCTGACTGATACAGGATTGACAGCTATGGAATGAATTCACATAACCCTGTTGGGTCTGCTGAGCCGATGGGCAGGGATTTAGTAATGTGAGGAACTGAGCTAAGCAGCAATTTTGCCTGACTATTTAACATGGGTAGATAAGTAGAGGGTGCCAAAAATTGTGTGAGGGTGATGTTGGATGAGCGTATACAATAATAATGTTGCGTATATGCAAATACATGTATAGTTAACTGGAGCTCTGCTTTTTTTCTGACTTCAGTAGCTTAACATAATTTTTCCACGACCCATTGACTTGAGTCTTCCTTACGTTTCCCGGTGGATTTCTACTAAAAGTCAAGTTCCAGCAATTTTGATGAATGATTGACATCATATGGTAATTTTAAAAAATAATGCACATTTGTTACTGCTGGCAAAAGATAAGTGTTTGAAGTTTTATGAATGTATATTTAATTGTTTGGCAAAATAGTATAGTTGGGCCTTTAGGGAGCCCAGACTTATTTGAAGCACGTATACTGATATAAGTGCTGCTGAATCAGAACTCAGTGGAAATATAGTGTAGTAATTTAGAATACATTAATAACATTATGTAAGTACTTAGAAAGATGCAAAAAAGATGTCACGTTTTCAGGATAAGTTGTAAACACTAAGTCAATACATAGGAGGAAACAAGAAGCTGTCTTTGGAAAATCTTGCAATGTATGTACATGGCAAATACTTTACAAAATCTACAATAAATTGGAAAAAAATTGGAAATGGCTGCTTTAGGAGTGTGAAACTGTTGATATATTAACTTGTCTCCTTTTGTCGCAGCATCATGCTATAGCCACATAATAGATATCATGGCACTGGTCTACCTCCTGAGAAAATATACTCCCAAGAAAATGCAGACAGTTGTCAGTACTAAGGATCAAAATGTTTTATTCAATTCACTGAAATGAATATCTGTGGCAATAATCAGTTCTGGCTGAGCTTAACGACCTCAAAAGAAAGTTGAATAATGATTTGGTTTTGAGGGGTTTGAAGAAAATTAGGCGGTGTAGTTGATTTTTAAAAAATGATTGCAAAATCTGGAAGATATATTTCTGGGAAGAAGCACTTTGTTGTAGTATGATCTTTTTCTACGCATTCACAATATTTCATGTGCGTGTATATTTACGCACCAAACACATACGTATTGCAGGTTGAGAAAAGAATTGGAACATCTGAGGACTGTTAAAAGCACTTGGTACATCCAATGATACATTGAAAAGAATCTTAGTACTCGTGCGACAGTCTTTCACACAATGCTGTACTGCATTGAGGTTTCCTTACAATGTTCATAATAGATTAAGAACGACTTCAGTTACAAATTTCTGGAGACTGGCAGTCTGTTACAATGGAAGTCATAGCAGTGTCTGAGGGTAATTTACAGTAATAGGATGAAGAAAGTTGCGGATTTGTATTACACTCTCTCACCTGACACCGCATTTGATCCCTTTCCTGTTGATTGACACTTTGAATGGGCCCTTTGAAATAAGCTCCAGCTTAATTAAAATGTTCGCTAAGTTAGCTGCGATCAGTGAGTGCCTGTGATAAATATTAAATTGAGTTCACCTGCTGGTTACAGAGAGTGCATAAACAGCTGCTTTGTGTCGCGTATCATGAGATCATCGAAGGAGAGCAACCCTCTTGTAAGAAAAGGATCAGAAAGAATAGATGCTGAGTGATAGTATTGCAAGCTCACTTCACTTCTGGTATCTTATTCAGGTGTGAGAGTGTGAGATTTCACACGGTAGGAATTCAGGATCGTATCATTCAGATGCCTTTGTAACTGTATGAAGTGGAAAAAGTTTGCTTTACGTGGCACCTTTTTTCTCCTTTCATTTTCAACAGTGAAAGAACGAGTCCATTCACAGAATGTAATTGTTACCTGTTAAACTACACTGACAATAATATTTGTTGATTAGGAAACTATTATGGGTGAACATTTTAATGATTCAAAATACAAGTTCCAGAAGATTAAGATGCTTTTCCAAGGGTTACAATTTTAAGCAAACTGCCATTTTAGCTGTACTTAATAAAATACAGTAGATGGCGGGATATTCTACCTTTGAAACCAATGTTTCTTAATGTTTCGCCAACAGGAGACAATTTTATTCGATAGAGGCGAGCTACATACATTTGCTGCCGATTATGCCCCTGCTGTTTATTTGACATTTGGAGTGATCGAGACAGATGATGCTGATTTTATAAATGGCTTTTTCTTTATTCTTTCACTGGCAAGGCTGGCATTTCTTGTCCATCTCTAATTGCCCTTGAATTGAGTGGCTTGCTAGGCCATTTTAGAGGGCAGTTAAGAGTCAAGCATATTACTGTGAGTCTGGAGTCACACATAGGCCGGGCCAGGTAAGGATGGCAGATATTCTTCCTTAAAGGGTATTCGTGAACCAAATTATATTTATAACAATTGATTAGAGTTTTGTGGCCATAATTACTGAGACTAGTTTTAGATTCTTGATTTATTCACTGAATTAAAATTCCAGCAAGATGCCATGGTGGAATTTGAATCCTATGTCCCAAGAGCATTAGACTTGACCTCTAGATTACTGGTCCAGCAACACTATCGCAATGCCACTGTCTCCCCTTAAAGGCACCACCGCCAATGATGGAACAATTAAAATCCGGGGTGCTCAAGAAGTTATTTTGAAAACCACAGATATCTTTGGGGATTGATCAAGTCCCACACCAGCATTTAAGAGCACAAAAATCAAGGCTGTTAGTCCATTGCAGTACTGAGGAAGTGCTGCACTGTCTATGAGTTGCTTTATGTGGCATCTTTTATTTGAGACATTAAGCCGAGGCAGTGCCCCTTAGGTGGAAGTAAAAGATTGCTTGCCACTATTTTGAAGGAGCTATCCCTGATTTGCTGGCCAATATTTGTTCCTCAATCAACATCACAAAAAATAAATTATCTGCTCATTATCACATTGCTGTTTATGGGCGTTTGCTGAGTGCCGATCCGCATGAGCATTTCCTACAATACAGCAGTGCATTGTACATTTAAAAAGTACTTTGTTGGCTGTAAAGCAGATTTGGATGTCTTGTGGTATCAAGTAATTCTTTCTCTTGGAGTTGATTACAGAGATAGGGAGGGGTGAGGCTGTGGACAGATTTGAAGACAATGGTAACTTTAAAATTGAGCTGTGACTGAACTAGGAACCCGTGTAGGTCAACAAGAACGGGAGTAATGGCCAAATGGTGCAAGTTAGGACCCAGGCATTAGCTTTGGGTGATCTCAAGTTTATGTAGGGTAGACGTGTGAGACAAGCCAGCAGTGCATTGGAATTGCCAATTCTGAAGATAGTAAAGGCTGATGGTTTCAGCAGCAGTGGAACAGAAACTGACAATGCAGTCGATCTTGGTAGATAAATCCTCAGCTTTGTAGACCTAGAACGGATAATTAGAAATCAGAACACTGTGTATGAACCATTCTGAAAACTTTTCTCCATGTAATTGAGTATTAATGGATTGTCTGGCAATAACTCAACTTACACTTGTGAGATTGATGATTTGCTTCATGTTGAACTGCCAGGAATTTGTCCTGAATGTAGCTGTGTAAATATATATCAAATATATAGCAGCAGTAAAGTTCCAACGTGCTGTGAGCTTGAATAGCAAGATAAGAGTTTGTGTCAGTGACAAAATAGTGCATTGAGCTCCACTTTCACTCTTGGTATGAAGGTGATATTAAAGAGAGGCTAAAATGCTTCCCCACAGAGTAGGAAGTGGCTGGTTGCAATGTAGTGTAGCATTGGTGTAGAGGCAAAATAACAACACATCACATTTAATGTATCAAGGTGCTTCATGTGATACTGAACCACATGAGACCATATTATGTTAGATGACCAAAAGATGGGTCAAAGAGCTAGGTGTTAATGAGAGCCTTGAAGGAGGAAAGAGGTTGAGAGTTATAGGAAGGGAATTTTAGAGCTTCGAGTCTGGGCAACTGAAGCCATGCCCTGAATGGTGAAGAAATTAAAGCCAAGGATGTTCAAGATGCCAGAATTTGATGAGTGTGCATATGTCAGAGGATTGTGGGGCGGGAGGAGATTACATAAAATTTCAAAATGGCATTGAAAGGAAAACTAAATGTTGCAAAGACGTGCCGGTTAGGTGGATTGGCCATGCTAAATTGGTTTAGTGTCCAAAAAGGTTAGGAGGGGTTATTGGGGATGGGGGGGGGGGGGGGGGGGGGGGGGGGGGGGGAAGAGAATAGGGTGGAAGTGAGGGCTTAAATGGGTCGGTGCAGACTTAATGGGCCGAATGGTCACCTTCTGCACTGTATATTCTATGTTGCTGTGCATGCAAAACGTAGTTACACAATTTCTGCAAGGAGCTATGATGTAAATGAAAGCATTCCTATTAGGGGCTTCTTGTAGCTCACCAGGCTAAATCGCTGGCTTTTAAAGCAGGCCAGCAGCACGGTTCAATTCCCGTACCAGCCTCCCCGGACAGGCGCCGGAATGTGGCGCAGTGACTTTCACAGTGTTTTCACAGTGACTTCATTGAAGCCTACTCGTGACAATAAGCGATTTTTGTTTCATTTCATTTTCATTTCATTGATGTCCGACCCAGGTCAGAAAATATGTACATCAATTGAACAGTAATCACTGAAGAACTTCCATTAATTTCCATGACATAATTTTGAGAACTAATTTCATGTGTTCACTAATCGTAGTCAAAGAGAAAGGGATGTTTGTGGTCAAGTTTCTGAAATATCTTCCATCAATTTATAATATAGCAAACAATTGTCTATATTTGGAATGTGCTCTCTAAGAGCTATTTATAGTACTCCTTCATGAAGCAGTTTCTTACTGCATACTAATTACAGAAATATTTTAAGCATTCAATCCTATCTGAGTTTGACTAAAAATTCCAACATCAATTTTGTGAACTGATGAATAGTGTGGAAAATACCGTTGTAACACAACAAGGCAGATGATTCAATGGGATTTGTGTTAGATTGTGAAAAAAGGACATGACGCAAAAGAATCTTTAGTTGAAAATATTTTGTTTTCTAAGAAATGGGAAACTGGCAATGAAAGAATGCTGCAGGTGGTCAAGAAAAATACCATTATCCAAGTTTCATCATCTAGATTAAATATTGTGAAAGCAACGGCACCACCTGTGATTTGGCATAGTGATCAGTTGACCTTACTGGATTTAGATGGTGGCTTTCCATCATGATTACTCCAATGCAGAAAATGCAACTGCTATCTTTGGGTGAAACAGTATGGTGTAAGGTATTAAAAGCTCAGAAGATCGTTAATCGCTACTAATCCATAAGCAGCATAGAAAAACAAAAGAGATTATAAAATAATTTCCGATTTAAATTCCTGGAATGAAATCCGTTTGCGTTAGCTATTACACTTTTTTTTGTCTGTGGATTGATGATAATTGAAATATTTACAAAGACTGGACTGAAGTTGACCATGCACTTGTGCTTTTCTCTTTAATTTTCTTACATTTATATTTTCTGGGTGGCATGGTGGCAGAGTGGTTAGCACTGCGGCCTCACTGCACCAGGGACCTGAGTTTGATGCCGATCTTGGGTGACTTCGGTTTGTACGTTTCCCCGTGTCTGTGTGGTTCTCCCCATGTCTGCGTGGGTTTCCCAAGTGCTCCGGTTTCCTCCCACAGTCCATAGATGTGCAGGTTAGGTTGATTGCCATGCTAAAATTTCCCCTTAGTGTCCAAAGATGTAGGTTAAGTGAGGTTATGGGGTTACGGGGATAGGGTGGGGGAGTAGACCTGGGTAGAGTGAGTTTTGGGAGGGTTGGTGCAGACTTGATGGGCCGAATGGCCTCCTGCACTGTAGGGATTCTACATTGCGTTATCACCGCTTGGCATGGTGATTAATGTCTCAAACAGAACTGTTCTGAGTTTAAAAAAAAAATCATCTTCTATTTTTAATGTAATTAATTATATTTCTTCGGGCAATTAATAATTTCTTGGCTGAGAAAATGAGCAAGAAGATGTCTCAGGTTTTTGAGATGTCTACAGGTTACCTTTTGCTGATTTTTTTTTTTCTCTCTTCTTCCTAACTTTTGCTTTCGGAAGCATATAGTCTTGTTTAGTCCTTATCTTTGACAGCAAGGGAAACATTTAAAACTTTACCATTGTTCCTGAATATTTTTGTAACATTGGCTGTCTCAATTTCTCTGCTCCCCTCAACCACTCTTTCTAAATATGCTGCACTCGTTTCTCTCCGGTGCAATGCTGACTTTGTCGTTAAACTCTCCACAAATGCTGCCTGATCTGCATATTTACAATATTTTCAGTTTTTATTTCAGATTTCCAGCATCTGCAATATTTTGCTTTTGCATTGTCATTTAAATTTACTGACAAAGGTATTGGTGTTGTTTGGCAATCAGACTTCCGGAAACTGAACGCTAACTCTCCGACACATCCTTCTGTCTCCCTCGAACCAAAACCCTGAACATCAAATCGTTATTTCACAGACAATTACTGACCTCACCTCATCTGATGTTCTTCACAATCCAACCATCAACTCGCAGGACCTCCGACCTTATAGTTCCACAACCCTGCACAGCTCAATTCAATCGCCTTCCCAAGATCCACAAACCGCACAGCCCTGGCGGACCATGGTTCTTGCTCAATGGAACTTGTTTCTTCTTATCTCAACTCTGTTTTCTTATCCCTTGTCCAATATCTTTGAACTATCTCTGCAAATCTCCCGATCCTGCCCCTCCCCCTGCCACTTTCACAATTTTTAATTGTCTCCTTTTCACCAAGAGCACCCAATCCCTCAATATCTCCATTGCCAATCGGGATGGCCTATGGGGGATCTCAGCTTTCATCCTGTACAGAGGCCCACTCAATTTTCATTCATCACCACCACTACCTACGTCCACCTAGCTGAGTTTGTTCTTCCATAAATCAATTTCCCTTTGACTCTACTCTCTCCAAGTAAAATATATTGTTATGAGAACTCACCTAGGTCCTGTCTGTGTTTTCCTTTTTGTAGGATACACGGAATGCTTTTCATTCCAGTTCCACTTGTGTGGCCTCCTTCACCCCCTGATCTAATACATTTTTCATTGTATTTGTGCTGATTCCTGCTCTCACCCCAAACTGTAAAGCTATCATCTTTACTTCAAATATCCATCTCTCCCTCATTTGCATGGTCAATCTCTGATTCTTCCCTTCCTCAACTTCTGTTTCACCAGTTCTAGAAAGAGGTTATCAACAATATCTACTATAAATTCTCTAACTGACACAGCTGCTTTGACTATCCTTAATCCCACCTGGTTCTTGTAGAAATTTATTCCATTCTTCCAGTTTCTCTGTTTCCGTTGTATCTGTTCTGCTGATGACATTTTCCACATCATTCTTTGATAGGTTTCCATCTTTCTCATCTGAGGATATGTTTACTTTGGTTGACAGGGCACTCAACTCTGTATTTCAATCTGCACTCTTCCCATCCCTTATAGAGCCACAATAGAGTTCTGCTTGTCCTCACCTTACAACTCATCAGTGGCCACATTCAATGAATCATAATCCACCATCTCCAGCATGGTGTCACCACCAAACAGCAACCACAACCGCCATGCTTTTTGCTATGTATGATTCCAAATGGTGGAGAATTTCCCCCCTGATTCCCATTGACTTCAAGGAGCCCTGGAAAAACTGGACAACAGTCATGAAGCTGACAACATTTGGAGTAAAGCAGCCTGCTTGATTGGCAGCCCATTGACCACCTTAATCATTCACTTGTTCCACCACTGATGCACAGTGTGTACCATCTGCAAGATGCAACGCAGAAACTCAGCAAAGCTCCTTCGACAGCACATTCCAAATCCGCAACCTCTACCACCAAGAAGGTAAACGGTAGCAGGTGTGTGGAAACACAACCACCTGGAAGCTCCCTTAAAGTCACACACCATCCTGACTTGGAACAATATTACCATTGCTTCACTGTCGCTGGGTCAAAATTCTGGAACTCCTTTCCAAACAGCATTGTGGGTGTACCTACACCACATGGACTGCAGCAGTTCAAGAAGATGCCTCACCACCATCATCTCAAGGAAAATTATGGATAGGCAATGAATGCTAACCAGTAATACACATATCATGTAAAAGAATTAAAAAATATATATCTTCCATTCACACCTCTTTCAGTATTCTGGTGTACGTTTAATCACCCCAACACCCATTCCTTTTTCATGCAACCTTCCAATGCAAATGTAGGAGATGGAATGCCTGTACTTTCAACACTCTCCCCACCATCCAGGGCCCCAAACACTGCTTCCACTCGAAACTTTGATTTATTTGCACTTTCAATTTGGAAAGCTATATTCTCTGCGCAGGAAACTAGTTCCTCCACATTGGGGGCGGCCAAAGATGTGCAGGTTAGGTGGATTGGCCATGATCAATGCACAGGGTTATCGGGGAGTGCGCATGGGTAGAGTGCTCTTCCAGAGGGTCGGTGCAGAGTCGATGAGCCGATTGGCCTCCTGCACTGTAGGGATTCCAAGAGATGACGATTAGGTGACTGCTTCGTTGAGCTCTACTGTTCAGTCCGCAAGTATGCCCCTGAGCTTTCAACCACTAACCAATTTAATATTTACACAATTTCCATTTCAGGAGAGAATGGAAAAGGACGTTCCTTAATAGATGTTAATTGATTTTTGAGCTTTGATCCTTCAGCTCAGAAATTACCTTCCAAATTCTGATTTAACGTCACTGGCCTGAAGCATTGACTCAGTTTTAGTTTCTACAGTGCTGCCGGGCCTGCAGAGTATTTCCAGAATTTTCTGGTTTTTCGTTCCAGTCTAAAAACTTGTCTAAATGTGTCCACCTTCAATACCATGTATCTTTTCACCCTTCTTTCCTGAGAAAATCCCTCAAGTTTTTCTTCATAGTTTAGCATCTTATGTCCCAGAATCGTCAGTCTTTTTTGTTAACTCGGGCCAATGCTTCAGTGCCCTTTTTATACGAGAATCAAAACTACACAGTATTTTGTGGTGTTGGTGTAGAAAAACACTTCTGACATGCAATGAAGTGCTATATAATCATAGAAATTTACAGGGAAATCATTCAGCCAATTATATCTGTGCCAGGCAAAACACAAATATTCAACCCAATCTCACATTTGTTCTGTTTATAGTACTTCAAGTGCATATCCAAGTACTTTTTAAATGAGATGAGGGTTTCTGCTCCTACCAGCCTTTCCGGCAATAAGATCTGGATCCCTCTAATTCTCCTAATTACTTTAAATTCATGCTTCCTGGTTACTGAACTCTGCTAGCAGAAATATCTAGTCCCTTCATAATTTCATATAGCATAATTAAATCTTTCCTCGGGTTCCTCTATTCCAGAGAAAAAAACTTATCCACTCTTTCCTCACACCTAAATTCTCCACTCCTGGCAACTTCCCCATATCCTCTATACCTTTCTAGTGCAAGCGTATCTCCCTATAATGTGGTGACCTGAACTGTATGTAGTAGTCCAGCTGTGGCATGCTTTATACAATTCTTATAAATCTTCCTGCTTCTGAACACACAGCCTCGAGTATTAAAGAAAAGGAACTCCTATGATGCCTTAACCATCTTATCTACCTGTCCTGCAACCTTGGGGATCTGTGAACATTCATTCTAAGCTCTCTCTGGTCCTCTACACTTCAGAATCCTGCCATTAATTCCCTTGCCTTGTTTACCCTCACCAATTGCATAATCTAACACTTCGACATAGTCATTGATCATTCCGTTCTCTCAATTCTATTGATGCTTTATTTCTTGGCTGGTTTGTATCAGGCAATATGCTTTGAGTTTGGTTATGTGTCAACAGATTAATCTGCAGCAATGGCCCTCTACAACACATCACATCAGTTTTAGACAGAAGAAATCAGTTGCAGTTTGATACAACTGGAGCGAATGGCTTGTTAGGCCATTGCAGCGGTCAGTTAAGCATCATTTCTTAAGAATGAGACCTCAAAGAAATGAAACCTCATTTCTTTTTTTCTTTTCTTTTTTTTTTAAAATTTAGAGTACCCAATTCATTTTTTCCAATTAAGGGGCAATTTAGCGTGTTCAATCCACCTACTTTGCACATCTTTGGGTTGTGGGGGCGAAACCCACACAAACGTATGGCATCTAGGAACCCTATCAAAACTGGCTTCAGTGGGAATCGGGGAGGGAAAAATCTTGAGAGTCCTACCTGGCACAAAGGAAGACGGTTGTGGTGTTTGGAGGTCAATCATCCCAACTCCAGGAGTTCCTCAGGGTAGTGTCCATCTTCAGCTGTTTCATCATTGACCTCCCTTCCATCATCAGGTCAGAAGTGGGGATGTTCGCAGATGTTCAGCACTATTTGTGACACAGATAATGAAGCACTCCATATTCAAATGCAGCAAGACCTGGACAATATCCAGGCTTGGGCTTGCAAGTGGCAAGCTATATTCATGCCACACAAGTGCAAGGCAATGACCATCCTGTGAAATTCAATGGCATTACCATCACTGAATCCACCAAAATCAGCATCCTGGCGGTTACTGATGATCAGAAGCTGAACTGGACCAGCTATATTAATACTGTGGCCACCAGAGCAGGTCAAAGGCTAGGAATCCTATGGCGGGTAACATGCCTCCTGACCCCCAAAGCCTGTCCACCATCTCCAAGGCTCAAGTTAGGAGTGTAATGGAATACTCTCCACTTTCCTGGATGAGTGCAGCTCCATCAACACTAAGGAAGCTCAACATCATCCAGGACAAAGCAGCCCACTTAATTGGCACCCCTTCCACAAGCATTCCCTCCCTCCACCACCGACGAACAGTGGCAGCCGTGTGTACCATCTACAAGATGCACTGCAGGAGCTCACCAAGGCTCCTTAGACAGCACCTTTCAAACCCACGACCTCCACCATCTAGAAGGACAAGGGCAGCAGAAATCTGGTATCCCACCACCAGGAGGTTCCCCTCCAAGTCACTCACCACCCTGACTTGGAAAAATATCTCCGTTCCTTCACTGGACCAAAATCCTGGAACTACCTCCTGAACAACACTGTGGTGTACCTACACCTCGGGGACTGCAGCAGTTCAAGAGGCAACTCATCTCCACCTTCTGAAGGCCACCATGGATGGGCAATAAACGCTGGCCTAGCCAGCGATGCCCACATCTTATTAAAAAATGTATTTTTTTAAAAATCAGGAAATTATGGCACCTAATACCGAGCCCTGAGGAACCTGGTCTTATGATTCATTCTACAACTGGCTTCATTTTAATGCAGATAATATTGTGTTCCATAAACATGAAGGATACTTAACAGGCCAAATAACCATCAATTTCATGGTCTTGGATACTGAAAAATGAAAATCGCTTATTGTCACGAGTAGGCTTCAATGAAGTTACTGTGAAAAGCCCCTAGTCGCCACATTCCGGCGCCTGTCCGGGGAGGCTGGTACGGGCAGTGTTAAGCAGACACTTGTTTGAAACCAAACATCACTGGTGAAGTATCTCATCAGGCTTAATTGTCTTTGGCAAGGTAATATGCTATAGAAAATGTCTTTAATCCCTATTTTATTGTCAAGATGTGAAGTGTGAAAGAGTGAAAATTTGGTTTCTATCAAAAAAAAATGAAATATTGGAATTGGCAGGGCTGCAATATCATGCATGATAAATATTAATTCTCTGTTTTGTAGAAGAACAAAGAAATGTTTTTAGTCTGTTTAATAATAAATAAACTGACTTGCCACTACAGTAATCCCTCCCATGGATTAAGCATGCAGTATTTCTGGCGTTGAAGGCTTTTCCACATCATTGACGTCAGTGACACTCAAGATGATCTGGGATTGAAAACATAATTTTTTTTAAAGCATGTGATTAAATCAGTAGTTGGATGGACTGACTACTCAGCAGAAGATGCCTGGGTGATGCAGAGAGCCCGAGAAATGGAGAAAATTATGGATTTGGTAGACTGTATATTAAACATAACCAAAAGTGAAAGGAACGTTTTTGATGGAATTTTCAACATTATATTTTGTAGCATTGTACTGGGAACATTTTTTACCCTTGGGTGATTTGAAGCTCTTTGCAAATAGTTTTGACATTATTAAGGAATTTAAACATAACTTAAATTGAGAAACCATTTGCTTCTGAAGTTCTGTGCGGTCAACTGAAGTTGATTCAATGCATTGTTTGTGGTAACTTTTTAACTACCATGTTATCAGATTCATACCTGAGCTGTGGACTCTGAGCAAATAGGGGGCTCAAAGGCTTTCTGTAGTTTTCATTACAAGCTACACGTATTACTATATGGACACAAACCATGTTTGACATCACCGCACATATAGCTTACATCCATGTGTCACCTGTTTCCTGCCTTGCTGCTGACAAGAGTTCCATTCATAATTCTTCTTTTTATCCTTTCAATGAATAAGTAATTATTCAATATGAGGCAGGACATTTTGATCAGGCTATTTAGTGTACCTGTGTAATGTAACACAATCTGCTGTTATTGGCAACCTGAGAGGAGAATGTTAGAGTTCCTGCACTGATGTAACATTAGCTACTTTGAACGGCTGATTATTTGGCACATCACTGAACCTTTTATTCCAATAACTGACAGCACAGGATGGGTCACATTTACCCCTATTCTTTCATGTATTGTAATATTTAATGGCAGACACGATTGAGTGAGTGGAATAGTGGGTAATTTGAACTTGGTTTTCCACAGATCAGAGGCTAAAAAACAAGTTGATCCTTAGTATTGTGCAGAACCCAAACAGTGACTTCGCATTTGTTGCTGGAGGATGATCGTAGTGGTTTAAGTTAAAAGGGAGGAGTGTTTCTTTCTGTTTGAATATGGTCTGGCTGGAAGTGGATAGTATAGAACAGCAACAGGATAAATCTTTGAATGCAATAGCTTGAAAGTTTTCATCACATTTTTTCTCAAAAGTTTCTTCAAAAAATATGGTTAACCAACAATAAAGAAGGTGAAATATTAACTAAATTAATATTTAGTCCAATTTGTTACAAGATTGAAGGATATTTTGCTTGTTTCAAGATCAAAGTTTGGGAGAATTACACTACTGTAAATTGGGAGTTGCTCCAGTATTTATTTGGAGAATTGCAAATACAGGGATTAGCTTCCTACTTTTACTCTAGATAGGTTTGCAGAATGGGATCCATCCAATGCAAAGAGAACTGGATGTCTATCTGAGACTGCACACCAATATTGTACAAGAGTGATAAATCTTATAGTTCAGGCTGATTGAGTGCTCTGTTCTTTCAGCATATCTCCAAATATCTCCAGTTAGTTGATATGATTTCCAAAATTCGCTGAACACTGGGGCAGTCCCAGAGGATTGGAAAACAGCAAATGTGACGCCACTGTTTAAAAAGGGAAGTAGACAAAAGATGGGGAATTATAGACCGGTTAGCTTAACCTCTGTCGTGGGGAAGATGCTTGAGTCTATTATCAAGAAAGAGATAGGAGGGCACCTCGATAGAAATTGTCCCATTGAACGGACGCAGCATGGATTCATGAAGGGCAGGTCATGCTTGACGAATCTCTTGGAATTTTATGAAGACATTTTGAGCAAGGTAGACAAAGGGGACCCAGTGGATGTGGTGTACCTAGATTTCCAAAAGGCCTTTGACAAGGTACCGCACAAGAGGCTGCTGCATAAGATAAGGATGCATGGTGTTAAGGGTAGAGTACTAGCATGGATAGAGGATTGGTTGTCTAACAGGAAACAAAGAGTGGGAATAAATGAGTGCCATCCTGGCTGGCAATCAGTGACGAGTGGTGTGCCTCAGGGATCGGTGTTGGGACCACAATTATTTACAATTTATATAGACGATTTGGAGTTGGGAACTACGTGTAAGGTATCCAAGTTTGCAGATGACACAAAGGTAAGTGGCAGAGCAAAGTGTACTGAGGACTGTAAAAACTTACAGAGGAACATTGACACATTGAGTGAGTGGGCAAAGGTCTGGCAGATGGAGTATAATGTCAGTAAGTGTGAAGTCATGCATTTTGGTAGGAGTAACAATAGAACGGATTATCACCCCCCCCCCCCCCCCCCCCCCCCCCCCCCCAAAAACCGGCAGCAGCCACCACGTGGCAAGAACAAAGGACTGGACAGACTCCTCTCACTCTCTCTCTCTCTCTCCTGTGTGAGAGAGGTAGGGGAAAAGTGAGGGGGGGAAAAAAAAGAAGGACTTTTATTTTAAAAAAGAACACTGTTAAAGAGAAAGGGGGAGGGATATATATATTATTTTCTCTTTTTCTACATCCACTCCCATCAAAGCAAGCCCACCTGAGGGGAGTTGCATAAAAGGAGGTGGGAGAAAATAATTAATAAACAAATAAATAAAATAAAAATCGGGCATCGAAAAAGGGGGAACAGAAAAACAAGGGGAGAAGAAAAGATGAAAGGGAAGGGGGAGAAAAAAACGCCAGAAGGGAGCCAAGGGAAAGGGGGCACCAAAAGCAGACGGGACAAAAGGCAAGCCAGCTCACGCGAGCGGATTAGCACACGAAGCGGCGGGACGGATGTACCGCCGCATCAAAAAGAGCCGGACAGACAGGTGCCCTCTCCCCTGGGGTTAGAGGGGGGGCGTGAATTGGAAGGAAGCCTTTACTGAGGTGGTGAGGGAGCAGCTGCAGGCAATCAAGGCAGAGTTCAAAGCAGACGCAGAGGCCGCAGCACAGGCAGCAGTGGCCAGGGCCATGTCAGGGGTGCAGCAGGCTCTGACCAGATTGGAGGAGAAAGTGGATGCCCAAGGGAAGAAACTGGAAGCTCAAGGGAAGAAACTGGAAGCTCAAGGGGGGAAACTGGAAGCCCATGAGGCAACCATTAAGGAGCTAGAGAAAGCAGTGACAGACATGAGCGACCGGGTCACGGCCCTAGAAAGGGAAGTGGCGAGACTGGGCGCAACACAGGGGAGCCTGAAGGGCAGGGTAGACGACCAAGAAAACAGCTCGAGAAGGCAAAATGTTAGGATAGTGGGCCTGCCAGAGGGGACCGAGGGTAGAAACCCCACAGAATACGTGGCTGCAATGCTGGGCAACTTAGTGGGCAGGAAAGCTTTCCCCACCCCACCGGATCTGGACAGAGCACATCGGTCGCTGCGCCCGAAGCCCAAGGAAGGGGATCAACCGAGAGCAATCATAGCCAAACTGCACCGGTACCGGGATAGGGAGGCAATCCTGCGCTGGGCCAAGGAAAATAGAGCCAGCAAATGGGACGGGCACACCATCCGAATATATGAAGACCTTGGAGTGGATATATCTAAGAAACGGGCTGAGTTTAACAGAGCGAAAGCGGCTCTCTACAGGAACAAAGTGCGTTTTGGTATGCTGTACCCAGCGAAGCTCTGGGTCACATACCAAAACAAGGAATATTTCTTTACAGCCCCTGCTGAGGCGAATAGATTCATCGAGGAGCACGGGCTGGAAGAACAGCAGGGGAGGTAGGGACGAGGGGCCCCTGGTAAGGAGCAACGACACGCCAATGGGTAGGATGGGGGAAGAGCAGGCAGAAAACCGTAGAGGCCAGGTAGAGGAGAAGCGAGACAACAACCTCCGAGAGGGGAGCCACCGTAATAGCAGGAAAGCTAGCGCCGGGGGCACGCAACAAAGCAGGGCCGCTGCGCACCCCCAACAGGGGGGAAGGCGCCAGGCAGGGGAGGGGGGAGATCACCCACTAAAGTCGGGAGAGCAAACGGGGACAGGAATAGGGTATAGAGGAGCAAAGGAGGGGTATACAGGGGAGGAGGGTAGAGGGAGAGACCGGGGGGGGCACACATGGAGGGGAAAGGTAGGGTCAAAGGGACAAACGAGGCCAGAAAAGGAACAGGGCTACAAAGTACCACAACCAAGGGCTCGGAACAAGGAACCGCTGCAAGCACCCACCCAGTACGGTCTGTGGGCAAAGGGGCCCCCCAGAGTGCAGGGGACTACCCGCGTGGCGGACACACAGTGGACGGCCATGGCGGGTGCCCCCAAGACAAGGGGAAACCCCGGAGCGCAGAGACCCGAACGCATGGGGAGAGCAGTGGTAGCGGCCATCCTGGACGGCCCCCTAACAAAGGGAAACCCCGGAGGGCAGGGGCTCGTCCACCAGACAAACATGGCTAATCCCACAGGAACGAGGGGGCAGAAGCCCCCCACCAGGATAATCACCTGGAACGTAAGGGGACTTAACGGCCCAGTGAAGAGATCCAGAGTCCTCACCCACCTCAGAAATATGAGGGCCGACATAGTCTTCCTCCAAGAGACGCATCTGAGGGAGCAGGACCAACTGCGGGTAAGAAAGGGCTGGGTGGGACAAACCTACCATTCCTGCTATGGGACAAGGGCCAGGGGGGTGGCGATACTGATCGGCAAGAGGACAATGTTTAGGGCGACAAAAACGGTTACAGACCCAGGGGGGCGATATGTCATGGTCAGCGGGGCCCTGGATGGGGCGCCGGTAGTCCTAGTCAACGTGTACGCGCCCAACTGGGACGACACGAGCTTCATCCAAAAGACCATGGCAGAAATCCCGGACATAGCGACGCATCGACTAATCGTGGGGGGGGACTTCAACGGTGTACAGGACCCAAAGATGGACAGATCAAACCCCAAAAGGGGGAAAACCTCAAACATGGCAAGGGAACTCGGTCACTTTATGGAGCAGATGGGAGCTGTGGACCCCTGGAGGTTCGCCCACCCGGGGGAGAAAGAATTCTCCTTCTTCTCCCCAGTACACAACGTGTTCACCAGAATTGACTTATTTGTGGTGGGGAAAACGGTGCTTCCAGGGAGAGACAAGGTGGAAAACTCCGCAATTGTGATATCAGACCACGCCCCACACTACATGGACGTGCGGCTGGAGACGGGAAGGGCCCAGCGCCCCACATGGAGGTTGGACGGTGCCTTACTAGCTGACAAGGCCTTCAGCGAAAGGATAGCGCGGGCCATAGCGGAGTACACGGAGAACAACCAAAACGGGGAGGTATCATCCTCCACGTTCTGGGAAGCGCTTAAGGCCGTACTAAGAGGGGAAATCATTGCCTTCAAAGCGCAAAGAGATAGGGAGGAAAGGGTGGCTGGGCAGAAGCTGGTCGACTCCATACTGGAGGTAGACCGTAAATACTCCGAGGCCCCGACCGTAGAGCTCCTGGCGGAGAGAAAAGAACTACAAAGGAACTTTGACCTGCTCTCCACCAGGAAAGCAGTGCACCAACTCCGCCAGGCGCGCGGGACCCTGTACGAACACGGAGACAAAGCCAGCCGCCTGTTGGCACACCAGCTGAGAAAGCAGGCAGCCACCAGAGAAATTGGGCAAATCAGGGGTACCAGAGGCATGTTGGAAACAGAACCAGAGAGGATTAACAAAACCTTCAAGGCCTTCTACCAAGAGCTGTACACCTCAGAGCCCCCAACGGGGAAGGCTGGGATGAACCGGTTCCTTGATGGACTGGTCATACCAGTCGTGGGAGAGGGCAGGAAACGGGACCTGGAAGCACCACTAGCACTGGGAGAGATCATGGACAGTATCAGCTCCATGCAGACGGGGAAGGCGCCGGGACCGGACGGATTCCCGGCGGACTTCTACAAAAAATTTGCGACAGCGCTGGCCCCGCACCTGCGGGAGATGTTCACAGACTCGCTAGCTAGGGGCACACTGCCACCCACGTTAGCACAGGCCTCAATCTCGCTGATACCTAAGAAAGAAAAAGACCCAACGGAATGTGGGTCATACAGACCCATATCTCTGCTGAACGCAGACGCCAAAATACTGGCCAAAATCCTAGCCAAAAGGCTAGAAGACTGTGTACCTGAGGTGGTCACAGAGGACCAGACGGGCTTCGTCAAAGGTAGACAGCTCACCTCGAACATCAGGCGCCTGCTGAACGTGATAATGACCCCCTCCGGGGAGAGAACACAAGAGGTGATCGTCTCCCTGGACGCAGAAAAGGCCTTCGACAGAGTCGAATGGAAATACCTCATAGAGCAGGGGTGGGCAAACTTTTCCGTGCAAGGGCCGCATTCAGAAATTCACAATTCACAAAGGGCCGCATAGTATATTAAGTAAAATAATTACTTCACCCGGTTATGATTGTGGGCGCCTCATATAGAACATAGAACAGTACAGCACAGAACAGGCCCTTCGGCCCTCGACGTTGTGCCAAGCAATGATCACCCTACTCAAGTCAACGTATCCACCCTATACCAGTAAGTAACCCAACAGCCCCCCCACCCATTAACCTTTAAAAAAAAATTAAAAAAAAAAAAAAAAATTTTTTTTAAAAAAATTTTTTTTTTTTTTTTTTTAAATGACTTGGTGGGCCGCAGAAATGCCTTTGGCGGGCCGCATGCGGCCCGCGGGCCGTAGTTTGCCCACCCCTGTCATAGAGGGACTGGAGCGGTTCGGGCTTGGAACAGGGTTCACCGCGTGGGTAAAACTCCTATACAACGCCCCCATGGCGAGTGTACGGACCAACAATACCAACTCCCAATACTTCCAGCTGCACAGGGGCACCAGACAAGGATGCCCACTGTCCCCACTGCTGTTCGCACTAGCAATCGAACCGCTAGCAATTGCGCTCAGGGCAGCAAAAAATTGGAGGGGGATCCGAAGGGGAGGCAGAGAGCACAGAGTCTCACTCTATGCAGACAATCTGCTCCTCTACATCTCGGACCCACAAAGCAGCATGGACGGAATCATCGCGCTCCTGAAAGAGTTTGGAGCCTTCTCGGGCTACAAACTCAACATGAGCAAAAGCGAGATCTTCCCAGTACACCAGCAAGGGGGGGGGGGCAGCACTAAAGGGGCTGCCGTTCAAACAAGCCCGACATAAATTCCGCTACCTGGGGATCCAAATAGCCCATGACTGGAAAGGGATCCACAAATGGAACCTCACCAGCCTGGCGGAGGAAGTAAAAAAGGACCTGCAAAGATGGAACACACTCCCACTCTCCCTCGCAGGAAGAGTCCAGACGATCAAAATGAACGTATTGCCCAGGTTCCTCTTCCTGTTTAGATCCATTCCGATCTACATCCCCAAGGCCTTCTTCATAGCGCTGGACAAACTTATCATGGCGTTCGTATGGGGGGGTAAAAATGCTAGGATCCCAAAGAAGGTCCTACAGAAAACAAAATCCAGGGGGGGCTAGCCCTCCCGAATCTACAATTCTACCACTGGGCGGCAACAGCCGAGCGAGTAAGGGGATGGATCCAGGAGCCAGAAGCCGAGTGGGTGCGTGCGGAGGAGGCCTCCTGCATGGGGACCTCCCTCCGGGCCCTCGCCACGGCAGCACTCCCATCCCCACCCAAAAAACACTCCAGCAGCCCAGTGGTGACAGCCACCCTCCAATCCTGGAACCAACTGCGGCAGCAATTTGGCCTGAACAAAATGTCGGACAAGGCTCCCATCTGCAACAACCATAGGTTCAAACCAGCACTGACTGACGCCACCTTCAAAAGGTGGAGACAGGACGGGGGGACACTGACAGTCAGCCTGACGCAACTAAAAGTGGTATATAGAGCCCACTTAACGAGAAACCGTATGAGTAGGTTCTTCCCGGAGGTGGAGGACAGATGTGAGCGGTGCCAAAGAGGTCCGGCCAACCACGCCCACATGTTCTGGTCTTGCCCCAGACTTGTGGAGTACTGAACAGCCTTCTTCGAGGCTATGTCCAAAGTGGTGTGGGTGAGGGTGGAGCCATGCCCGATAGTGGCGGTCTTCGGGGTTTCAGACCAGCCAGATCTATTCCTGGGGAGGAGGGCGGACGCCCTTGCCTTTGCCTCCCTGATCGCCCGCCGTAGAATCCTGTTTGGCTGGCGGTCAGCAGCACCGCCCAGAGCTACAGACTGGCTGTCCGACCTCTCGGATTCTCTCCAAATGGAGAAAATCAAATTCGCCGTCCGAGGGTCGGACGACGGCTTCCACAGAACGTGGGAGCCATTCATGCAATTGTTCCGGGACCTGTTTGTGGCCAACGTACAAGAGGAAGAATAGTCGGGGGAAGGTAGCCGGCGGGGCGGGGGGAGGGGGGGGGGGGGCTACGGGCTCGTTACGGGGGTTTGATGGCTAGCTAAGGCCCAAAACCAAACTAAATAAATGCCAATAAACATGTTGGGGAATGTAAAATATGTATGCCGGCGAAAAGGGGGAGGCCACAGTTATTACTACGAAGATGCTCACCTGTAAATATATATGTTATTTTTTGCGTGTTCTTTTTTTTTCTCTCTCTCTAACAATTTGTAATTTGTTCAATATAAAACATGAAAACTGAATAAAAAACATTTATAAAAAAAATGGAACGGATTAGTACTTTAATGGTAAAAAGCTGCAGCATGCTGCTATGGAGAATGACCTGGGTGTACTTGTGCATGAGTCACAGAAGGTTGGTCTGCAGGTGCAACAAGTAATTAGGAAGGCAAATGGAATTTTGTCCTTCATTGCAAAGGGGATTGAGTTTAAAAGTAGAGAGGTAATGTTGCAGTTGTACAAGGTGCTGGTGAGGCCACACCTGGAGTACTGTGTGCAGTTTTGGTCTCCACACTTGAGAAAGGATGTGCTAGCACTAGAGGGGGTGCAGAGGAGGTTCACTAGGCTGATTCTGGAGTTGAGGGGGTTATCGTATGAGGAGAGGCTGAGTAGATTGGGATTATATTCACTGGAATTCAGAAGGTTGAAGGGGGATCTAATAGAAACATATAAAATTTTGAAGGGAATGGATAAGATAGAAGTAGAAAGGATGTTTCCACTGGTAGGTGAAAGTAGGACAAGAGGGCATAGCCTCAAGATTAGGGGGAGCAGATTTAGGACTGAATCAAGGAGGTGGTTAAAGTATGGAATTCCCTACCGAAAGGAGTAGGAGACGCTACTTTATTGAATATATTTAAAGATAGGGTAGATGTTTTTTTGAAAAATAATGGAATTACGGGATATGGCGAGAATGTGGGTAAGTGATTCTGAGACCACGAAAAGATCAGCCATGATCTTATAGAATGGCGGAGCAGGCTCGAAGGGCCGGATGGTCTGCCACTATGTTGAGTCGGGGCCGGCACGCTAAAGAAGTCCCCCGTGCATGCGCAAGTTGGCGCAGCCCGAATGCGCATACATTGGTTGGCGCCGCGCCCATTTGGCGCCGCAGAAGGAGGCTGGAGCGGCGTGAACCACTCCAGCGCCGTGCTGGTCTCCTTTGGGGGCCAGAATCAGTCGTACCCGGGCCCGGTTCGTGCCATTGTGAAATGTGACGGCGTTCACGACGGCGCGAACACTTGGGCCCAATATTGGAGAATAGCTCCCATGATTCTAACATGCTGATTCCTAAACTGGTGGACTCCTAAGGTGCAGTTGTCCATCTTTAGGTTTTACTTTCTGGAGATGGTGGTACAGAGCAGTTAGATACAGGCAAGTTCTTCTTGTAGATACAGATAGGAATTAGCGACTTGGAAAACCATTAGAAGTGAAAGGTATTATGATGATGGTGGAGAATATAGCAACTTAAAATTGCAGGATAGATTACCATTTGGCATGGTAGAACATACTTTTTTTTGTTTTAAATGATCTGGATGAATTTCAATTTTTAAAATATGCTTCATTTTTAGTTGCAGCATCATAGTAAGATAACAAATAGTATTCAAGGGGCAGGCTAGATATACCAATGGTCTTCTGTCCAAAGTATTATTATGTACTGCTGTTTGTTTTGATAATCTGGCCAAGGTGATGGCATTGTGGTATTGTCGTTGGACTAGCAATACAGAAACCCAGGGTAATGCTCTGGGGACATGATTTCGAATCTCATCATGGTAGATTGAGACGAATGGAGGATTTTAGGAATATTGGCTTCTAAATATTGACTCAGCCTGGGGTTATAGTGTGTTTGACTGCAGCAGTCATGTTTTTAGAAAGGCTTTTGTTTTACTTTTATGAACCAGCTGATGAAATTGACCAGGTGACTGTGGTTTAACTGGGGAAGTCCTTGGGCAGTTAAAGTGCTTTTGCAGCCTGCAGAGCAAACTTGTTTTTTCAGCTTGGGGAGATGAGCTCATTGCTGGGTGGGGCCCAGGAATGCAGAGAGGCAGTCAGTTTTGGAGATGCTTTTGGAGCGAGAGGAGCTTAATACTGATCTGTCTGACCCCGAGTCTACAGTTCTCTCTCAGTAGGGTAGTTATAAAAGAGTAATACTATGCAAAGCAGAGCAGTCTTATCTGGGGACCAGGAAAAAGCTAAAACACGGCAGGTGAACCAACTTTTTGAAGACATTCAGCCAGAGTCTGAAGGGGTTCTAACAGAAGCCAAATCTGTTTCATAAAGCAGGTATTACTCTAGGCCATGCTAATTTTAAGATAGATTGAGAGCTGTATGTTTCTTGTTGTTTAATGGGAAATTGAATAGTAGAGTTAAGGGGCAACTATAAGCAGTTCTCTTTGGGTGTGAAGTTTAATAATGTATTCAGAATAAAGTTTTATTTTAGAAATACCATGTAATCACCCCTGGAGCGAATCATTCTTTCTACAGTCTTACAAATAAACTCAAATATTGGGGTTTCGCTACAATATCCTAGCCACTTTTGGGGTCTGGTCTGGGATCGTAATAAGATGGTGAAATTTGAATTCAATTTTTGAAAATGGTGATGGAGTGGTATTGTTGCTGGACCAATAAACCAGAGACCCAGGGAATGCTCTGGGGATCCGGGTTCAAATCCCACAACTGCAGATGGTGAAATTTGAATTCAATAAAAACCTGGAATTAAAGTCGAATGATGACCATGAAACCATTGTTGATTATCGTTAAAAACCCATCGATTTCACAAATGTCCTTTATGGAAGGAAATCTGCCATCCTTACCTGGTGTGGCCTACATGGAACTCCAGATCACAGCAATGTGGTTGATTCTTAACTGCCCCCTCAAGGGCAATTAGGGATGGGCAATAAATGCTGGCACAGCCTGCAAAGCCCACGTCCCATAAACAAATAAAAGAAAAATGACCATGAAACCATTGTTGAATGTCGTAAATACCAATCTGGTTCACTAATTTCCTTTAGGGAAGGAAATCTGACATCCTGACCAGATCTGGTCGACATGTGACTCCAGCTCCTCAGAAATGTTTTTTTTTCTAATAATGCAGCTTCGACCCCATGAAGACAAATGTAGGAGGTAATGATCTGTATAAATCATATGAGTAGAGGTTCGTGATTGGCCATTTGCTTCTTGTGAGATCTTAAATTCTCACTATTTTGGACAGCTATACGTTGGTTTGCAATGTTTTACTTTCAGTTTAGACAATTGATATAGTTTCATATCTATCTGATGAATGTAGTATATAAAAACTAACAACATTCTATTTGTACTTAAAATAGTAATGTAATGTAATAGTCACATTTTGCACT
The DNA here is from genome assembly GCF_902713615.1 of Scyliorhinus canicula. Classification (NCBI taxonomy): domain Eukaryota; kingdom Metazoa; phylum Chordata; class Chondrichthyes; order Carcharhiniformes; family Scyliorhinidae; genus Scyliorhinus; species Scyliorhinus canicula. The sequence continues at coordinate 157,642,322 of NC_052157.1, forward strand.
ACAAATTATTTCAAATAAATTAAGTAGTATTGAATTATTTCCTTACTTTCCTTTGAAAGGTGTCCAGCCCCTGTACCCTGTGTACTTGTATGAATTCAAAGAAAAGTGAAAAAGGTGAAGATGGTGCAAAAGGGAAGAATAATGGGAAGACGCAAGTCCCAAAGATATTTTTTGGGACTCGCACACACAAGCAAATAACACAAATCACTCATGAACTGCGGCGTACAAATTACTCATATGTTCGAATGACCATCCTGTCCAGCAGAGATCACACCTGTGTTCACCCTGAGGTGTCAAACAGCTACAACAGGAACGAGAAATGCAAGGAACTACTAGAAGGAAAAGATGTAAGTAATATTTACTCAGTTCTCTGTTATTTTAATGTTTTTATTGGTTTTTGCATTCGAGGTCTGGATCTTCCTCTCCCGACTTTTACTATTCCTACTATTTTTCCGGTTCCTTGGCTGGTTCGAAGGCATTTCCTTGGGCGTTTGTTAATTTGGGATGATGATGGGTTTATTTTTTTGTTACTTTGGTATCTGATTTACGGGTTAAATGGGCCTAAATTGAAGTTCCCAAGGGAGAGCCAGATTTTGTGCACATTGCCGCCACCGGAAGTCCAGTTCTCTTTGTTGACCAGCCTGGCATAAGATATCTTGGACAGTCACCTTTCTTAATACAAGATGCAAAGTGGAGATGGAAATTGCATATGTATCGTTCAATATCATTGCTTATCAGAAATTCAGCAATTTACTTGTATGTCTGATGAGTAATTCAGTCATATTAGAAACTCAGCTGCTTCATTTTTGACCTTGATTAATGCAAACTAGTTCTCCTGTCAAATATTTATCTTTATGCTTGCTGTGCAGGAACTGATAGAATAGTCATTTTGTATGCATTTATTTTGGATGCGAAGTAGGAATTTGACTACCTTATGCAACAACATAGACAATAACCTTGGGCCATTTGTAGTTCTGAAGGACAGTCAAGAGATATTTAGAAAAACTTGATCCAACAACATCAAGTTTGAAGTAATCATATTGGTGATCGCTGAATTTTATAGTAAAGTTGAGGGGAATATTAATTTTGCTTGTGAATTGTTTAATTATAATTTAATGGAACCAGGTCCTGATCATTGTTGTAATTTTCTTTTATACTTGGTGCTGCAAATAATTCCTGTATGCTTAAACAGTTGCAGCAGAATATGAGGAAATCGACAATATTTAGTTAAACTAAATTTTAAAATTAGAGACGAACTTATTTGCTGTATACTAACAATTTAGAGCACATACCTGATGTGCGAGCTGGACTTTGAGGCAGTTCTTTAAGTTTATGCTGGTGACTTGCTTCTCAATGAGAAGGATCCCTCTGGTTTGCAGAGGATGCGTGAGCATTGGCAGTTGCGCTCTGTAGCAACCTCTGTAAGTATCAACTGGACTGGATGCATTGATTCAATGGTAGACAAAGAACAAAGAAAATTACAGCACAGGAACAGGCCCTTTGGCCCTCCCAGCCTGCGCCGATCCAGACCTTTATCTAAACCTGTTGCCTATTTTCCAAAGTCTACTTCTCTCTGTTCCCCACCCGTTCATATATCTGTCCAGATGCATCTTAAATGATGCTATCGTACACGCCTCTACCACCTCCGCTGGCAATGCATTCCAGGCACCCACCACCCTCTGCGTAAAAAACGTTCCACGCACATCTCCCTTAAACTTTTCCCCTCTCACCTTGAAATCGTGACCCCTTGTAATTGACACACCTACTCTTGGAAAAATCTTGTTGCTATCCACCCTGTCCATACCTCTCATAATTTTGTAGACCTCAATCAGGTCTCCCCTCAACCTCCGTCTTTCCAATGAAAACAATCCTAATCTACTCAACCTTTCTTCATAGCTAGCACCCTCCATACCAGGCAACATCCTGGTGAACCTTCTCTGCACCCTCTCTAAAGCATCCACATCCTTCTGGTAATGTGGCGACCAGAACTGCACGCAGTATTCCAAATGTGGCCTAACCAAAGTCCGATACAACTGTAACATGACCTGCTGACTCTTGTACTCAATACCTCCTCCGATGAAGGCAAGCATGCTGTATGCCTTCTTGACCACTCTATCGACCTGCGTTGCCACCTTCAGGGAACTCCCAGATCTCTCTGTACATCAATTTTCCCCAGGACTCTTCCATTGACCATATAGTCTGCTCTTGAGTTAGATCTTCCAAAATGCATCACCTTGCATTTGCCTGGATTGAACTCCATCTGCCATTTCTCTGCACAACTCTCCAATCTATCTATATTTTGCTGTATTCTCTGACAGTCCGCCTCGCTATCTGCAACTCCACCAATCTTAGTATCATCTGCAAACTTGCTCATCAGACCACTTATACCTTCGTCCAGATCATTTATGTATATCACAAACAACAGTGGTCCGAGCACGGATCCCTGTGGAACACCACTAGTCACCTTTCTCCATTTTGAGACACTCCCTTCCACCACTACTCTCTGTCTCCTGTTGCCCAGCCAGTTCTTTATCCATCTAGCTAGTACACCCTGAACCCCATACGACTTCACTTTTTCCATCAACCTGCCATGGGAAACTTTATCACATGCTTTACTGAAGTCCATGTATATGACATCTACAGCCCTTCCCTCATCAATTAACTTTGTCACTTCCTCAAAGAATTCTATTAGGTTTGTAAGGCATGACCTTCCCTGCACAAAACCATGCTGCCTATCACTGATAAGTCTATTTTCTTCCAAATGTGAATAGATCCTATCCCTCAGTATCTTCTCCAACAGTTTGCCTACCACTGACGTCAAGCTCACAGGTCTATAATTCCCTGGATTATCCCTGCTACCCTTCTTAAACAAAGGGACAACATTAGCAATTCTCCAGTCCTCCGGGACCTTACCCGTGCTCAAGGATGCTGCAAAGATATCTGTTAAGGCCCCAGCTATTTCGTCCCTCACTTCCCTCAGTAACCTGGGATAGATCCCATCCGGTCCTGGGGACTTGTCCACCTTAATGCCTTTTAGAATACCCAAAACCTCCCCCTTCCTTATGCCGACATGATCTAGAGTATTTAAACATCCATCCCTAGCCTCAACATCCATCTTGTCTCTCTCCTTGGTGAATACCGATGCAAAGTACTCATTAAGAATCTCACTCATTTCCTCTGACTCCACCCATAAATTCCCTCTTTTGTCTTTGAGTGGGCCAATCCTTTCTCTAGTTACCCTCTAGTTAGACGGGAAAGATAGACTCCCTGTTTGAATATCTCTGCTTTTAACTGGAGCACCACAGAACTGATGTATCTGGAAATCTACCTAAACCCCACAGAAAATATCTGGCTCAAATTGGATAAAACGGAAGACAAAAGCAACTGCTTATCTCGGATGGATAGAACGGAAGACAAAAGCAACTGCTTATCTCGGATGAATAGAACGGAAGACAAAAGCAACTGCTCATCTCGAATATTAATGAGATTGCTCTGAATGTTTTCCTTCTGGGGCAGAGTGTCAGTCGCAAACTACCTGGTGGATGCTACAATTTAATACTGGTTTGTTACTCTGATTCTTTTGCCCTGAATTTGTTACAAGGAGGCAGAAGACTGAATTCTGAGTGCCCTGCTCTGAGAGTGGTCGAGCACTCAGGTGGCCGCCTGCTGCCTTTTGCTCTGTACAGATACCATTTTACATTGAGGATGCTCTAAAGTGGCTAATGCTGTGTTATGGTGGCCATGATAGACACTGGTGGATCATCAGTAGATCTATCTGTGGGCTTTGTGGAATATGAACGTCCCTATTGAGTGGGCGGAAGCTCGCCCAATCGAAAACGAGCAGCGTGAGTTCAGTGCTTCAACCCGGGCCAGTATTCTGTAGGTCCCCGGGCTTGGACTTATAAGCCGTGGCCTTTTCCGTTATGTAAATAAAAAGGTGTGGTGTAGGAAGACTGGACTCGGTGAGATTATTCCATTGGCGACGAGAAGTAAACACGTTTTTTTTCTCAGAACAACCTTCATTGTCGAGAACAAGCGGCTTCTCTGGTAAAAGAAAACAAAAAGCCTCCCTTCGGTGAACTTGAACCCTATGTTGTAAGTGCAGAAGACTGGAACAATGCATGGAGTGCACATTTTACTTCTTCTGGGCTAATAATGGAGATGAGAAACAAAGTCGTATGCAGGACCCTGACATTCAGCGTAATGAAAAAGTTGACCTATCCAGATGCTCCTGACCTGAAGAGTTAAGTGACCTCCTTGGACTATTGGGTGGATAAAAAAGGTTTATATCCGGCAGAGGACAAGGCGAAGACCATCACTAGCCAAATCACGGAGTGTCTTTAAGACAGAGACAGGTAGGTTCTTGCTTAATAAAGGGATCAGGGGTTATGGGGCAGGAGACTGGGGATGAGAAAAATATCAGCAATGATTGAATGGCAGAGCAGACTCGGTGGGCCGAGTGGCCTAATTCTGCTCCTATGTCTTATGGTCTTATCAAGCAAACACCAACTCCAAGAAAGACCATGGAGTTAAATCTCTCCTGGAATTAGTAAATTATTACAAAAAATGTATCCTGAAATTGACCTCTTTACCCCTTTGCTTGCGGAAGTACCAAAGATGAATACCAGAAGTCCTGGATTCCGAAAAACGGCACTGCCTTCGCCAGTAGTGAATTAAATTAAACAACAATTATTGTCATCCAACCTATTGGCTCTGAGAAGGAACTCATTTTGACATGTGATGAGTCCCCTTACGGGGTTGGTGTGGTACTTTCACACTGCTGGAAAGACGGAATGGAAAGGCCGATCACATACAAATCCAGGACCCCTTCGGATGCTGAACGGCGGTCTTCTCAAATTGAGAAAGAGGGCTTGGCGGTTGTGTTTAGTGTAAAACAAATTCCATCAATGTGTCCAACCACAAGCTCTTAGTGGGATTTTTTAATGAGAACAAATCAATTCCCCCTTTTGCCTCCACCCAGATACAGCACTGGGCCCTGTTACTTAGAGCGAATGAATACCTTTTTAGAACACTGCCTTAGAACCTGGATAGCAACTCCGACATGTAGAGTTGCCTCCGCTGTCCACAAGCCCAGCTTCTTTACCAGCATTGGAAGAGGCTGTGATGACCTGAAATTATCTTGGAGACTTTGCTGGTGCCAATTAAGCCCGGGAAGCACAAAGATCCAACTCTGTCTAAACTAAAGTACATGATCCTGAATGCTGGATTCCGAGGACAACTCTCCAAAGAAATGAAACTATCTGAGTAAGAACGACGAGCTCAGTATTGAGGACAGTATCATTCTCCGGAGGTCCTGAATAGTTGTCCCTCACCCAGGCCAGCATGCAATACTTATGGAACTACATAATTGCCACCCTGGAGTATTGAAAATGAAAATGCTCACCAGGAGCAACATCTGGTGGCCCGGTCGCGATTCAGACATCACTGATTGGTGCGATCTATGCCAGGAGCATAGAAAATTCCATCCCTCAGCCACCCTACATCCATGGGGGTCGCCTGGCAGGCCTGCGAATCCACGTGGCCTTGGCTGCGCTTTTTAAGGGTTCCATGTTTTTGATATTCATAGATGCACACTCCAAATGGTTGGAGATACACCGCATGAGCTCCACTACCTCCCACGCTACAATCGAGAAATTATGACAGATTCTGCAAACATGGAATATCAGAAGTCCTGGATTCCGATAAACGGCACTGCCTTCGCCAGTAGTGAGTTCCAAAACCTCATGCTATCCAATGGCACCAGATACATCAGAAGAGCATCTTTATAACCTTTCGTCAAATGGGCTGGCAGAACGGGCGGTGCAGACTTTTAAAACTGGCATGAGAGAAACAAGCTGCAACAGCGATAGATGATTTTCATCCAACTATAGGACCACTCCTCACATGAGAACAGGAATTGCCCAGCAGAACTGTTAATGAGAAGGTGAATTTGTACAGGATTAAGCCAACTATTCCCAAATCTGGCAGGGAAGGTAGTATCCCAACAAGAGAACCAGAACAGAAACTATGACTGCAAGAATAGAAAGAAAATTTGAAACATGTGATCGGGTTGACGCGAGGAACTTCGGAGATGATCCCGGCTGGGCCTCTGCGGTCATAAATGATAAAACGGGGCTGGTGTCATACAAGGTGATGTACGGTCATAAAGAAACACCTGGACCACTTCAGAGGCAGGGAGTCCGCCCCTGAGCAAGCCTCGCGGCAGACCATAGAGGTGGCCACCGCCAGTACCAGGCAACTGCTCAAAGCCCGTCCCTCTGGCTAACAGGGACATGGGCTCTGAGGTGGAAGCAGAGGAAGCTGGTGCTCCAACTGAAATGGACCCCGAAGAGGAGCCCGTCGGTAATTCTTTGGCGCTCCCTCCGGAAACTAAGGTCCCAATTTGGTTTACACCACCAGATCCGGTCCCATCCTTGACTGACAACAGACCGATTGTCAAGCAGAAGAAGGGACTTTCTCGCAGTGGAGGTACTGGGTGTGAAACAGACTTAAGGGGGGAGGGATGTTATGGTGGCTACGAAGGACACTGGGAATCATGAACAGATCTCCCTGTGGGCATCATGGAAAATGAACTATCCCTATTGAGTGGGTGGGAGCTTGCCTCATGGGAAACGTGCAGTGAGAGTTTAAAACTCACTGCTTCAACCCGGGCTGGTATTCTGTAGGTCACCAGGCTCGCACTTATGTTCTGTCAGCCTCTGCTGCAGCCTTTTCCGTTTTGTAAATAAAAGGGTATGGTGTTGGAAGACTGGCCTGGGTGAGATTATTACATGCTGACAGTTTGAACAATGGCAATCAGACTTCCTGAATCTGCCTGTGAGGAATACCTCTGCTTGCCCTGCCTGTCTTTAATTGAGAAGTGATTTAAAAATGTGATCCCTTTTGATATCTCAGGCGGATGTAAAAAATCTCATGGCATTATTTTGATTAAGAGCTTGATAGACCTGGTCAACGTTTATCCCTGAACCATCACTAAACACAAGTTATCTGATCATTGTTGTATTTCGATGGGACTTTGCTGTGCAAATATTGGCTGCTGTAAACAAAAAGTGAGTGCATTTCAAGCAAACTCATTTACCTCCAGGCATTTTGAGGGCATCCTGTGGTGGTGAAAATGTTACACAAATGCAATTGTTAAAAATTAATTTCAATACTTCCTGGCAATTAATTGAATTTGGAAGACCTGGGACATCATATTTATTTGGAAGACTACTCAAATGAAGGTTAAAAAAAGAGACAGCAAGAATGAACTTTTGTAGATTATGCTGATGCGATATAGCCACAGCACTTCCATAGGCATTTGTCAAGTTCCCTGTACGTGATGATGTTTTGTACAGTCCGTGGTAAAACTAGAGAAGTAGACTTAAAGTTTATAGAAATTTCTGTGAGCTGGCTTGTTTTCCCCATTATCAAAGCTGCAAAGTTTATATTTAAAAAAATAAATTTGTGGTCTATGGCCTTGGTGACCCAGAAGTCTTGTTCAGACTGAACCATTTAATATAAATTCTTCTGCTTAGATTTATAATTCATTATGCTTCCTCCAGGACTGGATTCAAACATATTTCCACTGCGTGTTCAGTTTGACGGAACAAAATTGTATAAATATATATGTTTTTTGAAAGACTTGACTGAAATAAGAATGCTGTACAACAAAGCTTTGTTATAATGTTTATTTTCTGTACAGTTTTTGTATTACTAACATGTTTGTCCAATTTAATTTCTGATAGATCATAGCAAGAACTGAATGTACCTTGTTTTATTATAAAAGTACAGCGGATTGCAGCAAGTTGATATTTTGTTTCCAAATATATGCTTTATTTATAAAATCTATGAAAGAAACATTTCAAGTTGTCGTAACAGGAAAGTACAATGATTATTCACATTTTCTCCAGAGGTAAAGATGCAATCTGAGGTGCTTCAACTCAGTAATACAGGGTTGGGATTAAACACATCGTCCAAGGGGTTTTACACGTTTACCAGCCCCTTGGTGAACAGTGGCTGAAAGACCTTACACAGTGGCCTTTCTCCATTGCGCCTTGGTGGCTGCTATGTAGTCCTGGAGCTTTGAATGTCCCGCTTTATAACACTCGGTTGAGGACAATTTTTTGCACCGGAAGATCAACAAGGTAGCCACACATTGTAAAACGTCTTTAATACTTTGCACATTGAAGAAAGCTATTTTTAAACCCACTTTTAAAAAAAGTACATTTACCAGACCAGAGTCTGTACACTTGCAGGTTCAAGGTGCTGGATGTGTCCCTGCATACCTGTGGTGGGTATCCTGTGTGAAGATGGGACTTTGTCTCCACAAGGACTGTGCAGTTGCCACTTCTATCGATACTGTCATGTACAGATGCATCTGCAACAGGCAGGTTGGTGAGGATGAGGTCAAACATGTTTTTTTTCTCTTGGTTCCCTCACCATCTGTTCAGTCTGAGTCTAACAGCTATGCTGTTTAGGACCCAGCCAGCTCGGTCTGTGGTGGTACTACCGAGCCACTCTTGGTGATGGATATTGAAGTCCCCCACCCAGGAGTACATTCTGCGTCCTTGCTACCCTTTGTGCTTCCTCTCAAATGGTGTTCTGGAATACTGATTCATCAGCTGATGGCGGACAGTGCTTCCTTTCCCATGTTTTACCCGAAGCCATGAGATTTCTTGGGGTCCAGAGTCGATGTTGAGGACTCGCAGAACAACTCCCTCCTAACTGTACACCACTGTGCCGCCACTACTACTGGGTCTGTCCAGCCAGTGAGAAAGGACATACACCGGAATGGTGAGAGTGGTGTTTTTGGGCATTGCCTGTAAGGTATGATTCTGTGAATATGACTTTGTCAGGCTGTTGCTTGATTACTCTGTGAGCCAACTCTCCCAACTTTGGCATAAGCCCCCAGAGGTTAGTAAGGAGCACTTTGTAGGGATGAACGGGCTGGGTTGATATCATTCCGCTGCCTGGTGCGATGCCGGGTGGTCCGCCCAGTTTCATTTTTTTATTGCCTTTTTGTAGTGGTTGCATACAATTGAGTGGCTGCTGGCTACGCCACTTCGAAGGGCATTTAAGAGTCAAACACATTGCTGTGGGTCTGGAGTCACATGTAGGCCAGACCAGGGAAGGATGCAGATTTCCTTCCTTAAAAGACATTAGTGAACCAGATGGGCTTTTACCACAATTCGACAATGCTTTCATGGTCATCATTAGACATTTAATTCCTGATATTGTATTAAGTTTAATTTCCACCACTTGCTGTGATGGGATTCAAACCCAGGTCCCCAGATCATTACCCTGAGTCTCTGGATTACTGGTCCAGAGACGATGCCACTACGTCACAAAAGGATGCTGTATTCCCAGTGTCGTTTTTAGATCTCTCTCGCTCTCTATCTCTCACACTCCAGCCTAGAAGGAAGAAGTGTCAAAATGAAGGCTGAACCTCGGAGAGACAGGAAATCAAAGATCCTTATTCTTTTAATTTTATTAATATTTTCTGTCCCTTTCCACCAGCATTTCTCCTCTGTTGTTTGTCTGTGTGCTAGTTAGGAGAGGGGTCAGGATGTGGTACTGATAGTCATTTGCTTTTTCCATTTTCTCTCCGTTTAATTATACCTTACATAATAAAAGGTTACTTCTGTTAAACTTACAAACCTGGTGACTGCAGTTTACTGGGCTCAGTAAAAGACCTGTGTATTTTAAATAAAATCTAAGTTTACCGGTGTTGCGACTCCAAGCCAAGTGGGGCTGGAATTTACCGCGCACTAGCCCAAGGTATCGTGACCGCGTGAGCACATCTACCATAAGGATATGGGACTTGTACAGACGCAATGTAATAACCTGGTTCTGCTGCGATGGTAGAGTCAGGATGGACAGGGGGGCCCTTGTCATCTTGAAAAGCAAGATGCATCTTGCAACGCTTTTTTGAAGGTGATGTCAAAGTATCGACTGCTGGGGAAGATACCTGCTACTTCAAACCCACAGCACTCGAAGAGCACCCGCTTCATGAAGTAGGTTCAATCCACAGGCGAATCTTCTCCCGATTTCTTCACTATTACTTGGACGCACCCCTTGACCTGGTGCTCAGGATTTGTCTAATTTAATCTCTGGCAGATAAAAGCATTAACAAGAACTGAATGTACCTTGTTTTTTATAAACAGTACAGCTAATTGCAGCAAGTTCACATGAGGTATCATTTTAAATTCCTGCATTTACTCCTGAAATTTTATTGAAGATTGGAAACTAGCATAGATGGGGATAGGCACTTTTAACCTACATTTTACACATAATAAAAAGCAAGTAGTTGGTGGACAAGGTTCCATGGGACGGGTGAAATAGAAGAGTCTATTAGACACTGTACAATTGAATTGTTGAGAGATACCATCAAATATTGTAACATAAACCTTGTGTTGCGGTTTACCTTTTAAGTAATTCTGTTACCACAGCCCCAGGTAGCAATTAGCATGAAGAATACAGCCACTCAATCACTGAGTTGTGTTATAGTTCATGTCAGAATGACAAAAACAGACTTATGCTTATCAGGTATAGCTGAGCATTTATGTTACACATTCTATAGCCGAAGGGAAGGTTCGAATTCTAACGATCAGCAATTACACTGGCACCACTGGTATGTCTGTTTAGAAATAGTGCATTGTAAAATGATAAATAGATGGCAGACAGTGTGAAAGGATGTTTAAAGACATATTTAATACATGATCACACTTCTAGTGACAGCTATATCCGAGCACTTGTGTTATAGTATTATAATGGATGATCTTCAGCAATCAATAGTGTTAAAATGCCCAAGGATTGTCACAATCAGAATTGACCTCTGAATGCTGAAACAACCATTTTACTTGAAGCTAGCACCGTTACCCTTTACACAAATGCTCTTTTGGAAATCATCATTATGAAATGATATGGCACATATCTACATTTACGCTTGCTTTCAGAAATGCAAAGTTCTAAAATTATTCCATTTTGAGTTTTTCCTGCGATCTGTTTTGAAAAAAATACAACTGTAACGAGAATCAAATGGTGAATTCAGAGGAGCCACTGGTAATTTGATCTGTTTAGAACTTCATGTGAATAGAAGTAAAAGTTGATATCTGTGAATGTCTAATGTGGTTTGTAAGCCCAAAACTGCATCAGTTTATAGAAAGAGATTACATTTCATTTACTTGTAAGGGCTTGGATGAATTGTATTAACAATTCGGTATCATGATAATTGATTGAAAGCATAGAGAAGATATGGAACACTTACTTTCTCTATTTAAGAAAAAACTTTTTAGAACCATTCTGTGACCAACATCACTTGGAAGCCGACTCTGAGTCTGTTGCTATTAAGCTAGGTAAGAAGTTTTCCAACACCAGGTTAAAGTCCAACAGGTTTGTTTCAAATCACTAGCTTTCGGAGACTGCTCCTTTCTCAGGTGAATGAAGAGGTAAGTTCCAGAAACATATATATAGACAAAGTCAGTGATGCAAGACGATACTTTGAATGTGAGTCTTTGCAGGTAATTAAGTCTTTACAGGTCCAGACAGCGCAACTGGAGAGAGGGATAATCACAGGTTAAAGAGGTGTGAATTATCTCAAGCCAGGACAGTTGGTAGGATTTTGCAAGCCCAGGCCAAATGGTGGGGGGTGAATATAATGAGACATGAATCCAAGTTCCCGGTTGAGGCCTTACTCATGCGTGCGGAACTTGGCTATAAGTTTCTGCTCGGCAATTCTGCGTTGTCTCGCGTCCTGAAGGCCACCTTGGTAAACGCTTACCCGAAGATTAGAGGCTCAATGCCCTTGACTGCTGAAGTATTCCCTGACTGGAAGGGAACATTCCTGCCTGGCGATTGTCACGCAATGTCCGTTCATCCATTGTCGCAGCGTTTGCATGGTCTCGCCAATGTACCACGCTTTGGGACATCCTTTCTTGCAGTGTATGAGATAGCCAACGTTGGCTGAGTCACACGTGTATGTACCACGTACCTGGTGGGCGTTGTTCTCGCGTGTAATGGTGGTACCCATGTCGATGATCTATCACGTCTTGCAGAGATTGCCATGGCAGGGTTGTGTGGTGTCGTGGTTGCTTATAAACCCATTTATAATTTTAAAGACCTTTTATTATGTTCCCCTATAGCTTGTTTTCTTTTCGAGAGGAAAGTGCCCCAACCTGTTCAGTCTCTCTTACAAAGTATAAATGCCATTCGGTTTGCATCTACCACTTTAAAGAGCACCAATCTCCCACCCTAGCCCTGTAATCTAACCAACCTTTGGACACTTGGGGGCAATTTAGCATGGACAATCCTCCTGACTATCACATCTTTGGACTGTGGGAGCAAACACACGTAGACAAAATGATGTATAGTATTCAAAACAAGGTCTAACTGATTCTCTCACCAAGATTCTGTGTAGGTTTAATCTAACTTCTCTGCTTTTCAGTGTTGTTCCTCTAGAAATAAACTTCGATGCTTTTTGCTTTAGTTGTATTTTTGTGTTTTTATTGAATTGATATTTGTAACAAAACTTAAGTTTTCCTGAAGACCCTATAAGATTAGAAATGTTTCAAAATGCCCCACTATTTGGTGTCACAGTAGGTAGCATTGCTGCCTCACAGCGCCACAGACTGGTTCGATTCCAGCCTTGGGGGACTTTCTATTTGAAGTTTGCATGTTCTCCCTATCTCTGCGTGGGTTTGGTTCGGTTGCTCCGGTTTCCTCCCACAGATCAACGGTGTGCAGGTTAGGTGGGGTTATGGGGAAATGGCGAGGGACTGAACCGAGGTAGGATACTCTTTCAGAGGATCGGTGCAGACTCGATGGGTTGAATAGTCTCCTTCTGCGTTGTAGGGATTCTATGTTCTATTTCCCATTTGAAGGGAATGCTGAATGATATAAAAGTAATCAATTGCCTCCAATGCAAACATATCCTTAAATAAGGTGACTGTATGCACTGCAATTGCTTCCTTGCAATTGTTATGAGGGTATGCCCTATTATTTAAAAAAAATTACTTTTCAACTCTCAATTGATTGATCCAGATGAAGTCCTAAACATATCACCCGCAATTGCAGAATTGCACCATCAGATGCTAAAAACAGCGACTCGGGCACACTGTCATGAATACATGCATGACTGGGATAAAGGACTAGGTTTTATTCTGTTACATACCAAGATTCATTCAATGAGTCCACTGGTTTTACTTCCTTGGGATTTATTTGTGGACACCAAGTGAGATGTCCTTTGCAATGAGTCAAGGAGATATTTTCAGAACAGAAGGAGGACGTCTCCATGTTAGACTACACAACCAGGTTCTGTGAGTGAGTTACAGGAGCCTTTGCTGTGGCTCGAGGACACTTAAAAAATCTCGCAGTTATGAAAAACAGGCAGACAAGTATGTTGGGGCCAAAACCTTTCAGCCAGGTGACTACATGCGGATGCTCCAGTCAACACCTGGGTGCACCCGAAAAGCTCGGTTGGAGTAGCAAAGAAGCCTGAGGAGGTAAACTATCGAATTGATACCCCAGACCGCAGGAATAATCAAAGGCGATGTCATGTCAACATAATAAGACAATATCACAGCCAAGAAGGGGATAAGCAAGTAACAGTCTGTCCAATGGCCTGCAGCAACTTGCTACGGCTTGTTTGACAGCTGCTACCAAACCTGTGACCTGTGCCACCGAGAAGGACAAGGCAGCAGCTACATGGGAACATCACCACCTGCAAGTTCCCCTCCAGCACACACCATCCTGACTTGTAACTATATTGCTGCTCCTTCACTGTTGCTCGGTCAAAATCTTGGAACTGCCTCCCTAACACTGGGTTTACCTATAGCACATGGACTGCACCGATTCAAGAAATTGACTCACCAACAGCTTCTTGAGTACAATCAGCGATAGGCAATAAATACTGGCCTGGCCAGTGATGTTCGCTTTCTGAGAAATAATTTTTTTTAAAATTTGAGGACTAAAGAAACAGTGAGGACGAATTGGAGGGAGATGTGCGTGCGGCCTAGATTAAACTACCTACTGTCCAGCTACAAACACAGAAATTCTAGCCAAATTGGCCACCATATTTACCCAACTAAATGCAGAACAACAAGAAGATCTGACTAGCTGCTCACTGCATTTAAAAGCCCCTGTTGACAAACTAGACTGAACCACTTTAGCTTTACAGTATGTGGGAGAGACCCCTCCCATAAGGCAACATCCCTATCGCCTAGGTCCAGGGAAGCTGGCCTCTGTTCAGGAAGAGATAAACTACATGTTGGAGCACCAATGAATAGAGCCCAGCAGCAGTACCTGGAGCTCCCCAGTTATGCTCATGCCTAAGATGGATGGCTCCACAAGGCTGTCTTACCAAAAGATTAATGCAGTGCCCAGAGCTGATCGTTACCCTACTCCTTGTATAGAACACTGCATAGATTAGCTAGACAACGCAACCTATGTTATAAAGAGAGACTTACTCAAGGAATGCTGACAGAAAATTTCTGGCTTCTGTTGGAAAATTAGAATTAAATGTAAAGAATTAGGTAAAAAATAAACTATAGGCTTTTAGCTGCACCTGAGGATTTTTGATATGAAGATTAACCTAGTAGCAGGGTGAAAAATACTTTGTTAAGCAAAGTAGAGACTAGCAGTCTAGATTATAGCCATGCCCAGTTGTAAAACAGTTCTCCTTCAGACTCGAACTGTTATGCAGAAAAGAAAGTAGAAGACGCCTGTCTGTGTCAGATCTCATAGGTTCTACTCTTCTTCAGGTCCCCCCCAAAAAGCTACAGGTCCTGAGTGATAACTATTTGCTGGATTTGGCTCAGAATGTTATAACCTATGGGATGTTGTTTTGGGAAAAGAGTATTCTTGTGGTTTGGGAGTTAATTTAAATATACTGTCTGAGTAACCATTATTGTAGTTAATTATATACGTACTTTACTGTTACCTTTTTTGTTTTGTGTTTTAAAGTTTAATGAACATTTTGTTATTTGAATAATTTACAACATTTCCTCTCAGTGTTCCATCTCGTTCTCATATTTTTTCCAAATCGTAAAAATAAATAGTTAAGAACCAACGTTCCAAGTTTCCCTTCTGGGATTCAGGATGCCCTTGCATTGAATATCAGTAGGATTCATAACTCTCTGTGATTCAGGATGGGTCATACTAGTGTTCAGCCATGCCATTAGGTCTCAGAAATAACTCAGCCACCTTTCAAATGCTGATGAACCAGTTATTGGTGGACTTATCCAATTGTGTAGTATACCTTGATGTCCCAGTGTGCAGTGATACCTGTGAAATTCATTTACAGGAACTGGAAGCCCTCTTCCAGAAATTAGTGTATTGTTCTAGTGGTCAATTTCTTTAAGAGTGAATTTGCTAAGGTTCAGGTGACCTACCTAAGACACATGGTGGGCGCAAGGCCAAGTACTACCCAGAGCTGCAAAGGTACAAGCAGTTTCACGTTCCCACAACAAAATGGGAAATCACAAGATTTTTGGGGTGTGTGAGTTCTACCACAAGTTTGTCCCAAACCTCAGTACTCTAGCTACGCTGCTGACAGACCTACTACATTACAAAGCAAAAGTAGCATGGCCTGGGAAATGCCAGACAACCTTCGAGAAGCTGGAAGCCGTTTTAACAAACCAGACTTAGTAGCTCCAGACATTTTAACCAAGCATTCAAAGTAGCCATTGTGCTAATGGTTTATGGTGGGGGTTGTCCTCCAGGAGGATGTTGTGAATAGAGGGATCAATTCGGTACTTCTCGAAAAAAACTGAGTAAACATTAGAAAATATATTCTAGAGTAGAATATATTATTAGCTCTCAAACATTTTGAGCTACATGTCCAACATGGATAAGTGAGACCACAGTCTATACCGACCACAGCCAGTTGACCTTTGTGGAGAAATTCAAAACGCAATGCAAGGTTATTGTGTTGGAGTTTGTTTCTTCACCCATATTACCTAAAAGCCATGTACATTGCAGTGATATCAATTTTGTTTCTGGATTCCCTGTCTAGAACTTAGAGATACAGTTAGAACTGCTGGGATTTTCCAGACCAAGGCTAAGAGAATTCATGGAAGTGAATGTTTTTTGTTTTATGTGTTTATATTTTATAATGAAATTAAAATGAATCTCATGGATAGGTATTAGGAGGCTATGCCAATTTACTTTTGAAAATATGGTTTTTCAACTTTCAACTGACTGGAAAGTTTGCAGTTTGAACTGAGACGGAGCAAACTGTTTAAAAATGAAAAGTCACATTCAAAGTTAAAGGTGAGAATCCAACAAATCCCCCTCAGCAGTGTGTGGAGAGAGAGAGCCAATTCCGATAAGCCAGACACCCATCAAAACTTAACTGTCTGAGGAAGAAATATTAAAAATGCAAAGTATTGGATATTGAAACAATGGCTGCCAAAGACAGCCACACCCAAAACTTGTTGGAAATATACAATTGGTGTAGTATTTCAAGGCGAGTCTGCTAACCACTAGAAAGAGATTGCTAGTGACACAGGCAATCTCAAGAAACTCTTCAGCAGATGGAAGAAGCTGAGGACTGCTTTATCTCCCTCTCTTTTGGACTAAGAGTGTCGCTCTCAATTGAAGAAGCCAATCGACAAGAAACCTACCAGCTAACCAAGATCTCATAGTAATTGAAGTATCTTTCACATCTGACTGCATCCAAGAGAACAGCGAGCCTGTTTAAAATCTATGCCTCAGGGACAATCAAAGAACATTTAGCTGTATAATCTTTTACCTATTTTTTTGGGCTCTAACTCACCTTATTTCTGATACCCGTGTGTATGAGCCCACATTATTGCATGAGGCCCGAATACTTGAGGTCATATTTGCGTTTAGTGGTTAATATGTGTGCTCTTTCCTTGACTCAGGTTTAATTGGCTCCTTATTGTTAATGGCTTAAATAATTAAATACATTCTGATTTGCAAAAGGCATGTCCTCGTGGAAAAGAAACTTAAACCTTTGATGTGACCAACCACGTTGATTGAATAAAGAGGAGTCAGTTCACTCCTCCTCACCTGGTCAAAACAATAAAGGCCAATATTCTATTTGCTTTCCTAATAATGTTCTTTTTCTGTATGCAGACATTTTGTGTTTCATGTACCAAGATAGGGGACAGAGAATACTTGTGATTCTGGTTCTGGTTAGGACCCCTTTAGACTCTGGCTGAATGTCTTCAAATAGCTGCTTCAGCTGGGTTGTTTCAGCTTCTTCCTAGTCTTCAGACAAGAGTGCTCTGCTTTTAAAATATTATACTTCAAAAAAAAACTCTCCTACTGGGAAAGAAACCTGCCTTTACGTGTGGTCTAAAAAAACTAAGGGTTACCAGATCTCTCTCGGCTTTCTCCAAAACTGCCCCTCTCCACAGCTTCTCAAAATGTTTCTCTGCCTTCCTTGGCTCCACACAGCAATGACCTCATCTCCCCAAGCTTCAACAAATGAATTTCCAGGGATTGAAAACACATTAACTCCCATAGGATTTCCCCAGGCAAACTACTATGCATTAGCCCAGACTAAAAACACATTCCTTTGTCAATTTCACCTGCTGGCTGCGAAAACCACCCAGGTCTTGCAAAGCAAAATTATTAAAAGAAAATGACCGTTGCAGTCAAACACATTCCAACCCCAGGCATTTTAACCATGAAATTGCCTAATACATTTCTAATCCAGTTTTCCTAAAATATACCAATCGTTACAATACTTTCAGCAGCATTCCCTGGTGTGGCATTTCTATATTTACTCACTTGTCGTCTCTTGGTCTGCCACCATTTATGTTTGAAAGCAAGTGTCAATACTCGTGTTCCCAGGTCTTTTGTTGATATTGACCTGAAACTGGCTCCAGGAGGTTGCTTTTCGTTTAGCTGTTTTCCAGTTCCCCCACTCATTGTAGGTTGCCTCAGCGTTTTGCATAAATTCCACTAATTGATATAGAGCTATCAGATTACAGAATTATTAGTGTTAACAGCAAGGTACGGTTGGGTTAAAACAAGAGTGAAATCAAGATTTAAGGTTTAACGTGTATTACTATAGGTCTTTATCTGAGCAGAGGGCATTCTTCTGGCAATGTATTTCTGGTGCCTTTTTAATAATTTATTTAAAAACTAACAAATTACTGTGCAGTTGAATGTGACTCTCCTCCTTTGTTTATTGGGCTCTTTGGGATTCCTGTGTAAACCATTTATACTTTTGTTGAAAGGTGTGTGCTGTTCTGAAAATAGAAATGATTCTTCTACATGCCACTAGAGGGAGTTGCACATCAAATTTGTCTGCACTGTATCCTCACTATACCTTTTTTTAAAGAGTACTCAGTTCAATAGGCAATTAAGGGGCAATTTAGTGTGGTCAATCCACCTACCCTGCACATTTTGGGTTGTGGGTTGAGACCCACGCAGACTCACGGAGAATGTGCACACTCCACACGGACTGTGACGTGGGACTGGGATCAAACCCGGGTCCTCGACGCCGAGAGAGTGCAGTGCTAACCACTGCGCCACCATGACACCCATAACCTCACTATATAAGCTTGAGCACTGAGTGATTGCTACTGTTACTGGATGAAAAATGTTGTCTTTCCCATTCCATCGTCCTCTTCCTTGACGAGCACAAATGTCCAATATTTTCTTTCACTCCCTTAAAAATAATGAGAAGCATTTGAGAAATATAGGTTTGTCTAAAAAATAGCATTTTCTAATATCTTATTTTAGGAAAACAAAGGTGGTTTTAAGGAAATTATCTTTGTCTTGGTAAACATCGAAATAAGGTATAGTTTTAAGGAGAGGGGTTAATTTAATATTTCTGTGCCTGGAAAGGTGAAACCGATAGTTAGATTCATGCTGGACAAAGGTGGTATGTGTGGGGTTCCAACTGTGTTTCATGTGGGTGTAAGATCGAGAAGCTTTCAAAGCTTTCAAATTTAAGTTTTGCTCATTACTGGGCAGTTGGAGACCGGACACTGTGGAGTGAACAGCTCTCAACTCTGCCATGAGTTGTGGGGAGGCAGTGGCATAGTGTTATTGTCACTGGACTAGTAATCCAGAGACCCATAATAATGATCTGGGGACCCAAGTTCGAAGCCCACCACAGCAGAGGTTGGAATTTAAACTCAATAAAATATCTGGAATTAATAATGGTGACCATGAAACCATTGTGGATTGTTGTAAAAACCCATCTGGTTCACAAATGTCCTTTAGGAAGTAAATCTGCCATCCTTACTTGTTCTGGCCTACATGTGACTCCAGGCCCACAGGGATGTCCTCTGAAATGGCCTAATAAGCCACTCAGTTGTATGGAACCACTAAGGAAACACAAAAAAGGAATGAAACTCAACGGACCACTGAAACCGACAAGCTGGGAGAGCTGTCTCATGTAATGGTTAAGCAACAGCCTGACATAGTCATAATTCACTGAATCATACCTTACAGACAATGTCCCAGACAGCACTATCACCATCCCTGGGTATGTCCTGTCTCACCAGCAGGACAGACCCAGCAGAGGTGGCACAGTCGGGAAGGAGTTGCACTGGGAGTCCTCAACATCTATTCTGGACCCCGTGTAGTCTTGTGGAATCAGGTTAAACATGGGCAAGGAAACGTCCTACTGATTATCATGTACCAGCCACCATCAGCTGATCAATCAGTACTTCTTCATGTTGAACACTACTTGGAGGAAGCACTGAAGGTGGCAAGGGTGCAGAATGTGCTCTGGGTGGGGACATCAATGTTCATCACCAAGAGTGGCTTGGTAGTACCACCACAGAACGGGCTGACCTGGTCCTCAAAGACATAGCTGCTAGACTGGGACTGCAGCAGGTGGTGAGGGACCTAACAAGAGGGAAAAACATACTTGACCTCATCCTCACCAATCTGCCTGCCACAGATGCATCTGTCCATGACCGTATCGGTAGAAGTGATCATTGCACAGTCCTTGTGGAGACAAAGTCTCATCTTCACATTGAAGATACCCTCCATTGTGTTGTGTGGCACTACCACTGTGCTAAATGGAATAAACTTCAAACAGATATAGCAACTCAAGACTGGGCATCCATGAGGCACTGTGGGCCATCAGCAGCAACATAATTGTATTCAACCATACTTGAGGACTGAGCCTCTGCGACCCTTTGATAAAAAATTCCAAAGACTCACTAGCCTCTGAGAGAAGGAATTGCTCCTCATCTTGGTCTTAAATAGGCGATCCGATCCCTTACTCTGAGATTATGCCCTCTGTTCCTGGACACTCCCACAAGGGGAAACAGCCTCACCACTCGCTTTCCTTTTGTTTTCTTTCAACTCACATGCTCCCTACCAAAGTGACCCTTGCTGATTAACTCCACATCTAGACTGCCTTCCATCTGCTCTCATCCAGCTGCGCTTCATGTACTTTGTCACTATCTCAGAAACACTTATTTTTGTTTCAGGACCAGCAGATATTTCCCATTGTCTCTGAGCTTCACAATAGGGGACGAAGTTTTAAAGTACTCATGATAAATTAGTCAGTGTCAGGCAGATTAGCTGAATTTCCCACTGCTTTAAGAACCCTGTATGCATCAATGGTGTCAAGGTGGAGAAGGTTGACAGCTTCAGATTCCTAGGTGTGCACATCATCAACAATCTGTCCTGGTCTACTCATGTTGGCGCTACCTACGACCAAGCACAACAGCGCCTTTACTTTGTCAGTAAACGAAGGACAATTGGCATGTCCACATTGATTCTTACTAGTTTCTACAGATGCAACATGGGGCTATTTAGCACAGGGCTAAATCGCTGGCTTTGAAAACAGACCAAGCAGGCCAGCAGCACGGTTCGATTCCCGTAACAGCCTCCCCGAACAGGCGCCGGAATGTGGCGATTAGGGGCTTTTCACAGTAACTTCATTTGAAGCCGACTCGTGACAATAAGCGATTTTCATTTAATTTTTTTATAGAAAGCATCCTATCTGGCTGCATCAGAGCTTGGTATGGCAACTGCTCGGCCCAAGATTGTAAGAAACTACAGAGAACACTGTCCAGTCCAGCACATGAAACCGCCTCCCATCTGGGTAACTGTAGGCTGGTTAGCTTAACTTCCGTAGTGGGGAAAATGCTTGAATCTATCATTAAGGAAGGAATAGCGAGACATCTGGATAGAAATTGTTCCATTGGGGGGACGCAGCATGGGTTCATGCAAGGCATGTCATGTTTGACTAATTTAGTGGAATTCTTTGAGGACATTATGAACGCGGTAGACAATGGGGAACCCTGGATGTGGTGTATCTGGATTTCCAGAAGGCATTCGACAAGGCGCCACACAAAAGGCTGCTGCATAAGATAAAGGCACATGGCGTTATGGGTAATGTATTAGCATGGATAGAGAATTGGTTAACTGACAGAAAGCAAAGATCGAGGATAAATGGGTGTTTTTCTGGTTGGCGATCAATGGGTCGTGATGTTCCTTGTTGGGTCCGCAATTGTTTCCAATTTATATAGATGATCTGGAATTGGGGACCAAGTGTGATGTGTCAAAGTTCACAGATGACACTAAGATGAGTGGTAGAGCCAAGTGTGCAGAAGAGAGTCTGCAAAAGGATATAGATAGTTTAAGTGAGTTGGCAAGGGTCTGGCAGATGGAGTTCAATGTTGGTGAATGTGAGGTCATCTATTTTGGTAGGAATAACAGCAAAATGGACTATTATTTAAATGGTAAAAAATTGCAGCATGCTGCTGTGCAGAGGGACCTGGGCGTCCTTGTGCATGAATCATAAAATATGGTTTGCAGGTGCAGCAAGTAACTAAAATGCAAATGGAATTTTGTCCTTCATTGACAGAGGGATGGAGTTTAAAAAGCAGGGAGGTTCTGTTGCAGCTATGTAGGGGGCTTATGAGGCCACACCTGGAGTACTGTGTACAATTTTGGTCTCCTTACTTGAGAAAGGATGCACTGGCACTGGAGGGTGTGCAGAGGAGATTCACTCGGTTGATTTTGGAGTTGAGGGGATTAGTTTATAAGGATAGACTACGTGGACTGGGACTATACTCATTGGAATTTAGAATGAGGGGAGGATCTTATAGAGACATATAAAATTATGAAAGGAATAGATATGATAGTAGCAGGGAGATTGTTTCTACTGGTGGATGAAACTAGAACTAGGGGGCATAGCCTCAAAATAAGGGGGAGCAGATTTAGGACTGAGTTGAGGAGGAACTTCTTCACCCTGTGGAATTCCCTGCCCAGTGAAGCAATTGAGGCTACTTCGTGAAATGTTTTTAAGGCAAAGGTAGATAGATTTTTGAACAGTAAAGTAATAAAAGGTTACAGTAAGCGAGCGGGTAAGTGGAGCTGAGTCCTCAAAAAAATCAACCATGATCTTATTGACTGGCGGAGCAGGCTCAGGGGCCAGATGGCCTACTCCTGCTCCTAGTTCTTAAGTTCTTATGAATGTCTACATCTCCCACTGCCTTGGGGAAATGGGCAGCATAATCAAAGATCCTCCCTCCCGAGTTATTCTCTCTTCCAAACACTTCCATCAGGCAGGAGATACAAAAGTCTGCGAACATGCACTAACCGGTTCAAAAACAGCTTCTTATCCGCTATTGCCAGACCCCTGAATGACCCTCTTATGGACTGAACTGATCTATCCACACATCTTTTCTATTGGATAGTACTACACTCCGTATGCTCCATCTGATGTACATGTCTATGTATTTACATTGTTTATTTATCGTATGGTTGAGGATAATCCTTTCTTTCATCTATGCAATTAAGATCTATATTTATTTTCCTATTACAGGGAAGATCATGCCGTTTTTATCAGGGTGTCCATAGAATGAATGAACAGAATACTTTGCAGTGGATTCATGGTATGCATTTGGCTTGGGACATTGAAGAGTTGGTGAGCCTTGGAAAGAAGCTTCGTTCATGTGCATACTTTGTAGCGCGTGAGCTGATGCAAGAGGCAGACATTATATTTTGTCCGTACAATTATCTAATGGACCCACAGATAAGGGAGAGCGTAAGTGCTTTACAAAATTTTGAAACATTATCACCACATTTTGTATTCCTCATGGACCAGATTAGTAATCTGCATACTGTACTAGAATATTGCTTTATCTTTGCTTTTTTGTTTTTGAGATAGATGAAGATTAACTTGAAAGACCAAATCGTTATCTTCGATGAAGCGCATAATATTGAAGACTGTGCACGGGAGTCATCTAGCTTTAGCGTCACAGAAAACCAGCTATTGTTTGCTCGAGAAGAACTGGATAGCATGGTTAACCAAAACATCAGGAAAAGCAATCACGAGGCACTGCGCACTGTCTGTTATAGTTTTAACAAGTATGCAATGGTTTTCTTCTGATGAGTTTATTTAAATATATTTATTAATAATTCTAATTTTAGTTTCTGCTTGATAAAATTGCACTGAGAAAGTTACAATCGTTGATCTTTCAGTACAGACATCATATCACATTTCTGCTGTCTGGAGCATCAGAACTCTTGGTGACATCTCTTTTATTTAAATAATTAAATAAAACTGCTGCAACAAAATCCATAGTGTATACGCTTTTTGTATAATCATATATGCAGTGATTGCAAGACTTCAGTCTCATCTGGTGGTCAGATGATTATGAATTGGTCACTCCTCACTGTCTGAGTTTAAAACATAGAACCACCTGGTGAGATTATTACTGAAGTATTCTTGTCTATACAGTTTTAAGACATTTAATTTGCAATATTGTAGATGGCTATATTTCCCTCCAAAAAGAAAACTAAACTGCCTGCTCTGGATTACAAATATGTGTCCGTTCACAGTTTAAGGTGTTGAGAAAGCAAATAGATAAATATTTGTCTTTCATTAGGGTATGTATACTAATTATTTTGGCTTTTACCCAAAATGTCTGGTACAGTTTGCTTTTTCTAAGCCCTTGTAAAATTAGCAGCTTGCGCTGAGACGAATATTGGTTTTCCTGAAGTATCAGATGCATTCTGATGTTCTTAGTTACAAGTATACAATGCAAGAAATATTAAGCCTAACTCAACAATGTTAATTTTGCTATATTTTGCATTCAGCGATTTATTTAAAATCCAACTGTCATGAAGCACGCTAATGTTATCTGCGAGGGTATACCAAATTGGAACACCAGTTCGTGGGGGTGTAGTTTATTTTGATATGAGATGACAAATGAAACCCCTGTGCGAATAAAGCGAGCCCAGCCGCCGTGCAACAATTATTAAAGACTATTTATTAAAGAAAAGATAAATACACCCAAACTGGATTACTCCCCTCACGTGCAATTTAAGATGTATGAAGTATTAAGCACACACAGTTTCTGTAGATAGCACCCTTTGCTACAAACTAAATCTACGATACCTGAACTCTGGACGATTTCCCCCTGTTCCCTGAACAACAGCCAAATTGAATAACCAGCTGTAGTTACCACACCAATACAGGGATGATACTCCAATCTGGGAGCCGTCTTTTTCCTAGACCAGCGAAGATTTTTAAAACCGCTGTTACGAACGTTTACTGCACTGCCTTGACTCTACAACTTAGAAGCTTGTTTGCTGTAAAAATTGCCTTCAGGTTTTGTGGTGGAAACTGGCCTATCCACTTTCTGAGACTGCTAGATGGTAACTGCCTCTGGCTTTTCAGGGTCTGGGCAATGATACCTTTGTTGTTCATTGTTTATGCCTTCTGTGTATTTGGCTGTCTGCCAGTCCCATCAACTTCCTTGACCAGACATTAACACACGTATATCTCAGGGACCTTCCCAATCGACTATAATCTGCTTCTCCTCCATACACCATTCACACTTGATTATTATCAAAACTGCCGTTCCAAACTTGCCACAGGGAGACACATAAAACAATTGAGACCCTTTGAACACTGTCCTTGCTGACTCTAGGCAGATTCATGACACAACTCTACTTTATCTTTGGTCCTTTTATTCCTTCTATTTATTCATCCCAATTTATTCATCCCAATTTATTCATCCCTTTTCTCCTTTATTCTGTCCCTCTTTAAAGTTATGTTTTATGGTTATTTTGTGTACTTGGGAAGAAACAAGTTTTTCTTGACACTGCTCTGCTTAATAATAATTTTGTTTCTTGGACCATTTGTTTCTGAATGTGACATGGCACTTTGGTCAGTTGGTATTATTTGCTCCACTCAGAATGAAAATTGTTTGGGTTTGATACTTATAAAACTTCCACTTAGGTTTATCCCATGACAGGGAATTAATGGCTAAATTGTGTAAATTTCTTTTTTGTAGCTGGCTAAAGGAGAGTTCTGGCAATCTGGTGGAAAAGGAATATGAAACATCCTGCCGGGTCTGGAATGGGAAGGAAATGCTAAATGTTTTTCATAACTGGGGATTAACCAGTGCTACGTTTTCCATTTTACAGGTAAATTGTTTTTTTTAATAAGAGTAGTGAGGCTTTGATAAGGCACAAAGCCTTTGATATGGTATGTAGCCTTCTGTATTTTACGGCTTTGCGCTTTGTAATCTATATCTTGCTTCCTTTACCACAATCTGACTAAATTCCAGCTGAGACTTCAATGTAAAGAACTCCTACAGAATTAAAAGTTGTATTGTTGATTGCCGACTGTAATTGGTAGCAGGCAAGAAACCTATTACATAGCTATGACCTATAATCTCCCTACCAGAGGACTGTTCATTGCATTTATTTTTCATTTTTAAACTGGTCGATTGCCAGACGCTTTGGACACATGAGTCAAGACCAAATCTACTCCTCAAATAGAATAATGCAATTAGAGCCTGGAGGGTGGTTCAACCTAGCATGTTAGATGAAATTTGATTTTTATTTTAAGATTGTATATTCTGTCCTTATTCTACTTGCAATCTAAATTGTTATGTTTACAATAGAAATTGTCGATGTAATAATAATAATCTTTAATGGTGTCACAAGTAGGCTTACAGTAACACTCCGCACAGACAGTGACGCAAGCCGGGATTCGAACTCGGGTCCCTGGCGCTGTGAAGCAACAGTGCTACCACAGTGCTACTGTGCCACCCATAAACACCTGTCTGATTGTAATTACATGCTCCTCCCAATGGAGGTGCTGCAGCACCAGAGCCAGTGTCGCACTCTCATTTTGGGCTGCAAGTTTACATAGACTGTTCCTGGTGTACACAAATACGATAGGAATAGAAGGACACGGATCCTGGAAGTGCACAAGGTTTTCATTTAGACAGGCATCATGATCGGCACAAGCTTGGAGGGCCGAAGGGCCTGTTCCTGTGATGTACTGTTTTTTGTCTTTGTAAATATGGAGATTAAAATAGTTAACAGAAAGTACATGCAAGATATTTAATATTTCATAGATGGTTTTGGAGTGAGTTTGGATGTTTATCAAAGCACCAAATAAACACTCTGCTTAGATTTATGAAGTAACGAAAAAAGACATTGGCTACCTAAGCACTTTTTAAATTAGACTTGAAGCCATATTAAGTTTACAGTCTTCATGACATTTGGACCTGAGAGGGTGTTGGCACTTCTGACATCTGGAATTTGATCAAACTTTTTTAAAAATTCATTCATGACTTGTGGGCGTTGCTGACTAGGGCGACATTTATTGCCCATTCCTAAATGCCCTTGAGAAGGTGGTAGTGAGCTACCTTCTTGAACCATGTTACGTAGGTACGCCCGCAGTACCATTATGGGGAGAGTTCCAGGATTTTGACCCAGCGACAGTGAAGCAGCGGCAATATATTTAGAAGTCAAGATGGTGTGCGACTTGGATGGTGTTGCATATTGTTGAAAACCTAGGAAGTTAGGAAACACGGAGGGTCAAAAGCTGAAGGAGCTTTATTTACAAGGTGTGTTCACTACAGGTTGTTTCTTCACACCAACAGTTTTTCGTGCTAGTGACCTGTGCCGTCTCTTCTGCTGATGACATGCAGCAGCTATGACTCAATATTGTTGCATGAGGAAGATATTAAGAAATTGTTCCAGAATGGGATCAAAGATGTAGCAGGCAATTTTGAAGTAAAACAGACTAACATTGATACATTGGTATATTCCCTCAACTGGCCTGAGTTCTATTGCCCCATCCAGAATTAAACTAGTTAATGAGAAGAAACAGGATACTCCTGCTCACCCAGGGTGATTCACTGAAGATCCATTTTCCTCTGAAACACTCTATCTGACCAGCTATTACCCCGTTACAGAGTCTGATGGTTTCTTTTGTTTGTCCTTGTCCTGCTACAAAGTGGGTCATTTTTAAAAATAAATTTAGTGTACCCAATTATTTTTGTTCCGATTAAGGGGCAGTTTTAGTGTGCCAATCCACCTAACCTGCACATTTTTGGGTTGTGGGGGTGAAACCCACTCATGCATGGGGAGAATGTGCAAACTCCACGCAGACAGTGACCTGGGCCAGGATCAAACCCAGGCCCTCAGCGCTGTAGGCAATAGTGCTAACCACCACACCACTGCAAAGTGGACCATCTGTGTCTGGAAATTCGTTACATATTCATAGCATGGTCTTGGACTTTTGTGCAAATGTGAGTAGGTAGTCAAAGAGTCCATGTAGCAATAACTAGTTTATATGTTGACTTGAGTGCTCTTGAAGACAGCCAGTATCAATTCAGCCAGAGCCTCATGAGTGAGTTTCTCTTGCTAGCCCATGTGTCTTGTCAGCCTGTTCCCAGTACCATAGGAGTCAGAGGGGTACATCCACACATGGCAGAGTTGCATTTTCGCAAGCAGACTTAATCTCGTTCGTGGGTGTAGGGAAATAGTTAAAATCCAAGTTTTAAAAATCTTGTAACCGCAGTTGATATATAAGCTTGCATTATTCTGAGTCGAGGTCCGTTTGGCAGTGATACCTTCCACCAGCCTCTCAGCTAGGGAGTAAGTCAGATATCAATGTGAGTCATGGGAAAGACCACCATTTAGATTAAAACTTATAAACCAATAGGGAGCAAAGAAGGGGTGGTATCAAACACAGGTATAAGGTTACTAGCACAAATGTATGCTGCCTGCAGTGTCTCCCTTCTCTCTTTCTCTTTGTTCTTCCTTATGCCCCGCTGGGCCTTTGTTTCTTTAGTTCAGCAGTTATTGAAGTGTACTAACTAGATTTTTGCAATAAAACTCAATCTCGCACTACCACCAGACCCTCGACTCTTATTTGAAGAGATCCTACAGTGGGAATACATAGGATGGCCCTGTTCAGCAAGAGTGAGTCACTCAAGATCCGTTGTCCTTTGGAATACTCATGTCTGACCAGCCCATTACCAAATCTGATGGCCTCTTTGTCCATCAATTGTTAAGTAATGGGTTAAGAGACATTCCAATTAGTTGTCTCATTTATGTTAAGCATCCAATAATTGACACTGATATGTAATGGGGCTTCGGTGATGTGATGTTAAAAGTTTTGTGCAAAGTCTTGAAGGAATTAAAGGTGTTTTGTGGAAAAGCAGCAGAACCTTTGGGCTCTTTATACTACAGCAGCTAAACGTCTAACATCAATGGGAGGTTAGTTGCGTATCACTCTGTACCTTTGTATAAACGGGAGTCGGCAATCAAACAGTCAAGATAACGATGATGTGTTCAAGTCTGGAATCCACAGGAGGAGCGAATCTTTGTTTGAGGGGTTAGGTGGAGCTTAGAGAGAGAGAGAGAAAGAATCCTTTTTGAACAGGTACAGTGAGAAAACTTTTGAAAGCGAGCAGGAGAGATCATAAAATTTGCCACCAAAGCAGGCTTGGGTTCTGAAAGAATTTTCCTAACAGAGACGAATTGCTTCATAAATGCAAGTATTGCCTTTGCCTGCCTGCTTAATTTTAGTGAAAGCTTTGTGTTCATTTAAAGTGCTGTTTAATGGGAACAAGTGTGTTAAGGTTAAGGAAGTACATGTAATCTGTTATTGTTAGTGTTGAAGTTTGAAAGTTTAGATATGGTAGCACAGTGGTTAGCTCTGTTGCTTCACAGCGCCAGGGTCCCAGGTTCAATTCCTGGCTTAACCGCTGTCTGTGCAGAGTCTGCACGTTCTCCCCATGTCTGCATGGGTTGCCTCCGGGTGCTCCGGTTTCTCCCACAGTTACTCAAAGACATGCTGTTAGGTGAATTGGACAGTTTGAATTCTCCCTCAATTAATCTGATCAGGTGTCGGAGAGGCGACTAGGAGATTTTTACAGTAACTTCATTACAGTGTTAATGGAAGCCTACTTGTGACAATAATTAATATTATTAGTATTATTTTAGTAATGCTTGTTTTATAAAATAACCAAGCCCTATTTCTTATATTATTACTCCTAGAACGAATCGATCTTTCTGCACCACCTTAAAAACTTAAAGAAGTTGCGCCTCTGATCCAGTCACTGTTGAGAGCTGACCAGACGTCCGTAGCAATATAAATACTTAACGTTTCATTCCCTCTTTGAATCAAACATTACCATAAATTTCAAACAAGTAAAACATGAACAATAATCAAATAACAATAATCAGTAAATCTGACGGCTTAGAGGTCGTTGCTGTCAGAACAGTTGACAGTGAATTTCTGGCATCTGCTTCTTTGCATTAGTTGTAACCTCTGGCGTTTTTGTCTTTGTGTGAACACCATCATAGTTATTTTGACCGGTGTCGATGTTGTAACTAGAGCTTGACTCTGTGCTTGGTCTGAAGGTGAGGTGTTCTCTTGCTCAACAGTGTATGTTGGTGTCAGGGTTGTAAGAAGGTTTAGGTCAGGACTTTGTGCAGTTGAATCCGAATTTTCAGCAGGTTCCATTTCCAGCGGATCGGTTCTCCTCGCCAACAGCTGGTCCACATGCCTCCCCCAGTCTGGGCGGTATAAGACAGGTCCAGTCTGTGCAAGGATGTAGCTGCAACCCATTTTTCTCCTGTGGAGTAATTTGTGGCCAGCTCTACTTGTCGTTTGGTGGAAGACACTGTCCTTGTTGTTTCTGTTGAACGAATATTTTAGTTTTTGGGAGTTTCAATAAGTCGAATGCTGAATGTAGTTGTCTTTTCATCATTAATAGTGCAGGAGAGATTTTAGTCGTTGAATGAGCGGTATTCCTGTGCATCAGTAGGAATTGATGAAGGCATTTGATCAGGAATCCTTGTTCCCTGGTTGCTCTCAATGTGTGTTTCATGGTTTGAACAAAATATTCTGCTAGTCTGTTCGTAGCAGGATGGTACGGTGCAGACCTAATATGTTGAATACCATTCTCTTTCAAGAAACATTCAAATTCTTGGGAGACAATTTGAGGTCCATTATCGCTTACCAATTGGTAAGAGCATCCAAACCTACTAAAGACTACTCCTAGCCTCTCTATCGTCTTTTCTGATGAAGTTGACTTAATTATGGCAACTTCTGGCCACTTTGAATGAGCATTGACCATTACGAAGAATATATGTCCTTCAAAGGTCCTGCAAAGTCAACATGCACCTGTTGCCAAGTCTCTTCTGACTATTCCCAAGGATACAATGGTGCAGATGGTGACAGCTTTTGTACTTACACCCAATGAGAACACTATCCATTTTCTCTTCAGTATCCTCATCCAATCCAAGCCAGCAGAAGTAACTCCTCGCAATTTCTTTCATGCGCACAATTCCACAGTGGCCCTCGTGCAATTTGTTTAACACTTGTCTTCTAAATGGTGACGAAATGATCACTCTGAGCCCCCAAAGAAGACATCCTGACTGTACAGACAGCTCCCATCTTCTAATGGAGTACGGTTTCAAGTCAGCTTTTAGTTCTGAGGTTTTGCCTCGTAGAACTATATCCATTACTTTGGATAGTATTGGATAGCTCCGAGTGTGGTACTTCTCTTGTCCTGAAGTGACAGATGTACGGTCCGCCTGTTCAAAGTTGAAGATAATTCCGCTTGAATTGTTTGACAAACTACTTGCTACTAATTACTTGTGAAAGTCCATCTGCATTATAATAGAGACTTGAATGTCGATACCTGATGGTATATGTTTGTGCAGACAAAAGCAATGCCCATCTCTGCATTCTGTTTGCTGCAAGTGAAGGAATTCCTGTGTGTGCTCCAAAAATTGTCATTAATAGATGATGGTCCGTCAACAGTGTCAACTTTCATTCAAACAGGAATTGATGGAATCTACTACAAAAATAATCCCTCAGACTTCCCTTTCGATTTGTGCGTAGCTATTTTCAGCTTTGTTCGATGTTTGAGATACAAAGGCAATGGGTCTTTTCTCACCCGATGGCATGATGTGGGATACCACCGCTCCAACACCAGAAGGAGGTGCATCACACAACTGTTGGGGTAGGGTAGGATCGAAATGCACAAGGACTTCAGATTTGAGCAACGCTTCTTTGACTTGCACAAAAGTGTTATTGCATTGATCCGACCACTTCCACTTCCTGTTTTGGCACAACTGGTTATGCAATGGTTTTAAAATGGTTGCCAGATTTGGAGCAAATCTTCTGTAGTAGCTCAACAATCCTAGGAAGGATCGCAACTGGTTACAGTTCTGTGGTGCAGGCACCTCGGTGATAACCTTGACCTTTGAAGATTTGTGAAGGCCCGGGGAATCGATCACATGCCCAAATTCTCAATGGAAGACGAAGTGCTCACATTTGTCCTTGCGGACTCTCGCCCATAATCACCCAATATTAGAAGCAGCATTCAAATTCCGAAGATGTTCCCCTTTTTCTTTTCTAGTGTCTTTGATGTCATCCAGAAAGTACTGGACTCTGCTTAGTCCACTCTCGATCTGATCCATTGCTCTTTGAAGCTATGCTCGAGTCGATGTGATACCAAACAGTAATCTTCGGTAACAAAATAAACCTTTATGTGTCACAATTGTCAGAAATTCCGATGATGTCTGGTCTACATTCTGACCTGAGTATACCTGCTCTGGTCAATTTTGCTAATATCTTTGCCTCCTGCCAATCCAGCATACAGGTCATCAATGTGAATTTGTGAGTATTGTTCCACACACAACACTGGATTAAAGTGTCTTTGACATCTCTGCAAATTCATACTGATCCATCCTTTTTGATGATTGGTACTATTGGTGTAGCCCATTCACTAATACTGACAGATCCTAAGATGCCCATCTTCACCAGTCATTCTGTCAGCCTCCATTTTTAGCCTGATTGCATAGGGTACCAATCTTCATCTTCAAGCATTTTACTTGGCTTCCTTCTTTAATCTTCAATTTAATTGTGATGTCTTTCATACTCCCTGGTACTTCATCAAACACAACAATGTGCTTCTTACTTTTTGTAAGGTTCGATTCTTCATAAGTCATCAGGTTGACTTTGACCCAGTTCAATTATATCTTTTGTAACCATGTTCGACCCAATGTTGGATAATTGCCCTTTACTATATGTAAAGACAAATCAGCTATTTACATGTTAAGTTGCATAGCCACGTCAGTGTGGCCCTTCAGTGGAAACACTTCACCAGTGCATGTCTTTGACACTGTTCTTGAAGGTTTCAAGGGAATGTGTCTGAGAGTTTCCTTATAGACAGTCTTGGGCACCAGTGAGACTGCTGCCCCAGTGTCGGCTTTCATCCTTACTGGCTGTCCATCCAACAGTGGAGTGACTCGGTATCTATTTGTAGCACCAGCAGTGGCTCGCCCATTCAGTAACAATTGGTCTTCAGACTGCCAATCACCTAATTTCTCTCAACCATTTTGCACAGCATGTTCTGTTTACACGCTGTTTTGGTTTTCTCTTGCTTCTTATTATTTTCACTCGTAACTTGCTGTTTTTTCCAGTAGGCATCCTCTATATGGCCTTTTTTCCCCCACAGCTTCTGTAAATGATGGGCTGAATTCTCCAACGTTGGGATGCTCTGTTTTGCTGGCTGCTCCGGAGTTTCCCAATGGCGTGAGGCTGCCTCACAATGGAAAACCCCATTGACCGGCTGGCAAAAAAGAGAATCCCGTTGTCGTGCTGAACCAGAAATCTATCGCGGTGGGACGGAGAAACCCTTCCGATATGTTTGCACCAGCATTCTGCAGCTGAATGCCCTGGCTTCATGGATCGGTGACATGTACGAGTTTCAAAACTCTTGGGTGTCAATTCAGCCAACATTTTGTATATGCAAGTATTCAAACTCAGTTACTGAGCTTCTTTCACAGCCAGCTCCATCGAAACAGCAATTTCCATGGCCTTAGAGTAAGGTTACTCTTGGTTAGCAACCATTTCTATATTGCCTCATTTCGCAGACCAATCTATCCTGAATTGTATCATCCAGCGCATCACCTAACTCACAGTGCTCTCTCTGCAAGTCTTTTTAATACAGACATGAATTGCACAATTGATTTCCCTGCATCTTGATGTCGACTATGGAATCTAGACGATAGTGTGGTTGTAGGATCTGTACAATTTGTTCATATCTTTTTTGCCTGGCTTCTCCGATTGCACTAAACTTCTGAGGAGAGTGAACATCACCCCCCTCCACCCCCCCCCCCCCCAATCATGCTCAGGAACATGGGGTCCCTAATATCTTGCGTTATTTTGTTTGCCTGTGCAAAAGTCAAAATGCTCATGAAAAGAGCCCCATTTCTCCACATTTTTAGTGAAGGGTCCCACAGTGTTGAAAACTCCTGCCCTTTTCTTCCTAATGGAGGTTCTCCGCAAGATGTTTTCAACAGCTACCTTGCTTTTCCCGTTTAAACAAGGCCACAACCCGAACATCAGCCTCTTTTTAAACATCCGCAGCTCTATAATTGCTCTGTGGAGGATCGCTACTCATGCCCACCTCGCCCGTTATGTCCGAAGCACAGGCAAGAGCTTTCCTTTCAAGTCCTTTTTTATCCGCCTTTTGTTAATTTCATTTTTCCTCCTGGGTTCCTTGCAAGTGCTGTTCAAAGTCCTCATAGCCAGTTTTTATGTTGTGTGTTGTGGAAAACTGTCGCTAGGAGGCACGGAGGGTCAAAAACTAACAGAACTTTATTTCCAAGGTGTGTTCACTACAGATTGCTTCTTCACTCTGACAGTTTCTTGCATTAGTGGCCTGTGATGTCACTTCCAGCAGCTACATGTATAAATTAATACACAATGTTTACTGCAGCTACTAAGACTCAATGTAAATACATAACATAGGGGAATTTCCAGGTCCTGGTGTTCCTATGTGTCTGCTGCCCTTGGCCTTCTGTATAGTAGTGGTCATGGGTTTAAATGTGCTGCATCAGGAGGTTTGGTGAGTCCATCCTGTAGATGTTATGCACTGGTGTTATTTTGCATCTGTGGTGAATGGAGTGAATGTTTGTGGATCAGTTGCCGATCAAGTATACTTTGTCCTTGATGGTGTCAAGCCTCTTGAATGTTTTTGGAACCGCATTCATCCAGATAAGTGGAGAGTATTCCATCACATTCCTGACCTGTGCTTTGCAGATTGTGAACAGGCTTTGGGGAGTCAGGAGGCGAGTTACTCGCTGCAGGATGCCTAACCTCTGACATCCTCTTGTAGCCACAGTATTTATATGGCTAGTTCAGTTTCCAGTCAGTGGTAACCCCCAGGATGTTAATAGTGGGGGAATTCAGCGATGGCAATACCTCACATTCAAACAATGTTTCAATTACAGTGTAGAGGTGGGAATATGGTCAAATATGGGTATTATTTGCTGAGACCTGGGAGCAGGTAGCTTATCCAGCCGCTTTTCAGTTTAATATGATGTATGAAGACCAAGAAGAGGAGAAGCAAAGTACAGTTTAAAAATATGAATAGTATGTTTTTAAATTTCTAAAACTTCGTTATTTCTTGAATGGCAAGTTAAAGTCTCTGCAGTACAATTAGTATGAACAAATTGCTTAGGTATTTCCACAATTAAAACGACAGAGCCATAATTCCAGGATTATTTCTGTGCGATAGATAACCTCAACCTGTTGACTGATTCATCGATCTTTTTGTTGGCCTACAGTTGTCAGTTTCTTGTTTATATTTAGAAGTGCAACTTATGGAGGGAGAACTCCACATTTGTAGTCAGCTGCAATCATTTCAAGTAAATTATTTTACAATGCTGTACAGTCTGCTTCTACAGCTTTTTACATTCGCAAGTGCAGCACTTAATATAGGCGATTATGGGGCAAAAAAACATAATTTATTCGGTATTTGCTTTAATCTGTGCTCCTTCAAGCTGATTTTAGTATTGTAGTTCTCTTTAAATTGTATATGAATAACCTTTGATGTGCAGAAACACCTGGATGCTGTGCTCGAGAAAGAAGAGAAGGTACTTGTGCTGAATGGACAGCAGGAGTCAGTAACAGTCCCAACTGTAAGTGCTTCAACACAGATCGTGCTGAAAGGACTTTTCATGGTGCTTGATTTTCTCTTCAGGGATAACAGCAGGTGAGTGCTGAAATCTTCTGGACGTGTTCAGACTTTCAAAGTTGTTGTTTAAAAAAAATCTTCCATTAAAATGGTGTGTGGTACAATAATTATTTGGAGCTATATCTGATGCTTTTTTTAAGAAGTTAACGACAAATTTCAGTACTTGTAATTTGAACACAAACTGATTGTGAAATGCAATTTCGACCATGGCGAAATTTTCACCATATATTCTGCAATCATCTGACAGTTTTATAGGCATGAAATGAAATGGCACATCATTGCACAAAAATTAGAATTTAGTTACCACACAATCGGGAAACACCCCAGGATATGCTTCTTGCAACACTTCAGTTGTTTGACTTTCCACTGGCTTTTCAACCACAGTAGGCATCATTCCCACCTGTGATCCAGTTATATCATTACCCAGGATAAACTGCACCCCTGAAAAAGGTAATTCCTCCTACCACCACGTTTCACCGGACTCTCTAACCTTGCCTTACATAATGGAACATGACTCACTTCACCCGTAATCCCACATATTACCATGTTTTCCAGCAATAATCCTTCTGAACCACATATCTCCTTATCTCTGGATAAAGGCAAATTGCTGCGGATGCTGGAATCGGAAACCAAAGAGAAAATGCTAGAAAATCTCAGCAGTTCTGGCAGCATCTGTAGGGAGGGAAAAGAGCTAACGTTTCGAGTCCAGATGACCTTCGTCAAAGCTTTGATGACCGTTTTGAGCAGTCAGCCATTGTATCAGTGCCACCCGCCCCAACAGCCCTGGACACACACATACCCACTATTACAGTCTCAGAGGTAAGAGCTGCCTTCTTGAAAGTGAATTCGCGGAAAGCGGCGGGCCTCGACAGAGTCCTTGGGCGAGCACTCAGAGCCTGCTCAGACCAGCTGCCGACTGTATTCGCAGATATCTTCATCACCTCACTCCACTGCTCGGAGGTCCCCACCTCCTTCACAAAGGCCACCATAATACCAGTACCAAAGAATAACAAGGTAGCCTGCCTCAATGGCTACCAACCGGTGGCCCTGACGTCTGTTATCATGAAATGCTTCGAGCGGCTAGTCATGAGACAGATCACTGCCAGCCTCCCAGAACATAGAAAAAATACAGCACAGAACAAGGTCTCGATCCACTGCAGTTTGCCATCTCCCTGGGTCTCCAATCAACACTCGAACACCTCGACAACAAGAACACCTATGTAAGGCTGCTGTTCATTGACTACAGCACCGCGTTCAACACCATTATCCTGACAAGACTAATAACTAAACTCCACAGTCTTGGACTTGACCCCTCCCTGTGCAGCTGGATCCTCGACTTCCTCACCAACAGACTGCAATTTGTCAGGATAGGCAACAGCACCTCCTCCACAATAGTCCTCAACACCGGGGCCCCGCAAGGGTGTGTGCTCAGTCCTCTACTGTACTCCCTATACACATGACTGTGTGGCAAGATTCAACTCCAACTCAATCAATAAGTTTGCGGATGATACGACTGTGGTGGGCCGTACCTCAAACAACGACGAATCAGACTACAGGAGGGAGATAAATCACTTGGTTGCATGGTGTACCAAAACAACCTCTAAATGTTGGAAAGACCAAGGAACTGATCATTGAGTTCAGGAAGCGTAGCACGAAACATACTCCCATCTGCATCAATGGCTCCGAAGTGGAGATGGTCAATAGCTTTACGTTCCTGGGGGTCACCATCATCAACAGTCTGTCCTGGTCCACTCACATTGATACAACAGTCAAGAAAGCCCAACAATGCCTCTATTTCCTAGGGAAGCTAAAGAAATTTGGCATGTCTGCATCGACTCTCACAAACTTCTACAGATGTGCAATAGAGAGCATCTTATCCAGCTGCATCACAGCCTGGTATGGCAACTGCTCGGTCCAAGACTGCAAGAAACTGCAGAGTGTGGTGAACTCAGCCCAATGCATCACACAAGCTTGCCAACCTCACATTGATTCTATATACACCTCCCGCTGTCTCAGGAAGGCAGACCGCATTATCAGAGACCCCTCCCACCCAGGCGTTGCCATCTTCCAGACCCTTCCATCAGGCAGAAGGTACAGAAGTTGGAAGACCCGCACTTCCAGACATAGGAACAGCTTCTTCCCCACAGCTACAAGATTCCTCAACAACTCCCCCTCGGACTGATCTGTTCCCTGTAAGAACCCTATTCACGACGCCTTATGCTGCTCTTGCTCATGTATTTGCTTTGTTTTGCCCGTTGATCCGCACTGTAACCAATCACTGTTTGTCGATGTACCATTTGTCAATGTTCTCTGTTGATTATTCTTTTTTCCACTATGTACGTACTGTGTATGTTCCCTCGGCCGCGGAAAAATACTTTTCACTACTTCGGTATATGTGACAATAAATCAAATTAAATTAAATCAAATCAGTTAGTTACAGGGCAGCACAGTGGCGCAGTGGGTTAGCACTGCGGCCTCACGGTGCTGAGGTTCCAGGTTCAATCCCGGCTCTGGGTCACTGTCCGTGTGGAGTTTGCACATTCTCCCCGTATTTGCGTGGGTTTTGCCCCCACAACCCAAAAATATGCAAGCTGGGTGGATTGGCCACGCTAAATTGCCCCTTAATTGGAAAAAATGAATTGGGTACTCTAAATTTAAAAAAAATCAGTTAGTTACTTCATTGTGCTTGACTTCATTCCCATTCCTTGAGCAACTGAATAAGTTTTTAAAAAGATTTGGGGGGGCAGCACGGTGGCCTAGTGGTTAGCACAGCTGCCTCACGGCGCTGAAGTCCCAGGTTCGATTCTCTGGGTCACTGTCCGTGTGGAGTTTGCACATTCTCCCCGTGTCTGTGTGGGTTTCGCACCCACAACCCAAAAATGTGCAGAGTAGGTGGATTCGCCACACTAAATTGCCCCTTAATTGGAAAAAATAATTGGGTACTCTAAAATTTAAAAAAAAAACAAAAAAAAAGATTTGGGGAAATCTTGCTAATGTAGAATGGCATTCCTTCCTATTATTTATTTATTTTTTAAATTTATTTTTTTAAGGGGCTATTTAATGTGGCTAATTGACCGACCCTGCACATCTTTGGGTTGTGGGGGTGAAACCCATGCAGACACGGGGAGAATGTGCAAACTCCACACAGACAGTGACCCAGAGACGGGTTCGAACCTGGGACCTCGGCGCTGTGAGGCAGCAGGGCTAACCCACTGCGCCACCGTGCTGCCCTTTCCTTTCTATTATGACTGATAATGAAACTTCCAATCTACTCGTGACACTATTTGTGGGTAAAGTAAAAGATAAGAAAAATTAAATATTCCAAAAATTCATATTCTAAAACTCTCATGGGTTTGAAAGATGCTTTCGAAGGAGGCTTGGTGAGTTGCTGCAGTGCATCTTGTAGATGGTACTGCTGCGACTGTGTGCCTATAGTGGCGGAAGTAAATGTTTCAAGTTGTTGATGAGGTGCCGATCAAGTGGACACTGGTGTGGAGTGAATGTTATTTGGAAACCTATTTCTAACTTTGTACGTTTCATCCTTCTGGCTGAGGGAAGACTGGTGTTGGAAAAACAATTAGTTAGTGAATAAGCACTTTTTTGAGGGGAAGACTGCAGTGTTAAACATCAGTACCATATATTTGATATCATAAATTGTTCTTGCAGATTTGCAGATGACTACAGGATAGCAGTGCAGCAGACTTACACATGGACAAACCAACCTGATATTCCTGATGAAAATGGTTTCTTTGCGCGCCCTCGAAACAGAAGAGGTTCACGCAAAAAGGCAGCTGTACTGACCTTGAACTTTTGGTGTTTAAATCCAGCAGTGGTGAGTATCGTAATTGTACTCTGAATGTTTACTGCATTGTTAGAAAGCCGGATAGTTCAATGGAAAATACAAAATATTAAAAATGTGGAATTTTTTAGGTACTTGCTGTGAGCCAGTGTTTTGGGATGTATTGTAAAGCATTTGTTGTAAGGATTTTAATTTCATTATTTTTTTGTGAGTTTCCTTCTATCCTCCTGTTCCGTCTTCACATGCTGTGCCCTGTGTACACACTCACTCTACTCATGCTTGCCTTGTGTATGCTCGTTCCTCGCACATACATTTCAATCTCCTCCCTCTTTTCTTGCTCATTTGTCCATGCCCTCGCTACCTCCTCCTGCACACTCCAGCTACCCACCTCTCAGCCACATATTCTTGCAGCCCTTACCCCACCAATGCCTCTGGCTCCCCTGGCCTCGCTGCGCCCTCAGGCTCCCCTGCTCCCACCACGTTCTCTGGCTTCCAGGCCCCACATCCTCTGGCGTCCCAGCCCCGCCACGCCATCCTGCTCCCCTGGCTTTTCATGCCCTCTAGCTCCCCTGGCCTCGCCGTGCCCTCTGGCTCCCCTGGCCTCACCAAGCTCTCTGGCTCCCCTGGCCTCGCTGCTCCCCTGGCCCTGCACGTCTTCATGCTCCCCTGGCCCCGCCGCGCCCTCTGGTTCCCCTGGCCCCGCCGCGCCCTCTGGTTCCCCTGGCCCCGCCGCGCCCTCTGGTTCCCCTGGCCCCGCCGCGCCCTCTGGTTCCCCTGGCCCCGCCGCGCCCTCTGGTTCCCCTGGCCCCGCCGCGCCCTCTGGTTCCCCTGGCCCCGCCGCGCCCTCTGGTTCCCCTGGCCCCGCCGCGCCCTCTGGTTCCCCTGGCCCCGCCGCGCCCTCTGGTTCCCCTGGCCCCGCCGCGCCCTCTGGTTCCCCTGGCCCCGCCGCGCCCTCTGGTTCCCCTGGCCCCGCCGCGCCCTCTGGTTCCCCTGGCCCCGCCGCGCCCTCTGGTTCCCCTGGCCCCGCCGCGCCCTCTGGTTCCCCTGGCCCCGCCGCGCCCTCTGGTTCCCCTGGCCCCGCCGCGCCCTCTGGTTCCCCTGGCCCCGCCGCGCCCTCTGGTTCCCCTGGCCCCGCCGCGCCCTCTGGTTCCCCTGGCCCCGCCGCGCCCTCTGGTTCCCCTGGCCCCGCCGCGCCCTCTGGTTCCCCTGGCCCCGCCGCGCCCTCTGGTTCCCCTGGCCCCGCCGCGCCCTCTGGTTCCCCTGGCCCCGCCGCGCCCTCTGGTTCCCCTGGCCCCGCCGCGCCCTCTGGTTCCCCTGGCCCCGCCGCGCCCTCTGGTTCCCCTGGCCCCGCCGCGCCCTCTGGTTCCCCTGGCCCCGCCGCGCCCTCTGGTTCCCCTGGCCCCGCCGCGCCCTCTGGTTCCCCTGGCCCCGCCGCGCCCTCTGGTTCCCCTGGCACAGCCGCACCCTCTGGCTCCCCTGGCTTCACCGCGCCCTCTGGCTCCCCTGGCTTCACCGCGCCCTCTGGCTCCCCTGGCTTCACCGCGCCCTCTGGCTCCCCTGGCCCTGCCATGCCCTCTGGCTCCCCTGGCCCTGCCATGCCCTCTGTCTCCCCTGGCCCCGCCACGGCCTCTGGCTCCCCTGGCCCTGCCACCCTCTCTGACTCCCCTAGCCCCACCTGGTCGCACCGTCTGGCACCGCTGCGTCGCTGCCCTACTGTGTCCTCTAGCTCACCTGACCCCGCCACCCTTTCTGACTTCCCTGGCCCCGCCTGGCCGCACACTCTGCCTCACCTGGCCCCGCCGCATCCTCTGGCTCACCTGGCCCCATCCCGCCGTGTCCTCTGGCTCACCTGGCCCCGCCGCATCCTCTTGTTTGCTATGCCCCGCCTCACCGTGGCCTCTCGTTTGCCAGGTCCCACCGAGCCCTTTTGCTTCCCCTGGCTAAACTCGCCATGCTCTCACGCTCCCTTGACTAATCTTGCCACGTCCTCTGGCTCCCCCTCACTGCGCCCTTGTTTCCCTGCACCCCCATCCCCGCCCATACGCCTCTCAGGCCTGCCATCTGGTTCCCCTTGACGCCCACCCCCAGTCCTGCCATTTCGCTCCCCGTGCCCAGCCCTGCCCTCTCACCCCCGCACTCGCCCACAAGCAGCCCGCTTCCCCATCGCTCGTGTAACTCCCCTCATGTTCTTTATTGTTCTTCCCCTAGAATGAGGACTATTTTGCTGAGATTAGAATTAAAAACTTCCTGCTTGATGGGTTTATCCTGATTTTGTACTCTGCTGTACCCTTTATGTTAAACCACCAGTTAGAGTCAGTCCAGTAGCAGTTCAAATTAAGATATTTAAATTTTATTTTTCTTATAGGCTTTTTCAGATCTTAATTGCGTGAGGACAATTGTCCTAACATCTGGAACATTGTCCCCAATGGATTCGTTTTCTTCGGAATTGGGTGTGAAGTTCAACATCCAGTTGGAAGCTAATCATGTAATTGACAACTCACAGGTAACCAGCTGCATTGTTAATTTCCCTACTGCAGATTCAGTGACCACATTACCACATAACCTTGAAGTTATAACTGCTCTTCAATTAAGTTGCAAGCCTTTGTGATGATGATACATGTATCCAGCCTATATTAAGCTGTTTATTTGTTATAGATATTGTAGGTAAACAAATTTGCCACCATGCGTTGACAGCTAATTTGCCACCTGTAATTAAGATGGTAATTTAATATTTTTGTTTTCAGATGTTTTCCCGACTGCTTTTGTTCCAGTACATAATACTCCTGAATTGTTCAAACAAATAAGTTGCTTGTGGTAGATGTAATCCATCTGTTGTAAAGTACTTTGGGGTGCCTGAGAATGTGACAGGACATAATTTATATGCAAATTCTGCATTTCCTTTGTTCCCACTTTTCTCAGGTGATATTTACTAAAGTTCAAATATTCATCTGATATTCCTTTTGTACAGAAGTTATGGATTCACACTGATTGTGAATTCATAGACATACTAATTGACTGAGCACACTGATTTGTCCTTCTTTCTTTCTAGTGGTGAAGTAGTGATTCTGGTGAGGCTAATGAAAGTTTAGTGCAAATCTCCTGTATATTTGACCTGAAATTGAATCGCCAGCGAATGCGTTGTTCTTAGAATATAAAGAGTGACTAGAATTAGGGGGTGCAAGGGAGGGGGAGCGGTGATCTTCTCCGTAAATTCTGTTCAGTTTTTGTTACCCATGAAGTGTTAGATAAATACAAAGTATTCCAGAGAAGCAATCCTGACTAATGAATGCACAACTTGCATAAATATATTGTACTATATTTTGCATTAGAAAGATGGCTTAAAAATAATTACTCCTAAAATTTTATATTTTCATATTAATCTAAGACTGCTTTCTAAAAATATATGTGGAGATCTAGAGATTATTCTCGCTCTGCCTTAGGCACTTGATTAAATAGAAATGGCTAACTTCATCTGCTTGGAATCTATTGACTGGTTACAGATGAGACTAGATGGATGAAAGAGTTAAACAGCTAGAAACGAAGCATGGATATAGTCCACATACACAGCCCATTAAATCAGTTCAAAGTTCTACATTATGTAGATGCACCACAGGAATGTTTGAGACTTCATTAGTTTTATGTTTTCAACTTGAGATTATACCATCTGGTGAGGCCTGCTAATAGCATTCTTTATTTTGGTTAACTTGAAATAATGAACAGTACGAATTTTATACAGAACAGAACATGTGTGTACTTAACTCTTATTTAAACCTTATTAATAAATACTGCACTAGATCAAAGCAAACCAGGGGTGAAAATTGCATTTGTCTGCAAAATGTTAGTGTAGAATGTTGACTGGGAGACCACCAAGGTAATGAATACAGGAGCAGATAGCATGGACGGCAATAAAAAAGTGATATATGCTCTTAAAATTTACATTTAAAATGTTCTGTTTTCATTACATTGCAAAACTGTTGTGTAAAAAGCAAGGACATTTTCCAAGTCAATCGTTGGTGCATCTAAAAGCATTCAATACAGGAACCTTTTTACAATCTTCCGGCACACTTCCGTTGATTAAAAGGCGAGGGTTAGCAAAATAATGCACATGTTCCAAGAACAGTCTGTAGAAGCTTAGGCAGACTTGCCTAAAGTTCTGTTTGTAACTTTTTATCCCCAAAACTACATTTAGTTCAGGCAAAGGTGAACAGAGCTTGTAGTGAGAGTTGACCCTTGTAATTGCACATGAAGGATAGGTTTTCACATAGAAATGCTGATTTATTACATTATTTTTTAATGTGGGAATGGCATAGTGATACACTCTACTCACAAAATCACATTATGGTGCAGAAGGAGGCCATTTGGCTGGTTTAGCTCACTTTAAAGCAGACCAAGCAGGCCAGCAGCACGGTTCGATTCCCGTACCAGCCTCCCCGGTCAGGCGCCGGAATGTGGCGACTAGGGGCTTTTCACAGTAGCTTCATTGAAGCCTACTCGTGACAATAAGCGATTTTCATTTCATTTGCCCATTGTGTCTGGATTGGCTCTCCAAGCAAGCATCATGACTTCGTGCCATTCCCTTGCCTGTACCCCTGCACATTGTTTCTACTCAAGTAATTATCTAATGTTTTCTTGAAAGCCTCGATTGAACCTGCCTCGACCACACTTCCAGGCAGTGCATTCCAGACCCAAACCACTCGTTGTGTAAAAAAGTTTCTTCTCACATCACATTTAGTTCCTTTGCAAATCTCTTTCAGTTTGTGCCCTCTCATTCTTGAGCCTTCTATAAGCAGGAACAGTTTCACCCTCTCTACTATGTTACAGACCCCTCATTATTTTGAACATATCGTGACCTATCACCACTTGGACAGATAAAGAATGACATTGATAATATATGAAATAAATGAATACATAAAAATTTGAGTCAATTTGTTGAACAGATATTCCACATTGATATTCAGCTTTGACAAAGAGCCATCCAGACTTGAAACATGAGCTCCTTTTCTCACCACAGATGCTGTCAGACCTGCTGAGATTGTCCCGTATTTTCTGTTTT
The DNA here is from genome assembly GCF_902713615.1 of Scyliorhinus canicula. Lineage (NCBI taxonomy): Eukaryota > Metazoa > Chordata > Chondrichthyes > Carcharhiniformes > Scyliorhinidae > Scyliorhinus > Scyliorhinus canicula. Next base: position 157,686,441 of record NC_052157.1, read on the forward strand.
TGTTTCAGATTCCAGAATCTGCAGTAATTTGCTTTGATATTCAACATTGTCTGCTATTTTTTTTAAAATCACATCTGTGAAATTTCTGGTCAATCATAAAGATATAAATGCAAAGTTAGTGTCTTCACTCAACCAGTAATGCATTAAGATGGTATAACTTAGGAATTTCCGTTGCTTTCAGTAGCATAGGTCTGAGCTCCTCATCCTCAACAAACAAAATTTGATTAAAAAAGCAATATTCACAGTTTTAATGATTATCAATAGTTTTGTTTTTTAAATCATGTAGTGTACAAGACTTGATGACTGCATGCTAAGACTTTATTTTGGTTATTCTGGGTATGTTTGTAAGGGGTCAGGTGCCTACTTATTTGTTAAAAATAATATTGCTAACTTTACAGAGTTGTTGTTGTTGAGCTAGTGCACAATATTATACCGGTCTTTTTTTTAAATTGTTTTTTCCTCTTCTATATATATATATATATATATTCTATTCTGTGTACATAACTGTAAATATACTTTTGTTCAAAAACCCAATAAAAACATTTATTTTTTAAAAAATGAAGGGGCTTGACAGGGTCGATACTGAGAATTTGTTTACCCTGGCTGGGTATCTAGAACAAGGTGCGCAGTTTCAGGATACATCAGAAATGTATTAGGAATATTTAATTCCATCATGTTAATATTCAGTGTCAAAGATCATGTTGCAGCATATTTCTGCTTTTTCCCATTTTGTTTGTGCTATGCCACGATCATGTTTTTCCCTCTCTGTTCATTCCTGAGCTTGTGTTTCTGAGCTGTAATCCTAATCCAAAAATGGCGACCAGAGCTTCATTATCTTTTACAGTTGGAGCTTCAAAACTAAATAAAAATCACACTTAGTTACAGCTCTAGTTTAAATGTCAGCAGTTGGGAAATTACCTGTACATCTGTAAATTGTCAGTCACCATCAGTGCTAGAGTACCACTTTATGAGTTAACAGTGGTTATTAGCAACACAGTTAGCCTCATAATGTCTTAAGTTTTCCTCCATTGGACCTGTGCAATATAATACAGAAACTTATGTTACACTTCTGCAGTTGAAAAATACATTGGCTGGTAGATATTCACTGCTTCACTGCTGAAGGTCAGGAATAATTTTAATGACCTTTCAGTATCTATTCAGAACTTCTGCTGCTTATAGTTTCCAACAAGCATACCTTCATAATGTTTTTAATACTGTGCAGGTTACCATATACCATAGAATGTGATTTAATATTTAAGATTATTTTTTGTACAAGGCAAATTGATTCATTTCTTCTGCCATGATACCTTATTTATATATTTTTTTAAACTTTAAATTGAAAGATCTGGAAGATAATGTGTTAAAGATTTATAAGTAGCAACTGTATAAATCAACAATTGTTCTTCTGCTGCTACCCCTCATAATTTTCACAATTCCTTTGCTAAAAACCCTGATGCATGCTTCTATGAATGCCAGCAAACTCTGCAATGTTGTACAAGTGGTAATTTCTCATGTTGAACCTGAGATGAAGAGAAATATTTTCACTCAAACTGTTGTGTCTTTGAAATTCTATATCCCAAGAGCTGTGGCTGCTCACCATTAAGTATATTTAAGAAACCCATAGTTTTCAGAGACTAAGGGAATCAAGGGCTGTGCGGATAGTGCAAGAAAGTGTAATTGAGGTCGAAAATAATTGTAATCTTAAATGGTGGAACAGGTTCTCAGGACTGAATGGCTTACTCCTTCCCCTGTTTCTTATGCTCTTGTGTTCCAACATTGAGACTCTGGAAGACATCTCAGCGAAGACTGATATTATCATGATCTGACATCTGATATACATTTCTCACTGTGTAACAATCAGAAGGATGAATTCTCAACCTCTGTCCCACCACCCCTCTAGCCTAGGGTCTCCAGGATCAATTATTACATCTCAATTGATAACATGGAACACAGCTAGTGCACGGTGATGGGGTAGTGGTCATGTTGCTGGACAAGCACTCCAGAGTACCAGGCTAATACTCTACCCCACCCTGGTGAATTTAAAATTAATTCACAAAAATAAAAATCTGGAATTGAAAGTTAGTCTCTCGGTAATGGTGACCATGAAACTATCATTGATTGTTGTAAAAACCCATCTGGTTCACTAATGTCTTTCAAGGAAGGAAATCTGTCATTCCTACCCGGTCTAGCCTATGTGTGATCCAGGCCTACAACAGTGTTGCTGCCTTTGATGTGGCCGAGCAAGCCACTCGGTTAAAGGCAATTAGGGATGGGCAAGAAATGATGACTTTGCCAATGATGCCTACCTCCCATAAAAATATTTTTAAAAGCATTGGATGATTAATCTGATATGTAGGCTTGGCACCACATAATGCTGAAGCAGCTGTTGGGGAAATGGGGAAACTTTAAGATAAGTTCCAAAGAATGATAACATTTTATTGACAATGCCAATAATGTAGTTAATCAAGAAAAAAACAGTTGGAATAACAACTACCAAAAGTTAACCTTATGTCTTGGGTATAATGAGTGAGATATCTTTGAGGTTGTTTTATGGATTTGTTACTCTCACTTACATCTTAGATTAAACTATTCATTGAGATCTGAGGAAGCAAATATTTGTATCTTTTTTTTGTTGGTCTTTGTCAGTAAGAGTATGACATGTTCAGCATGTAAAAGTTTTCTATTCAACATGTTTAAGTTTTCGTGAGAACTATGTTCTAAATGCTTGTCATCCTCATTAAATTTGGTTTCACTGGGCTCCAAGTATGTGCCTCTTTACTTGCTAGTTCTTACCAATATAATTTTATTCTGCTCTTCCCAGTTCAAGACCTTTTCTGGTTTTATCCCCATTCTGTTGGCCTCAATGCCCATCACTTTTCCCATTCTTCAATGGTATGCAAGTGCTGAAGACAGATGATTGAGTCACATTGCCAGGAGTATCGTAGCCATAATAGATGCCACTCCTCAAACAAATTAAGAAATGCAGCTTTGTTATTTCACAAAAAGGTTTAGAGTAGAAGTTGGATGACACAGTAGGCACACTGTTGGTCCATTGATTGCCAGTGTTAAGGGGTTAAGTAGAATTCAGATATGAGGAAGAAAGTCGCCAGACAAAATGTAGAGAGACTATGTACAGCAGAGTCATCCCATGCTACATATGGAAGCACAGTTGGGTCAATTCCATTGTAGCGTCAGTCTGGGCCAAGATTAATTTATTAAGTCCTAAATTCCTGCACTATTGTTGTACTTGTAACTAACTTCTTAATTCTTCTCTAGGTATGGGTAGGAACAATTGGGATGGGACCAAATGGACGAAAACTCTGTGCCACTTTCCAACACACAGAGACATTTGAGTTTCAGGATGAAGTTGGTGGTTTGCTGCTGAAGATTTGTCAAGTTGTCACTCAGGGAGTACTCTGCTTTCTACCTTCATACAAGGTAACAAAATAATAAATATTTTGCTAATCGCACATGTTTGTTTTTAAAATATTTTTATACTCCTTTTTCATATTTTCTTCCAAATTTACATCAAACAATAAACAATAATCAGTAACGAATGTAATGTCAATCCCCATATCAATAACAATAATCCCATCCTCCCACCAAACCCCCAAACATTAGCCTGCATGTTAACATAAACAAATAACAAAAAGGAATCTGGAATCACCCATAGTCACCATTAACACATACTGTCCCCCTCCCCACAACTCTCCAACCCCCCCCCCCATTGTTCGATGTAATAATTCTCAAAAGTGCACAATGAATACGCCCATGAATTGTAGAACCCCTCCATCCTTCCCTTCAGTTCAAATTTGACCTTCTCAAGGGTCAAGAATTCCAGCAGGTCCCCCCGCCACGCGAGGGCACAGGGTGGAGATGTTGATCTCCATTCCAACAGGATCCGCTTTTGGGCGATCAAAGAGGTGAAGGCTACAACATCTGCCTCCATGCCCATTTCCAACCCGGGCTGGTCCGGCACCCGAATATGCCCTCCCGAGGGCCCAGGTCCAGTTTCACGTGCACCACTTTAGAGATTACCCTAAAAATCTCCTTCCAGTAATCCTCCAGCTTTGGACAGGACCAAAACATATGAACGTGGTTTGCAGGCCACCCCCCTCCCCCGCACGTTCACACACATCTTCTACCCTCTCAAAGAGCTGGTTCATCCTCGCCCTTGTGAGGTATGCTCCATATACCACCTTCAGCTGTATCAGCCCCAACCTCGCACACGAGGTGGCGGCTTTCACCCTCCGGAGCACCTCACACCAGAACCCCTCCTCCATACCCTATCCCAACTCTTCCTCCCACTTTGCCTTGATCCCTTCCAACGGTGCCTTCTCCTCTTACAAAATAGCCCCGTAAACCATTGACATTACTCCCTTCTCCAGTCCCCTCTGTCGTCAGCACCTCGTCCAGCAACGTGGAAGCCAGCTCTACTGGGAAACTCTGTATCTCCTTTCTGGCAAAGTCTCAAACCTGCATGTATCAAAATATTTCCCCCTGCTCCAGCCCATACTTTGCTCCCAGCTCCTTCAATCCTGCAAACCGACCCCCAAGAAACAAATCTTTTAGTGTCCTAATTCCTTTCTCCTCCCATCTCTGAAAATTTCCATCCTACTTCCCTGACTCAGATCTATGGTTCACCCGAATCGGCATTTCTCTTGACCCTGCCCCCAACCCGAAGTGCTGGCAAAACTGCCTCCAAATTCTCAATGAAGCTACTATTACCGGACTCCCTGACTATTTCTCCGGGGCCGTCTGGAATGGCACTGTTGCTGGCACCTTCAATCCCGACCCCCTACACAAACTCTACTCCATTCTGACCCACTGGGAGTCAACCCCTCTGACCCAGCTCTGTACCTTCTCCACATTCGCCGCCCAGTAGTAATACATCAGGTTCGGAAGACCCAAACCCCCTGCCTGCCTTCCTCTCTAGTAGCACCTTTCTAATTCTGGCCACCTTCCCTCCCCATATGAACGAGGTAATCATTCCTTCAATGTCTCTAAAAATACCGTTGGCAGGAAAATCGGCTGGCATTGGAAAATAAACAGAAATCACGGCAACACATTCATTTTAACCGCCTGTATCTGACCTGCAAGTGACAGAGGGAGACCATCCCATCTTGCAAGATAACTGGCACCCTCCCCACCACACTAGAAATGTTGTACCTACGGAGCACCCCCCAATCCTGAGCAACTTGCACCCCAAGGTATCTAAAGTGAGTCCCTGCCCTACGTAATGACCCCCCTCACCCCTGGCCGAGACACCACAAAATGTTCACCCTTGTCCAGATTTAATTTGTACCCCAAGAGAGACCCAAATACCCGAAGCAGCTCCAGTATTCTCCCAATTGACACACTGACACGTATAATAACAAGTTAATCGTGTGTGTTAATAATGGATTTAAAATGTTGTATATGTTGCTGACTACTCTAGAATTGCACACTTAGAAAATATTCCAAATTGTAGCGGGACAACCGTCTCACTATGTGCTGTTATTTTACTTGGCGAAGCCAGTAAGCCAGTCATCGTTTTCACAAAAGCAGTGATGCTGATTTCAAAGCAAAATTTTCCAAAGTGCCTGTATCTGATATGGCTGTCATTTCAAAATCCAATGACTGCACCCAAAATTCTATATATTTGTTTGGTTTCAATTTGATACCAGTTAAGTTGAAGTTATAGGCAGTGACAAAATAAAATGGACGAAAAGGGACTTTGAAATAAAACTGAAGAAAAATGAGCTCTTTGGCTCTGAATTCCTGTGAATAATTTCATTAGTTGAAATGATCAAATCCCATTATTTGGCTATTTATATAAGTGGACTCTGTGCTAATCAAGAGGTAGGCAGGTTGGAAATGGTTTGTGTATCTGGATCCTGCCGTGCTTTCCTGTTTCCTTCTGGCTGTGTCCCAAGTGTTGACATGCATACAAAATGATGAAACCTCGCGATGCGGTTGTCAGTTGCTCTGGTTAGATCCATCGTAATAGTGACTGGTGAAACAAATCTGGACCCTAAACCCCAAACCTTCAAAAGAGGAGAACCAACTTATTGGACTTAAAAATATTTAACAGTTAGGGGATGTTTTCAATATTTTCTTTTGGAGAGCAAGAGAGTAATTTGTTGGAAGTGTACTTTGCCTCGTTTCATCTGTCCGTTTATCGCAAATATCACAGTCACTTATACGCTGAGAAGAAAAAGAATGAATAATTAACCAAGTTAGGACTGGCACAATTTGTTTTTTTCCACCAGAAGGATCTATTCAAATCCTATGTTCAAGGAACTCTTGTTTAAACCTGGTTTCCCTTGTGTATTCCATTTATTTTTTGCTATTCTTTGCTATTATAGCTTTTGTGCCTGGACAGTTGCTGGGATCTATGCTTTTTAGATGGATTGCACTTTTAATTTTTTAACAAAATGGGACCTCCCCACCCTCCCGAGGTGCTATTTAGTCTGACCTCAGGACACCCCGGTAGCAGTGTTATTTGCTCTGGCCCAGTGATGACGTATTATAATACGTCTTTGATTTCATGGGACTTGACTGCTCACAATGATGATTGGTGCTGGTTTTCAGGAATGTTCCGCCAAACCCAGACAGGCTCCATTTTGAATGAGGCTCACTTTTGATTAAGAGGCAGTTCTCATTTCTCTCTCCCACCCCCACCTCTCTCTCTCTCTCTCTCTCTCGCCCTCTCTGTCTCTCTCTCTTCTGATGACCTCTCTAAGGTCCTGAAGAAGAGGCCTTTCTCTCTCTCACCACAGCCAGTTAAACCTGCAGGGAGATTCAGACTAACACCAGGCTGAGTTAATTGAAAACCTCCTTTTAAAATCTGATAATTGAAGAATTCTAATCTTACTTCAGTAAGGCTGATAATTTTGAGTTCTGACTGAATGCACATACCAGAAGATCCAATCCAACTGGTGGTTTTCAACACACTGCTTCCTGAGAAGATAGCCGACTATAAAGTCTTCGACATCAGCATCAAGAACACATCTCTATTCCTTTTAATCCCTATAATTTTAGCCCTTTCTCTTCCTGTGCGTCTGTCTTGTGTTTGGGTAGAGGGTGGGAAGGTCAAAGGGGACAAGTCAGTAGGCCATTAGTTTAATTATTGCATGCTTTAACTCTTTTCTAGTTATATATAAACAGTTTTTGCTTCTTTGCTTGCAAATCTGGTGCCTTTAAGTAATTGGAGCAGTCTAGGGCCAAAGATCTCAAAAACGTTATACGAATTATTGGTTAATTGACATATGTTGCAACTCCGGGTCAAGGGGGCCTGGGATTGACTGCGCCCTAGCCAGGGTGTCATAACAAATGTAGACAAAAAGGATATAAGCATACTCTCTCTGACAACTGTCAAAGCCGAGTTAGAATCATAGATTCTCCAACAGTGCGGAAGGAGGCCATTTAGCCCATTGGGTATGCACTGATCCCATGAAAGAGTACCCCACCCAGGCCCACTCCCCCATCCCATCACCGCCTCCCCATAACCCCCAGCTAACCTGCACATCTGTGAACACTTAAGGGGCAATTTAGCATGGTCAATCCACCTAAGCTGCCCATCCCCAGACACCAAGGGGCAATCCAGAATAGTCAATCCACCCAACCTGCACATCTTTGGACTGTGGGAGGAAACCCACGCAGACATGGGAAGAACTTGCAAACTTCACACAGTCACCCAAGGCTGGAATCGAACCTGGGTCCCTGGTGCTGTGAGGCAGCAGTTCTAAGTCCTAACCATACAAGTTTTGGGGCGTCTTGATCTAGTTATTTCTGGCTGCTAAAAATATTTCCCATCGTTTATGGCAAGTAGTACAAGCTGTCAGTAAGGAGAATACCTAGTGCAGAAAGTGACAATCTTAATGCAAACTTATTCCTGACCAGTAACCTTCACCAACAATGGAGAAATTGTACTATTTTTAAGCATGGGCACAAAATTAATATAATAATGAACAAGAAATGTAAAACAAAGATTTTTTATAACTATATTAATTCTATGGATGCTAGAGACTGAAGGGTTAAGTTTTAGTATACTTTTAAATAGATCTTTAAATTTTACAATTAATTTGAATTTTTAACAATGCACTTTTCATAGTAGACTTCTTACTGAACTAAATATATTTGAGTTGATGCTTGTTTTCAATTTATCAAGTGAAGCCAAAATTAACTAGTACAATGAAACATTTTATTACTGCAACCTTTGGTACTGACTTATGGTGGTCCTTTTACATGGGTGGTCATGCAATCATGATTAATTCGCTGTTGGGACCAGCAATAATGTTCACTCTAATCAGGTGGTCCCTATGTGTATTAGTATTCTGCTTGGTGGATTTTTGCTTTAAATTGCAGAATATAATGTTGGTTGGAATTTAGTGCTTTGTGTGTTGTGACTGGATAATTCTGACAATGATATAGCAAGAAAAAATTTTAGTGGCAAAACTTTTATTGTGAATTCATTCATTTTCCATTTATGAATAATCGAGAGAAGTCCGGGGTTGTGGGGTCAAGTGGTGATACTACAGCTTGAAGCGTAGAAATTGCACTTTTAATATAATTGTGTTGATGAAAGAACCAAAGGAACTGTTATTGTGAGACTCTGATGTTGATGATATATGAATAAAATTTTAAACTGTGTTTGTTTGTGGGAGGTTATATTTTTTCTTTGTGTGATCTTTATTAAGGTGTGCACTCTTGGCTGTTGGGGCGGGGAAATAGCTAACCACAATACAAGAGGAAGTACATAAAAGAGCAATTGATTTTTCTCTCTACTTCTATGGTAAAAAATGTAATCACTGTCTTCCCTCACAGTGTAGCTGTGGAATAAGAGCACAATCTTAAAATTGGAGCTGGGCCATTCAGGACAGCAGTTAGGAATCACTTGTTCCCGCAAATGATGGTGGAAATGTGGCTCTCTACCACATGAAGCTTTTGATGTTGACTCAAGTAATCATTTTAAATCTGAGGTCTATAGATTTTTTGCTAATGGTATTAAGGGATATGGAACAATGTTCCTCAGAAGCGGCAGGGCTATGCAGCAGCCCAAAAGTTCCTTTGTGGGTCGCTGGCCCCATTCGTTTTTTTTTAAATTTAAAGTACCCAATTCTTCTTTCCCAATTAAGGGACAACTTGATGTGTCCAATCCACCGACCTTGCACTTTTAGATTTGTGGGTGTGAGCCCACACAGACATGGAGAATATGCAAACTCCACACGGGTAGTAAACCCTGGCCGGGATCAAACCCAGGTCCTCTGTGCCGTGAAACAGCAGTGCTAACCACTGCACCACCATGCCGTCCAAAGGCCCTTTTAAGTTACCACCTGTACATGGATGTGCAACTAAATTTAAAGAAGGTTGACACTTGAATCACCCTTGCACTGTAAAAAAAATAAATTGAGGGGAATGTTGATTATGGAGTCATGGTTGATAAATGGAGTTAGGATAGTGATCAGTCATGAAATGCTGAAGGAGCTGAATGGCCTACTCCAATTTCTGTGTGCCTAAATCATATTATGAAATTGAAGACATGATTTATTGCTTGGCCATTAGGCATTGGTGCTCTTAAACCTGTAAAATATTTTGCTGTAGGGGAAACTAAAATTGTTTTTGAATATTTTACCATTATATTTCTGTTACGAGAGATTTTTTTATTTGGTTTATTTCACCACTTTTTAATCCCTTTCTTTTCTGAGCATGTGAAACTCCTTTTTATGGTTCCATGAGCATCAGGCACCTTACCTGAGTGACATTCTTAGTACAGTGGCTTCAGTAGCGAGTGTCGATACACTATTTGATCATGGGTAACATCACAGACTTGTCCTTGTAAACGTGCACGATTCTAGCAGTGACCAACGGATCGTAATTAGAAGTGGAAACTCTGCCAAAGTTACCCCTTTCACTCTCCACTCCTAGGTATTGAGGCCAATTGTAATGTCCCTGCTGCCAGTTTGGCTGAAACTAAGTAACAGCGAAGATCTGAGATCGCCCTGTCTATATAGTTTAGCTCACTTTAACCAACTGAATCACCAGGGACTATAGAAGGTACAAATGGTAGAAATTATTTGACTTCTCAAACCAGCTCACCAGGCTGTTTATTGGGAGAACATGCAAAAAGAATGACTAGCCAATGCTTCCTTCTCCCTTGCTCTTTGAAGGCTTCGATTTTTTGCTTAGGGTGGAGCTCCATGGATGTGGAACACATTTGACACATCACTTGTTCATGCATGACATTGAGTTTTGATAGGCAGCCTGACCACAGACATCATAGTCAATTTTACCTGGCATCCGCGGGTGTATTTTGAGTGAATTGGAAAACCATAGGTAATTTTATTCCCATTTCTTAAGGAAGCCAAGATCAAATCTAGCAAGGTTAACCAACTCTCCAGGTGGCATTAATGAATATGGTATAGATGGGGAATTGAACCATCTTAGTCTGCAAGGCTCAGTTGAATGTTGTCTCAACCAGCTGAGCAATTCAGGGAACCCAGAATTGAAGTGCTTTTTGAAATTCATTTATTCATCTCCAAATTTCTTACTTAACTGAAAATTATTCTATGAAACAAAAATATAATTTGTAACTGACACAGTGGTGTATCGCTGCTTATTCTGTAGAATGTTGGGCAACAGGATATGAATTTCCATACAACAGGAGTCCTTGATCTCAGCTGTTAGAAGAAGCATTGAGCAGAAATGGTTGGTTCATTAGTTAATGATGGAACGGTATTGCCTAAAAAATTGCCAGCTTTCTCAAACAGAAAATAGGCCAAGGAAACTTGTGGAAAAGAATAAAATTACTTTTAAAGCTGGGGCAATAAAACTATTTAGAAATCTGACAGTCGAGTCTTTTAAAAATAGGACAAAAAGTACTCGAAAGATATTTACACTGACTGATGAACAAATTATTAATTTGACAAATCTAAATCAAAGGAACAGTGTAGTTTGAGATGTGAACAAGAAGGTACTGACTTGAAGCATTTGCTTAATTAGGTTGCATTTAACAGAATTTTCTATTGAAATAAAAGGGAGAAAACATTGGCCCAAAACAAGATAATTGCACTTTTCCAATGTATGTTCAAATATTTTATTAAAATCAGTGGATATTGCCGAATAACTGATCTAATTAAATGTAGTGGTGTCTAGTGTTAGAAAATGTCTCAGTTAAAGCTTTGCCTGGATTGCATACAAAAACAGATGCCCCATAAACTGTTTAAGATCTAATAGAAATAGCCTAAGACTTCAGCATCCTAAATGGTGTGTTTGCAATGTAGTTTCTGTGAAGATCCATCAGGTGGCTGCAAAGGCCAAGTTTGTAGCTGTCGGCATCCTTCCGTCTCTGAAAGATGATGGACACACAGCAAACAATCTATTTCAGATGGGGAGTTTCATAATGGATTGGATTGGACTGGTTTATTATCTCGTGTACCGGGGTACAGTGAAAATTATTGTTCTGCGTACAGTTCAGACAGATCATTCCATTCATGAAAAGAAAATACATAGGGCAGATATAAAATACACAATGTAAATACATAAACACAGGCATCGGTGAAGCATACAAGAATGTAGTACTACTCGGTAGAGAAGATATGTGAAGAGATCAGTTCAGTCCGTAAGAGGGTCATTCAGGAGTCTGGTAACAGCGGGCAAGAAGCTGTTTTTGAATCTGTTAGTACGTATTGAAAGACTTTGTATCTGCTGCCCGATGGAAGAAGTTGGAAGAGTGAATAAGCCGGTTGAGAGGGGTCTTTGATTATGCTGCCCGCTTTCCCAAGGCAGTGGGAGGTGTAGACAGAGTCAGTGGATGGGAGCCGGGTTCACGTGATGGACTGGGTGGTGTTCACGACTGTGTAGTTTCTTACGATCTTGGGCCGTGCAGTTGCCATACCAGATAGGATGCTTCCTATGGTGCATCTGTAAAAGTTGGCAGGAGTCAATGTGGTCATGCTGAATTTCCTGAGAAAGTATAGGTGCTGGTTTTTTTTTTCGTTACTTCATAAATCTAAGCAGTGTGCTTTCTTAATTAGCGTTCTTTATTAGCATTATTACTAGCGTTCATTAGCAGAGGGATTGAATTTAAGAGCCGTGAGGTGATGATGCAGCTTGTTATGGGAGAGGGGTTTTCAGAACCCCAAAATGTATCATGGAGTTCAACCAACCTCCCCCTTTAATTGATTGTTGCTTTTCCAGCACACGGCTTGTTCCCCAGGTGTGGTATTACAATTATGGACACGTAGTTTTTAACACAAAACAATGTTTATTCCATGAACTCAACTTAACCTTTTAAATAAACATTGGATCACTTAACACCCCTTACTTCAAAGATAACCCCGAAAATAATACAACACTAAATAATTCCTCAAAATGTTCCTTTAAACATCCAAAAGACTTCACCTTTAACAACAGACATGAGGTTACATTCAATATATTTATAGTCTTTGGATTTGCAGACATCCACAGACCAGCTCTGTGTTTTGTTCCTGCAGCTCTTTGCAAAACACACAGACACTCCCAGCTTTCTCCTCAAACTGGCTTTCTCCTTTCAAGCAGCTCTCAGCAAACCAGCCAGGCACTTTTCAGCTGCTCTCAGCAAAACACACAGACACTCCCAGCTTTCTCCTCAAATTGAAACTAAAAACTTCAAAATGGCTGAGCTAAAGCCCAGTTCCACCCACACTCTGACATCACTGCATTTCTTAAAGGTACATTGCTTAAACATCCATTTCTTAAAGGCACTCTCACATGACAAGCTGTACAAAACCTTGGTACGGCCACATTTGGAAAACTGTGTGCAGTTCTGGTCACCTCATTTTAGGAAGGATGTGGAAGCTTTGGAAAAGGTGCAAAGGAGATTTACCAGGATGTTGCCTGGAATGGAGAGTAGGTCTTACGAGGAAAGGTTGAGGGTGCTCGGCCTTTTCTCATTAGAACGGAGAAGGATGAGGGGCGACTTGATGGAGGTTTATAAAATGATCAGGGGAATAGATAGAGTAGACAGTCAGAGACTTTTTCCCCGGGTGGAAGAAACCATTACAAGGGGACATAAATTTAAGGTGAATGGTAGAAGATATAGGGGGGATGTCAGAGGTAGGTTCTTTACCCAGAGAGTAGTGGGGGCATGGAATGCACTGCCTGTGGAAGTAGATGAGTCGGAAACATTAGGGACCTTCAAGCGGCTATTGGATAGGCACATGGATTATGGTAGAATGATGGGGTGTAGATTAATTTGTTCTTAATCTAGGACAAATGTTTGGCACAACATCGTGGGCCGAAGGGCCTGTTCTGTGCTGCATTTTTCTATGTTCTTGGTCATGGCGTCAACGTGGGTGGACAAGGACAGATTGTTGGTGATGTGCACACCTAGGAATTTGAAGCTGTCAACCATCTCCACCTCGGCCCCGTTGATCCAGACAGGGGTGTGTACGATACTTTGCTTCCTGAAGTCAATGACCAGCTCTTTAGTTTTGCTGACATTGAGGGCGGCACGGCAGCACAATGGTTAGCACTGTTGCTTCACAGCACAACGGACCCAGGTTCGATTCCCGGCTTGGGTCACTGTCTGTGAGGAGTCTGCACACTCTCCCCGTGTCTGCATGCGTTTCCTCTGGGTTCTCCAGTCTTCTCCCACAGTTCAAAGATGTGCGGGCTAGGTACATTGGTCACGCTAAAATGCCCCGTGTGTCCAAAAGTTAGGTGGGGTTGCTGGGTTATGGGGATGGGTGGAGATGTGGGCTGAGGTAGAATGTTCTTTCAGGGGCCAGTGTAGACTTGATGGACCGAATGGCTTCCTGCACTGTAAATTCAATGAGAGATTGGTGTTGTTTCATCACTCCACTAGGTTCTTTATCTCTTTCCTGTGTTCTGACTCATTGTTGTTCGAGATCCGATCTACCACGGTCGTGTCGTAAGCAAATCTGTGGATGGAGCTGGAGCCAAACTTTGCCACACAGTCATGTTTGTATAGGGAGTATAGTAGGGAGTTAATTACGTGGCCTTGTGGGGTCTCGGTATTAAGGACTATCGCGCAGAAAGTTTATTCTTGGGTATCCAGGTGGCAGCTACATAAATTAAATTTGGCCCGGCTTGTTGAGCAAATGAAGGAGGACTTTCGGAGGTGGGTCATGCTCCCGTTGTCACTGGCGGGGAGGGTACAGACCGTAAAGGTGACTGTTCTCCTGAGATTTTTGTTTGTTTTCCAGTGTCTTCCTATTTTTACACCAAAGGCCTTTTTAAGCGGGTGAATGCGGTGATCTCTGGGTTTGTGTCAGCGGTAAAACCCCGCGAGTAAGGAAAGTGCTGCTGGAGCGGAGCCGAGGGGTTGTGGGGAGGGCTGACACTGCTGAACTTTAGGAACTATTACTGGGCGGCAAATATAGCCATAATTAGGAAGTGGGTAGTTGTGGAGGGGTCATTACATCCACATGGATGGATGTGGGAGCGGGTAGAGGTAGCTTCATGTAAGGGCACAAGTTTGGGGGCATTACTAACAGCTCCACTGCCGTTCTCGCCGGCCTGGTACTCCACAAGTAGTGGCGGCTCTGAGAGTTTGGGGGCAGTGGCGGAAGCATATGGCAGTGGAGGGAGCGTCGGTGTGGACTCCAATTTGTAATAATCAACGGTTTGTGCCGGGCAGGTTAGACAGGTGTATAGGAGGTGGCAGAGAGCAGGTATTGTGAGGCTGGGAGGTCTGTTTATTGATGGGAGCTTTCCTCGTTTGGAGAATTTGGAAGAGGAGTTTGAATTGCTGGGAGGGAATGGGTTTCGTTATCTTCAGGGATTTTGTGAGAAGGCAGGTTTCGACATTTCCGCTTCTACCACCACAGGGGATACAGGATAAGGTAGTTTCTAGAACGGGGGTGGGGGAGGGGAAGGGGAAGGTATCGGAAACCTATAAAGAACTTATGGAGTGAGAGGAAACCTAGATAGGTGAGTTAAAGCGTAAATGGGAAGATGAATTGGGAAAGGAGTTAGAGGTGGGTCTGTGGGAGGATTCCCGGAGCAGAGTCAACATGTCCTCATCATGTGCCAAGCTCAGCCTGATACAATTCAAGGTGGTTCACCGGGCAGACATGATGGTGGCCCGGTTGAGCAGATTTTTTGGAGTAGAGGACAGGTATGCGAGGTGTCATGTCCATGATGCTAAAAACGAGGGTGGCACCGAGTCCAGAGGTGGCGATTTTTTTTAGAGTTTCGAAAGACCCGGGAGTCCAGGGGGTGAGAGAGGCTGACGTTTTAGCCTTTGCCTCCTTGGTAGCCCGGAGACGGATTTTATTGGCGTGGAGGGACTCTGAGCCCCCAAAATTGGGGGTATGGGTTAGTGACATGGCTGGCTTTGTCAGGCTTGAGAAAATCAAGTTCGCCCTGAGAGGGTCAATGTTAGAGTTCGTTCGGAGGTGGCAGCCGTTTATCGACTTCTTTGGGGAAAACTAAACTGTTGGCAGACTCAATAAGGTGGGCGGTAGGGAATAATGGGGGGCAGGGGGAGTTTGTTAGTTTAGTTCAGTTTAGGCGGGAACAGGGAGAAGAGATTAGGAATTATGTTTACATTTGTATTTGTATCTTTTGTTGTTATAAAACCATAAATGCCTTAATAAAATGTTTGTAAAAGTTGTTTTTGGTGTGGCACCTGTTTGCAAGCTGCAAGCATTCTTGAAAAGGATCTTTGTGTATCCCATTGATTGTTTGGCTCCGGCTATCTCACCATACAGTGTGTTTTTGGGTACGTGACTGTCTTCCATCTGCAGACATGCCCGAGCCAATTAAATCGCCTCTGTTTAATAGGTGCTAACAAACATGGAAGCTCTGCCTTTGCGAGGATTGCTGCATTTCTGACAACAAAGGATGAAATTGTTGACCTTTTCCTGATACTTGTATCATCCATGTTTCACAGCCATAAAACGAGGTGCTGGGAACACAGGCATTATAAACCATCAGCTTGGTTCTAAAAGGTGAGCTTGATGTTATTCCATACACGTTTTGTAAATCAGTCAAAGGTTTTAGCTGCTTTCCCTATACATGTATCAGGTGCTGCGTCGAGGGATAGGTTGTCACTGTAAAGCCAAGGTTGCTGGGGCTGGTTTAGCACAGGGCTAAATAGCTGGCTTTTAAAGCAGACCAAGGCAGGCCAGCACCGTGGATTCAATACCCTTACCAAACTCCCCGAACAGGTGCCAGAATGTGGCGTCTAGGGGCTTTTCACAGTAACTTCATTGAAGCCTACTTGTTACAATCAGTGATTTTTTTATTTATTTCAGAATTTGCTGATCACTTCCAGTGGGTGTTATTAAGATGATCAGGGGTGGAGATTCAATACCTTGTTCCATGATTATGACTTTCTTGAAGTTTATATCAGGGAAAACAAGTTGCAGACATGGGAGAGACAGTCCCATGAGTTTAGGTAGCTGAGGAGTTGTGGTGCACAGCTAATTTCTCCACTGCTAAAGGTGTCAAATGCCTTATTGAGATCAGTGAAAGTAAGATAAAGAGATGTACCCTGCTCTTCTCTTGTAGCTGGTATATGGGAAAGATTATGTCCACAGTAGATCTGTCAACTCAGAAACAGCACTGTGCTTCCAGGTACACTTGGTTTGCAAGTAAATGAAGGGCTGTAACGTCTGAGCTCCAGGGCAGTGACTGGGGATAATACAAAGATGCACTGGGGAATCACCCCAGAAGTTACTAGGTAAGGATTGCACAGCAATTTTCCAGGGTTTAAACTTCCTTTGGAAAATTGCTCTGCATTAGGAACTCTCTGAAAAAACAATGAAGCTTTTTCATTTATTCTCTATAGTCGTAAAATCATAGAATCCTACACTGCAGTAGGAGGCCATTCGGCCCATCGAGTCTGCACCGATCCTCCGAAAGAGCACCCTATCCAGGCCCTCTCTTCCACCCTATTCCCGCAACCCAGTAACCCCACCTAACCTTTTTGAATACATAGGGGCAATTTAGCGTGACCAATCTACCCAACCTGCACATCTTTGGACGGTGGGAGGAAACCGGAGCACCCGGAGAAAACCCACGCAGACACGGGGAAAAAGTGCAAACTCCACATAGACTGTCACCTGAGGCTGGAATTGAACCCAAGTCCCTGCTGCTGTGAGGCACCAGTGCTAACCACCATGCTGCCAAAGTACATGCAGCCATAAAGCTAAAATTGTAACGCTGGAGGTATTCATTTACAACATTCCTATAAATCTACAATTCCCTTGGTACCATGCTAAGGAGCATTCTAAATGTTGAGAGGTTATTATGATAAATTCTACTACTCACCTTAGTTTGAAGTTCGGGTGTTGAGAACTCCAGCCCGAGCGATCCTTGGGCCTCTTGCACATGTGCCCGCTGGAAATGACCACATATGCAGTTGCTGCAAGTACTTCAGAGAACAGCTGATATTTATTTATAATGTCACTCCAATTTCTATGGCCAATTAAGGATGAGGGAAGACAAAGCAAAATATATTGTTCACATTAATTTTGCCAATTACTGACCTTTCAATTCCAACAACCATTATCAGTGATTCAGTTTGTTGATTCCGTGTTTTTCAGCCCTTTGAAATGTGACGCACAATTGGTTTGTCCCCTTCTCTAATTAATTTTGCTCCCGGGCCAGACCCCACCAGTTGCTAGGATACCGGACAGAAACCCAAATATTTTATTTAATTTGTAAGACCATGAGGAAAGGATACTTCGCTCCAGGTGTGATTCCACACACAAATAGGGATGTGGTATATTAAACCAAACTTGATAGCTAGTGAATGATTAAAATAACGTTAACATCATACAAGAAAATAGCTTACCAATTACTCGTTAAACAATGCTTAACAACAAAAATGAAACCATTTAATTTCTAAATGCCATCTTTTATCTCCAGTCAAGAAAAATCTATCTCTGGTTAAAATCCACTTTTAAATACATTTAGCAAACACGGGGTTACCTGCTGTGCACTTGAATAGATTTCCTTTTAAAAGACTGTTTCGAGATGGGGAGAAAACTGGTCAGGAAACAGCCTGCAGTTTCTTGTCTGTGTCAGACTACTGTTTAACCTGCCAGCCTTTGGCAAAAACCTCTTGTCCTGTTTACAAGCAAATCTTTAACTCACTGGTTTGAGAGAAGCTGCTGGTCTATTCACACTCCACTTTTTAACTGAACTCAGTAACTGAGTGCTTCATCCTCTGGCTTCTTCCATTAATTGTATCAATTTATTAAGGCCAAACACAATGTCTTTAATTATCTACACCCAGGGAACCTTCTACATCTAAACAAAATTACAATGGCCCAAATTCAGGTGAACAATATGCATGGTTGGAATGAATGTCAATTTCATTTTTTTGTAATGCTTTAATTGCACCTTTGAAGCCAAAAAGCCTGGCTGCCTTTCAAACTAGGATTTAAAAAAAGAATTACTGCAGCAGTCGTATACAGACCTTAACCCATGCTTTTAACCATTACTGCACTAGATACATATAATACAACATATTTATGAAATACTGACATTCATCACAAGTTATACTTCTGTTTGCTTCATTAACAACAGGGTTGATAAACACATTTTGTGGACATGGGGATCTTGGACTTAATAAGACCATAAGACATAGGAGCTGAATTAGGCCATTTGGCCCATCAAGTCTGCTCCGCCATTCAACGAGATCATGGCTGATCTGATATAATGCTCAACCCCACTTTCCTGCCTTGTCCCAATACCCCTTGGTTCATACACTGATTAAAAATCTGTCTATCTCAGCCTTGAACATCCTTAATTTTTTTTTTCTTTTTTTTTTTAAATTTAGATTACCCAATTATTTTTTCTATTAAGGGGCAATTTAGCGTGGCCAATCCACCTACTCTGCACATTTTTGGGTTGTGGGGGCGAAACCCACGCAGACACGGGGAGAATGTGCAAACTCCACACGGACAGTGACCCAGAGCCGGGATCGAACCTGGGACCTCAGCGCCGTGAGGCGGTTATGCTAACCACTAGGCCACCGTGCTGCCCTTTGAACATCCTTAATAACTCAACCTCTGCACCTCTCTACGGTAAAGAATTCCACCAATTCACTAACCTCTGAGAGAGGAAATTCTTCCTCATCTCTGTCTTAAATGGGCGACCTCTTACTCAAAATTATGCCCTTTGGTCCTCGACTCTCCCACAAGGGAAAACAAGTTTTCAGCATTTAGCCTACCAAAAGCCCCAAGAATCTATATGTCTAAGTAAGGCCTCTTCTCGTTCCTCGAAACGCCAATGAGTACAGGCCCAACCTACTTAACCTCTCCTCATAAGAAAATTCCTCCATACCCGAGATTAACCTAGTTAACCCTCTGGGCGGCCTCCAAAACCAGTATATCTTTCCTCGGATAAGGGGACCAAAACTGTTCACAGTATTCCAGGTGTGGTCTAACTAGTGCCTTGTATAGTTTTATCAAGGTTCCCCATTTTTATACTCCATTGCCTTTGAAATTAAGGCCAACATTCTATTTGCTTTCCCAATTTCCTGTTGAACTTGCATGCTAGATTTTTGTGATTTGTGCACGAGAACCCCGAAATCCTTCTGTGTTGCAGTTTTCTGCAGTCTTTTTCTATTTAAATAATGTTCAGTTCCTTTATTCTTCCCACCAAGCTTTACATTTTTCTACATTATATTCCATCTGCCAAATTTTTGCCCACTCACTGTGGGTATCCTGTGTATATCCTTCTGTAGACTCTTGGTGTCATTCTCACCATTTGCCATCCCACCTATTTTTGTGTCATTTGCAAACTTGGCAATAGTGCATTCACTTTCCTGTCCCAAGTCATTAATATATATTTTAAATCATTGTGGCCCCATCACAGATCCCTGAGGCACTACACTGGTTACAGGTTGCCATCCTGAATATCCCCCTCTTATCCCAACTATTTGTCTTCTTTCTTCGGAACATTAACATATATACAGAGGCACCTGGGTGTGCAGGTCCACAGTTCCCTGAAAGTGACAACACAGGTGGCCAAGTTGATTAAGAAGGCTTATAGCATGCTTGCCTTCACCAGCGAGGGCATTGAGTACAGGAGTTGGGAAATTATGTTGCAGCTATTTAAAATCTTGGTTGGGCTGCATTTGGCGTATTGCATGTAGTTCTGGTCACCGCATTATCAGAAGGATGTGGAAGCTTTGGAGAGGGTGCAAAGAAGGTTCACCAGGATGTTGCCTTGTCTCGAGGGTGTTGGCTATGAGGAGAGGTTGATTAAACTAGGACTGTTTTCACTGGAAAGACGGAGGCTGAGAGGAGACCTGATAGAGGTCTACAAAATTATGAGAGGCATAGGCAGGGTGGATAGTCAAGTGTGGAAGTGTCCATTACAAGGGGGCACAAGTTCAAGGGGAGAGGGGGAAAGTTTACGGGAGATGTGCGAGATACATTTTCACGCAGAGAGTGGTGGGTGCCTGGAATGTACTGCCAGAAGATGTGGTGGAAGCAGGCCCATTAGCAACGTTTAAGAGGCATCTGAATGGATACATGAATGGGGAGAAAATAGAGGGATACGGAACGAGTAAGGGCAGAAGTTTTTTTTTAGTTAGGGCATCATGTTCGGCACAGGCGTGGAGGGCCGAAGGGCCTGTATATTACGTCGACTGGTTCCCCTTCACCTATCCTGCTCGTTAACTCCTCTATGAATTCTAATAAATTTGACGGACAAGGTTTCTCCTTCATGAAGCCATGCTGACTCCGCTTGATTATATTATGCATTTCTAAATGCTCTGCTTTTCCATCGTTTCGAATGGACTTAATATTTTCACAATGACAGAAGTTCAGTGAACTCTGCAATTGTTTTTTTTAAAAGTATTTTTATTGAGAATATTTTCCATTATAACATAATTTTCCATTCAGTGAATAACATGCTATCCGATGCTAGAAGAGAGATACTGCATCGCCCCAGTGACTTAGATTCTTCGTCTTGGACAAGTGGAGTTTTGATTTCTTCTGTATTGATCTAAGAATCCAATTGTGGCGGAAAGGATCTTATTTCAGGCTCTAAGATTGCAATATCTGTAAGGCTTAAAAATATTTTTGTAAGCAAGTTGCACCTGTCAGAAATTGTGTTTTTTAATTTGTTCATGGGATGTGGGTGTCACTTTTTTTCACCCCTAATTATCCTTGAGTAGGTGCTGGTGAGCTGCCTTGAACCGCTGCAGTCCACCTGGTGCAGGTATACCCGCAATGCAGTTGGGAAGGGAATTCCAGGACTTTGACCCAGCAACAATGAAGGAATGGCAATATATTTCCAAGTCAGGGTGGTGAGTGGCTTAGAGGGGAACTTCCAGGTGGTGGTGTTCCCATGTGTCTGCTCCACTTGTCCTTTCAGATGGTAGCCACTGTCGTTGTGGAGGGAGTGAATGTTTGTGGAAGGTGTGCCAATCAAGTGGGCTGTTTTGTCCTGGATGGTGTCAAGCTTCTCGAGTGTTGAAGCTTCACTTGTCTGGGCAAGTGGAGAGTATTCCATCACAATCCTGAGTTGTGCCTTGAAGATACCAGACAGGCTTTGGGGAGTCAGGAGATGAGTTACTATCTGCAGCATCCCTAGCCTCTGATCTGCTCTTGAAGCCACAGAATGTATATGGCTGGTCCAGTTCAGTTTCAGTTTCTGGTGTTAATAGTGGAGGATTCAGCTATGGTAATGCAATTGAATGTCCAGGGGTGGTGGTTATATCTCTTCTGTTGGAGATGGTCATTTAGATTCTCTCTTCTTCGAGATGGTCATTGCCTAGCACTTGTGACATGAATTTTATTTGCCATTTACCAGCCCAAGCTTTTATTATATTGTCCCGGTCTTGCATTTGGACATGGATTTCATCAGTATATGAGGAGATGCGAATGGTGCTGAACATAATGCGATCATTAGTGGACATGACCACTTCTGACCTTCTGGTGGAAGGAAGGTAATTTATGAAGAAGCTGAAGAACGCTGGGTCTAGGGCACTACCCTGAGGAACTCCTGCAGTTATGTCCTGGAACTGAGATAATTGACCTTCAACGACTACAAACATCTTCATTCGTGCTAGGTATGACTCCAACCAACGGGAGGTTTTCTCATGAATCCCATTATTTTCAGTTTTGCTAGGACTCCTTGATGCCATAATCATTCAATGTTGCCTTCATGTCAAAGGCAGTCAATCGGCCCTCACCTCCGGAGTTCAGCTCTGTTGTGCATGTTTGAACCATGACTGTAATGAGGTCAGGAGCTGAGTATCCCTGGCGTCAGTGGGCAGGTTATTGCTAAGCAAGTGCCACTTGATAGGACTGTTGATGTCATCTTTCATCACTGTGACGCTGGCAACCTCTGGGATAAGCAGAGCTGGATATCCCACTAGGCACTTCTGGCAGTTTAAATTTGTGCCGTTTAGAATGACGAAAGCACCAGCAACATTCCAAAGAATAACCAATTAGGTCATTTCTGAACTATGGAATTGTGCAGCATACATAGACGACCTGCTGGTGTTCAGTTAATTGTAAAAGGCGAATTTAGAACATTTAAAAGAATTGTTCGATTGACTACGAGAGGCTGGCTTGATGGTAAACTTGACTAAACGTAAGTTTACGAAAACCCGAGTCACATTCTTAGGCTGTACTGTTGGACATGATCAGATGGCTCCACGGAACTTGAAAGAAGCTTTTGGGGAGTTCCCAATACTGTGAGCGAGAAAAGAAGTTTTGAGATTCTGGACATGAGTGATTTCTACTGAAAAGCCGGGCCAAATTTTAGCAATGTGGTTGCCCCACTTTGAAAAAGCACAGGAAATTTCAGTGGATGTCAGAATGTTGGGAAGCATTTGACAATTTGAAATCTGTATTAACCGCACCAGTTTGGCCGACACCAAACTATGAAAGGCAGTTTTTGGTGGACATTGATGCAAGTGATATAGGCATTGCTGCTGTATTGTTACAAGAAGAAGGTGAAGGTATAGAAAGACCTGCTGGTTATTTTTCCAGAAAACAAAAGCATTCGACCATCGAGAAGAAGACTTTGAGTTTGGTTTTGGTGTTGCAACATTTTGACATTTATGCGGCTAAATGTTGCTGACAATTCATCAAAGGTGACCATAATGTATAATAGTATAATACATAATAGAGGTGACCAACTTAAGCTGCAAGATTTCAGGTTCGATTCTCAGCTTGGGTCACTGTGTGTGCGGTGTCTGCACATTCTCCCCGTGTCTGCCTGGGTTTTCTCCGTGTGCTTCGGTTTCTTCCCACAAGCCCTGAAAGACGTGCTGTTAGGTAAATTGGCCATTCTGAATTCTCCCTATGTGGACTCAAACAGGCGCCGGACTGTGGCGACTAGGGGATTTTCACAGTAACTTCATTGCAGTGTTAATGTGAGCCTACTTGTGACAATAAAGATTATTTTTTTTAAATTAATCCGTTGCAGTTTCTGGAGAAGTTTAAAGATCTGTTTAGATTAACTTTATTGCTACAGCCATTTGGCTTGAAAATTAATACATATAGCAGGAAGAGAAAATGTTATTGTTAGGTTGAATTATTTTGGTGAAAACCAGAAGAAAATAACTTGGAAGCGGTGAACAAAATTTTATAAATATGTTTAGCCAAGGTTCAAAATATGTTTCTGATGTCTGTTCTAGATGTGAGTTGTCACATTATAGCCCACTTCAGGAAGGCTTTAAACCTACATCAGGTTTATACTATAAAATGCATTTGATTATCTGTTCGGATAGTTTTCATTAATTTTCAGAAATGCTGCTTTCTATTGGATTTTCTTTGTTTTTAGCGGAACCTGGTTCTGTCCACCTGCCATATTTGATTCCAGATCTGTCGTGCTGCTTTGCAAGTTAACAGTTGTCGTCTAGTTTTCGAATCATAGAATAGAATCCCTACAGTGCAGAAGGAGACCATTCGGCCCATCAAGTCTGCACTGGCCCTTGGAAAGAGCACCCTATTTAAATCCACGCCTCCACCCTATCACAATAGCCCTACCTAACCTTTTGGACACAAAGGGGCAATTTAGCATGGCCAATCCACCTAACGTGCATGTCTTTGGACTGTGGGAGGAAACTGGAGCACTCGGAGGAAACCTACACAGACAGGGGGAGAAAGTGCAAACTCCACATAGACACTTGCCTACGGCAGGAATTGAACCCCGGTCCCTGATGCTAGAGTCAGCTGTGCTAAACACTGTGCCAACCCTTGGGGATGCAGTTTATACTTTCCCTTCCAGTTACTATTTTCCACCTGCTGTCTATCTTCCAGTGTTCTGCAGATGGGTGACAGACTGAGAACATTTTCAAAACTGTTGGTGGTACTTACGGCAGATGGCAAGCACTTTGCATGATCAGAAAGTGAAAATCAGTAACTTTTCTTTTATACAAATAAACAACTTGGGTATTCTGAGAAGTAAATCTGCAAAGACTTTTATTTTTCTGACCGTAGTGACAGATATCAAAATGTGCTGAACTGCTATATTCGTGTATGTAGTGCCTGACAATTAAAGTCTGTATTGAAATGGGGTTACAGCATGAAAGGCAGAAGTTTGTCGACTTAAGTGGTCTTGTGGTTGATTTATACTCAAACTGCTCGGGGTTGGTTTAGCTCACTTGGCTGGACAGCTGGTACGTGATGCAGAGCAAGGCCAGCAGAGTGGGTTCAATTCCAGCTGAGGTTTTTCACGAAGACCTGCCTTCTCAACCTCGCCCCTTGCCTGAGGTGTGGTGATCCTCAGGCTAAACCATCACTAGTCAGCCCTCCTCAAAGGGGAAAACAGCCTATGGTTATCTGGGACTATCGGGACCTTTTCCTTTTATTTAAACTTTTTTTTCCCAATTAAGGGCCAATTTTAGCATGGCCAATAAACCTACCCTGCACATCTTTGAGCTGTGGGGGTGAAACCCACGCAGACATGGGGAAAATGTGCAAACTCCACGTGGACAGTGACCCAGGGCCGGGATTCAAACCCGGGTCCTATGCGCCGCAGCCCCAGTGCTATCCGCTGCACCACATGTTGCCTTTTCTTTTATTTAAACTGATCCATCGTTCAATTCTGTACATGCATCAGTTGGACATGAGTCAGATATTAATATTAGTCTGAATAGTTTGAAAGAGGTTATTTTATCTTGCTGATAATCTATTCGTGATTTTTGTTGAAGCATACTAAGTCTTGATTTTGATGTTGGGAAATAACTGTGCGAAAACTCAGTTGCTTTCTCCCAATAGGAAAAGAGGGTCTTTTTTATATTTCCTAAAAGAACATAGTTCCGAATCTATGAATTTTAAGTGTTATACTAATCAGAATGTAATTTCCAACCCATAATGTAAATAAGCAATATATGTATCCTTAAATATGTTTTTATGATTAATAATGTCACCTCGTTCTCCTACTTCCACTTAAGCTTTTCTTATATCACATTTCAAACGATTGTGTGCTTATAGGTTACCTTTTGGCAAAAAACATTATCCTGCTGTGTTGATTGTGCACTTTATATGAATTATTTATTTGCATTTAAAATGTCTGTCAGCATTAGAGTTGAGTAGGTTTGGTAACATTCTCAAGTAACTTGTAAGAATCGATGAATAGGCCGAAGTAGTTACAGTGACAAATGGAGTGGCTGATAAACCATAGCGTCAACAATTTGTTAATTGTATTTCTTGTAAAGGAAGTGTAGTTACACATATATGTGGGTGTATATGTGTGTGTGTGTATAAATATATATATAGACACAGACATTAAGTATATATCGGATTGGCGCATGACATTTAACTGAAGCTCCTTGCAAAATTGTCCCCTCAGATGAAAGAACATCACAGGCTGTGTATACTCCCATCATCAGAAGCGGCTCACCTCTCCCTGTTTGGTGGCTGCTACAACTGATTTACAGATATTTCAGTAGAGATAAAATAATTTATGGTTTTAATGTGTAATTGTTTTCTTGAGAGATTGTACTGCACTTTACAGATGAACTGCATGGGAGTTTTTTTTTCCCTGAATGCTTTTGTGAATTTTGTTTCTTGAATTACGTGAACAGAAAAAGCCAGGTTTTCATGAGAGGCATAATTGAATTTTCATTTTCCTGTCCATTACCCTCTGCTCCCCAGAAATTCAGAATTGAAAGCGCAGACAGTGTAATTATTTAATAATAGTAGAAGGTATGAAGTGTTCCAGCACTCTGCAACAGAAAGAGACTTGCATTTCTTATAAATTAACAGTCTAACCAACAGAATAACAAACAGTCCAAAATTTCTCTCATTACAACAAATGATTTCAACCATAATTGATAATCCACTGACAAAATTTCAGGAAGACAGAATTTTAAAATGTGCAATTCCTGACTATGCATTTCTATTTGTCACTCATTAATGACAAAATTTGGAAAAAAGCCATCCTATGACTTTTGGGCACAGCACAGAATACAATATTTATTTAATAATTGTGGTCAAGGCAAAAATAGAAAATACATTAAATGTCCATAGATTATGCTGGATATGACAAAAGAGTACTATTTTGCCTATCACATTTGCAGCTGTACCTTATGATGACATATTCATTTGTATTCTGAACTGTAACACTTCCACTATGTAGAATGTCTGGATTATGCTCAAATATTGCAGCTTTCCTATTAAATAACTGATCCAGTGATTAATATCTAATGTAAAATTAAAGAACATTGAATTGGTATGTTGGAATTGCAGATGCTTAGTGATATAATTGAAGATATTTGATGAGGTTTTTGGGTTCAGGGGAAAATCTTCCCGCATGTAGATTCAAATGCTCTACAGTACTTAAGAGTTGAGTGCAGGACATTAGATCTGCAAATTTTATGTCTTAATTATGTGGTACCAGGTCATCATAAAACCCTGATTCCGCAATCAATGAATAAGTGTGAGGGAAGAAAAGAGATTTACTAATTCCTTGTGTTTCCATTGAAGGTGTACAGAGAAAAATATAAAAACTCCACAAATGATCGTGGGAATGTGCAAAGTGGCTGTCAGGATTGCTGTTACTGCTTGCATTGTAAATTCAGTGGTGGTCAGGGAATGGGCAGTATTTTTTTAAATAAAGACTCCTTTGTTAAAAAAGAAACTTTGGGCAGGATGCAAAGTATTAATGCAGTGAAATGTTTGAAACTTCTATGTTCCTTGAGAATTAATGGACAAATTATTAATTTTATAGGTATATAGGTACTGATTTTGTGTATTTTTAAGGTGTATTAGAAGTTCTTGAGGTTCAGTCTTTTAAAAAACTAGTCAGGAAGGTATTCTTGGTGTATTTTATGATAGTGAGACAAAGTAGTGTAATGTTCCTTATTACACAAACTACCTTCACCATCTGCAGTGTTAGAAAGGGAGTGTCAGAAACTAGAAGGATCACTCAGAAATGCAAGATGCTTTTACACAAGATCAAGATAAGGACCATTAGGGTCTGTGTCGCCGCCCTGTCTGCATTCAGATAAAAACTGGCCTGGCGCCTAGCACTAGGATGATCCATTCAATATGTGTCATATCAAAGTGGAAGCCTTCAGCAGACATGGAAAAACTGCTGGCCTGCATAAATTTTAACAGTGCCTTGCTGCACTCTTAATTTTCTTCTGCCTTGGCTTTGTTCTGCACCAAAGCTTACAACCTAATAATCTGTTCAAATGTATAGCCTTGATTTATGGGATAATGAGCTAAAAGAATTCTCTTTATACTGGGGATTTAACTCATAACACTTAATATTTATTATTAATGTTGTGCCCAAAAATGCTTACAGGTTTTAGTTTCACATCTGTATATTATTCCAGAATCTTTGTTTATAGATTAAAAGATGATTAAAGCTCTTGGGACACTGAACTTTACATTTCATGCCAGGAAGTCCATTACTATTTGCAATATTTCTTTAACAATACAGCAGTAAAAAGAGAATCGTTTTTGTTTGCATGCATGTTTGTAATTTTTTTCTTTATATGTGGTTTTGGCCTGAGAGTGATAATGTATTTAGTTTAAAGTCTTTCACACCTGCTTACTCTGGTGCTAACCAAGTTGCAAGTAACACGTATTAATACCAATATTCATGCCACTTCAGCCGAGAGATAAGCAGGAAATCTTTAATGAATGTTTAAGAAATACAAAATTTTTTTCGAATTATTTTGAAATTTCTTTCCAATTATGGGGCAAGTTAGCATGGCAATCCACCTACCCTGCACATCTTTGGGTTGTGGGGGTGAGACCCACGCAGACACAGAGAGAATGTGCGAACTCCACACGGACAGTGACCCGGGGCCGCAATTAAACCCAGGTCCTCAACGCCGTGAGGCAGCAATGCTAACCATTGTGCTACCCTAAAGAAGTGCAAAATATCCAACAAAGAAATTCACGTGTTATGATAATTATTGGCCAAAGTTAGCAACCACCCGAAGATCTTTGGTGCACAAGGAAGACCAAATGCCTTCATCTGTGAAATTCCAATTCTTTTCAGGTATTAACACTTTCAATGGAACACTGTTAACTACTTTTAATAGAGTTCAAAGGAACTTCTGCAGCATACTGGTTTATATTGAAGATATTTTTTCGGGGTCCAGATTCTGCCTTTCTCATCTACCTTGACGCTTCAGCTGATGCCTGTTTCTATCTTCCACTCCACTGCGCCTGTCAGCCCTGAAGCCTGTTCAATAGATCATAGCTAAATTCAATTGATCTATGCTTGCTCCATTAGCCTTAATAACCTTATCTAACTAAAATCTATTCATCTTAGTCTTGGAAAATTTCAATGGACACAGCATCATCGTGAGCCTTCTGGGGGACACAACCCTGTGTGTGGGAAAAATTGCTTCCGCATTTCACTCCTAAATGACTTGCTCAGACTTGGACTGAGTTCCTCTGGCTCTTGGAGGTCCCCCTTAATTTGAAAAAAAGTTAATTTACGCCATGCGGGCATCGCGGGCCAGGCCAGCACATCTCACCAATCCCGAATTGCCCTTGAGAAGTCGGTGGTGAGTTGCTTTCCTGAATTGCTGCAGTAGCTATGGTATACGTACACCCACATTGCTGTTGGGGAGGAAGTCTCAGGACTTTGAAGGAACAGTTAGGATGGTGAGTGACTTTGAGGAGATATTCCAGGTGGTGTTTTTCCCATGTGTCTGCTGCATTTGTCCTTCTAGATGATAAGCGATCATGGGTTTAGAAGGTGCTGCCTAAGGAGTCTTGGTGAGGTTTTGCTGTGCATCATGTAGATGGTACAAACTGCTACCACTGTTCGCCAATGACGAAGGAAGTGAATGTTGGTGGAAGGGATGCCTATCAAATGGGCTGCTTTGTCCTGAATGCTGTTGAGCTTCTAGTTTGTTGTTGGAGTTGCACTCATACAGGCAAATAATAATAATCTTTATTGTCACAGGTAGGCTTACATTAACACTAACGAAGTTACTGTGAAAAGCCCCTAGTCGCCACATTCTGACGCCTGTTCGGGTACACAGGGAGAATTCAGAATGTCCAAATTACCTAATAGCACGTCTTTCGGAACTTGAGGGAGGAATCTTGAGCACCCGGAGGAAACCCACGCAGATGTGTGGAGAACGTAGAGACTCCACACAGACAGGTGACCCAAGCCGGGAATCGAACCTGGAACCCTGGAGCTGTGAAGCAACAGTGCTACCCACTGTGCTACTGTGCTGCCTAAAGAACATTTTTCACTGCACTCCTGGCTTATGCCTTGTAGATACTGGACAGGCTTTGAGGATTCAGAAGTTGAGTTTCTCACCACATGATTTCTAGCCTCTGGCCTGCTCTTGTAGCCACGGTATTTACATGGCTTGTCGAGTTCAGTTTCTGGTCATTGGGAACCTCCTAAGATGTTATACTGGGGGGATTCAGCAATGATAATACCATTGAATGGCAAGAGGTGGTGGTTAGATTATCTCTTGTTGGAGATGGTCATTGCCTGGCACTTGTGTCCTGTCAGTGTTACTTGCAACTTGTCAACCCAAGCCTGGATATTGTCCAGGTCATGCTGCATTTGAACAAGGACTGCTTCAGTATCTGAGGAGTTGCGAATGATGTTGAACATTGTGCAATCATCAGCGAACATTCCCCCGATTCCCATTGACTCCAGTTTTGTTAGGGCCATACTCAGTGAAATGCTGCCCTGAAGAAAATGGTTGTCACTCTCACCTCTGCAATTCAGCTGCATAAATTAAATCTGGCCTGGCTCGTAGACCAAATGAAGGACAATTTTCGGAGATGGGACACGCTCCCGTTGTCATTAGCTGGGAGGGTGCAAATGGTGAAGATGACGGTCCTCCCGAGATTACTGCTCGTGTTTCTCCCCATCTTTATTCCGCGGTCCTTTTTAAAACGGGTTAACAAAGTGATCTCTGGCTTTTTTTGGGCGGACAAGACTCCGCGGGTAAGGAAGGTAATGCTTGAGCGGAGTCGGGGAGAGGGCGAGCTGGCGCTGCCAAATTTTAGTAACTATTACTGGGCGGCGAATATAGCCATGATCAGGAAGTGGTTGGTGGGGGAGGGGTCAGCATGGAGGCGTATGGAGGCGGCTTTGTGCAAGGGCACCAGTTTGGGGGCGTTGGTAACTGCGCCTCTGCCGTTCCCGCCGGTACGGTACTCCACCAGCCCGGTACTCCACCAGTCCCGTGGCGGTGGCGGCCCTGAGAGTCTGGGGGCAATGGAGGAGACGTGGGAGCAGAGGGAGCATCGGTCTGGTCCCCAATCTGTAATAATCACCGGTTTGCCCCGGGAAATATGGATGGGGAGTTCCGGATATGGTGGAGAGCAGGGATTGAGAGGATGGGCGATATGTTTACAGAGGGGAGCTTTCCGAGTATCGGGGCGCTGGAGGAGAAGTTTGGGTTGGCATGGGGAAACTAATTCAGGTATCTGTAGGTGCGGGACTTCCTACGTAAACAAGTGTCAACCTTCCCGCTCCTACCGCTAAGATGGATTCAGGACAGGGAAGTTTCCAGAGGGTGGGTAGGAGAAGGGAGCTTCTCTGACATTTACAAGGAACTTATGGGGTCAGAGGAGACGCAGACCGAGGAGCTGAAGCGCAAGTGGGAGGAGAGATAGAGGATGGTCTATGGGCGGACGCGTTGAGTAGAGTCAACGCGTCCGCAACATGTGCCAGGCTCAGCCTGATACAATTTTAGGTTGTTCACTGGGCTCACATGACAGTGGTCTGGATGAGCAGATTCTTTGGGGTGGAAGACAGGTGTGCAAAATGTGCGGGAGGACCAGCGAAACATGTCCACATGTTCTGGGCATGTCCGAAGCTTAGGGGATTTTGGCAGGAGTTTGCAGATGTCATGTCCACGGTGTTAAAAACAAGGGTGGTGCTGAGTCCAGAGGTGGCGATTTTTGGGCTGTCGGAAGACCCGGGAATGCAGGAGAAGAAAGTGGCAAACGCTCTGGCCTTTGCTTCCCTGGTAGCCCGGAGACGGATACTATCAGCATGGAGGGACTCAAAGCCCCCAAAGTCAGAAACCTGGCTATCGGACATGGCTAGCTTTCTCTGTTTGGAGAAAATCAAGTTCGCCCTGAGAGGGTCACTTTTAGGGTTCGCCCGGAGGTGGCAACCATTCGTCGACTTCTTCGCGGAACATTAATCGTCAGAAGGGTTTAGCTTAGAGTTTAGCTTGGAGTAGGGCGTTAATAAAGGTGGGACCTGTAAGGGAGGGAGACGGCTTTTGTACTATGTTTATAGTTTCATGTACATTGTTTATTGTGTTGTTGTTATAATACCAAAAAATACCTTGATTAAAATGTTGATTTAAAAAAAAAAGAAAATGTAACTGACTATCTAATACCCCTTTCCCAAGCTCCTCTTACTAATTATTCCCACTCTCCACACACACATACAGAGAAACAACACAGAAGGGAAAGGGTGATGGAAAGGGAAAGAAAATAGTTATAAAAGAAAAAGGATAAGAATCTTTGATGCACTGGGGTGATTTCCAGTTATTATCTTTCTGAAATTCAGGCTTTTGTTTTGGTACTTCTTCCTTCGAGACTTGAGATGGGTTTCTCCAGCAACACTGTCTACTATCTCTGCAGATTCAGCTTCACTTCAGGTTCACAGCAAAGGATGTACGAGTCTCACTGCTTTCAGACAATGGAACCGTTTTTTCGCTTCAGCAAGCAGGAGAGCGAGTGTGTTCCTTTCACTTCCAAGGTCTAAACACATCTGCTAAGATCTCTCAGAAAGCATCACGCAGGAACCAATCACAGACTGTTGTCAGGCAGAACACTGTCCCTGGCCAAGCCAATGGCTGCCAGTTAACCAACTGAACCAAGTCCCTCTAAAGCTGATTCCTAATATCCACTCAGTGCCGAAGAGACCCTTCCAAAATATAAAACCTGGGAACACAGCAGCCTGGCAAGCAGCCTGTTTTAACCGAGTCTCCTGCCAGAAGCACATCCCGGATCCATGGATCAAAATAATAAAAAGGAAATAAAATAGATGCAAAAAAAGGAAATACTCAGGAAGAACATCTTGCAACTGAAACAACATGGCTTGGGGTATTTTGAGCAAAAGTCTTCAGTACTATTGTCAGGGTCAATAGCATTTGCAGTACAGTGCCTTCAGCTGTTTTGAGATATCCACCAAATTGAAATGGCTGAAGACTGTCACCTGTGATGCTGGGCACCTCCAGAGGAGGCCGAGATGCATCATCCATTCGGCACTTTTTGCTGAAGATTGTAGCAAATGCCTCAGCTGTATCTTTTGCACTCATTTGCTGGGCTCCTACTCTCATTGAAGAGGGGGGTATTTGTGAAACCTCCTCAAGCGAGTAATGAAAATGAAATGAAAATCGCTGATTGTCACAAGTAGGCTTCAAATAAAGTTACAGTGAAAAGCCCCTAGCCGCCACATTCCGGCGCCTGTTCGGGGAGGCTGGTACGGGAATTGAACCGTGCTGCTGGCCTGCCTTGGTCTGCTTTAAAAGCCAGCTCTTTAGCACTGTGCTAAACCAGCCCCAGTTCCCACCACCGTGTGGCAGGACTGCAGAGCTTGGACCTGATCCATCGCTTAGCTATGTCGGTTACTTGTTGCTTTTGCTGTTTGGCATGCAAGTAGTCCTGTGTTGTAGGTTCACCATGTTAACACCTCGGGCTGGATTCTCCGTTTAGGAGACTACTGTTCTCCCACTGGAGCAGAATTGCAACCAGTTTGCGTTCCCCTGGGAGCGCAAACCGGTAAACAATCCGGCGTTCCACGACATGCAAATTGAGTGGGTAGCCTGGTAGCGAGGTAAGTGCAGTGAAATCACATGCTTGAGTGATTGGAATGCAAAGGTTTGGCCCACTGCGAGGTCCACCAAACCAGGAACATGCTGGGTGGGACCACAAGTGATTCCCAGCCGCAGGGACCAGGGAATCACAGAAGGCTGGAGCATAGGGCAGCGGGCCCGCTAAATTCTCTATTCTCCATCCCATCCCAAAGGGAAATACATTCCAGGCGCCCCAGGATGGAGAATCCCTCCCGTCGTCTTTAGGCTTGCCGGGTGTTGCTCTTGGCATGTCCTCCTGCACGCTTCATTGAGTCTGTGTTGATCCCTGGATTGGTAATAGTAGAGTGGGAGATATACCGGTCCATGAGGTTACAAATTTTTGTTGAGTATAATTCTGCTGCTGCTGATGGCCTACAGTGCCTCATGGATCCCCAATCTTGAGTTGCTGGATCTGTTTGAAGTCTAACCAATTTAGCAGGTGGTAATGCTACAAAACACATTTGAGCATATCCTTAAAGTGAAGACGGGTTTTCATCTCTACAAGGTATGTACGGTGATCAGTCCTATTGATACTGGACAGATGCATCTGTGGCAAGTAGTTTGTGAGGATGAAGTCTAAGTATGTTTTTCCCCCTTTTTAGTATCCTCGTCACCTGCTGCAGAGCCAGATTAGCAGCTCTGTCCATTATGGTTTAGGGAGCTCTTGGTGATGGACATTAAAACCCCCCACCCAGAGTACATTTTGCAGCCTTGCCACTCAGTGCTTCCTTTAACATGGAGGAATACTGATTTATCAGCTGCGGAGAGGGGTGTGGGGGGTATGTGGGACAGCAGGAGGTTTCCTTGCCCATGTTTGGCCTGATGCCATGGGACCTCATGGGGTCCAGAGTCACTGTTGAGGATTGCCAGGGTAATTTGTTCCAGACTGTATACTACTGTGTCGCCACCTCTGATGGATCTGTCCTGTTGATGGGACAGAACATACTCAGGAATGGTGATGGTGTCTGTAGTAATCCACGGGAGGCAGGAGTTCCGGCACCACACCAATATTTATTTACAATAACGATATTACAGGAGCAGCTACAAACAGTGCTGCTAGCAGTCCAGTCAACTTAAGACTGCTCACAAAGCCTACACAGGTGATTATATGGGCCCCCTCAATGAGCTATCATTGAGGGAGCTCATACTCCAATTGGCCAACCAATAAAGCCAATTGGAGTTCATTACAGTGTCCTAACATTATCTGTAAGATCTGATTCTGTGCGTATGGCTTTGTCGGGCTGTTGCTTTTCTTTTAAGTATGCTTATTAAGATTTTACATATTAACAAATAACCAACAAAAAACACAAGAATGCAAATAATGCAAACAATACAAAGAAAAATAACTAACTTAAACACTATATCGAAATACCTTAACGGCTGACTGAAATAAACGGTTGCCATCTCAGGTAGAATCTCCACTGAATCCATGATGGTGAATTTCATGTTTTGTAAGTGCAAAAAGGACATTAAGTTCCCTAGCCAGCAGGAGGTGGGACAGGAGATCACCAACTGAACAGTATCACAGCAGGTGTTCCTCAGGGGATTGGTGTCCTAGACCCAATCATCTTCAGTTGCTTCATCAATGATCTTCCTTCAATCATAAGGTCTGAAGTGGGAATGTTCCTGATAATTGTGCAATGTACAGCACCATTCGCGATTCCCCAGATACTAAAATAGTCCATGTCTAAATGCAGCAAACTGAAGAATATTCAGGCTTGGGCTGACAAGTGGCAAGTAACATTCGTGCCATGCAGGTGCCAGGCAACACCATCTCCAAGAGAGGATCTAACCATCGCCCTCGACACTCAAATGGCATTACCATAAATTGAATCCTCTGCTATAAACCAGAAACTAAATTGGTCTTGCCATATAAAAATACTCTGGCTACAAGAGCAGGTCAGAGACTAGGAATCCTATGACGAGTAACTCAGCTCTTGACTCCCCAAAGCCTGTCCACCATCTACAGCAGAAAACAAAAGTGTGCCTGATGAGTGCAGCTCCAACAGTTCTGAAGAAGCTCAACATAAGTCAGGACAAAGCAGCCCTCTTGATTGATACACATTCTCAAATATTCAATCTCTCTACCACCAATGAACAGTGGGAGCAGTATGTACCATCTACAAGATGCTCTGCAGGAACTCACCAAGGTACTTTGGCAGCATCTTTCAAATCCACGACCACTTCCATATTCTGTATAACAGGGTAACTTTACTCTTGTGTGCTTAAGTTTTTGTTTTTAATAAATGTTTAGATTTTAAAAATCCCTAAAATTGTTTTATTCTTTTGTGGTCAGTAGCTCTTCCTCCTTATCTTCACAAAATAAAAAGTTTTATGACCAGTGATATAAACGTCACCCTGGGATCTGGCTTGCTCAGCAAAAACATCTGCTGTGGTTGTAACACTTGTAGATGCTACACTCTGCTGCCACAGTGCGCTGGTGGTGGAGGAAGTGAATTTTTAAAGTGGTGGATGAGTGTGTTTCTACTTGTTGGAAGTTATCAATATAAGATAATCACCAGTGCATTAAATCAGGGCTTCAGAACTAGATTGTTTACCCAGAAAATGGTGAGAATCTGGAACACTCTACTACAGGGAATGGCTGCGGTGAACAATATAGTGATACTTAAAGGAAAGCTGAACAGGCATATGAAGGAGAAAAGAATAGAGGGTTTTGCTCATAGTCGGATGAGGAAGGAGGAAAGAAACTCAATTGGAGCACAAAGACCGGCAAGGTTGGCTTCTGTGCAGTCTTCTGTATGTAGCAATACAATACTTGATGGTCAGCTAAAAAACAAGGGAGCTTAGAACTATTGTCGACTCAGGTTTATCAAAACAAATTAATTATCCATTTTACGATTCTAACAAATTCCATGCCCAGAGGGCTGGATTTATGTCTTATTGCTA
Source organism: Scyliorhinus canicula (assembly GCF_902713615.1). Classification (NCBI taxonomy): domain Eukaryota; kingdom Metazoa; phylum Chordata; class Chondrichthyes; order Carcharhiniformes; family Scyliorhinidae; genus Scyliorhinus; species Scyliorhinus canicula. The sequence continues at coordinate 157,722,574 of NC_052157.1, forward strand.
TCAGGAATGTATTTACATTACTCCCTGTACTTGGAAAAATGTATAGTAGTGTTGGGAAAGATTCCAGAGAGGAAAATCTGTTAGTATTGGACATTAATCAGTGAACAATAAGGAAAGCTAGGACTGCGAAATCTGTTCTCCTTGAAACCTTGAATGCAAATATTCTGCATGATATCCATCAACAGCATGGATGTAGAAATCATGAGATCCAAGTAAATCTGGGGGTGGATTCTACATTTCCTGATGCTTGTCTCGGGATTCCTGATTGGGTGAAGAATGGCAGGTCGTCCGATAAACAGGATCGACACTGGACGGCAAACCCGTTGCAGTGCTCTGCTGCCCCTTCATCGGCAGTAGCGAGTTTCCCAATGGCCCAACTGGGCTTATGTCCTGACCAAGCGGGAACATGCATATAGCTCATCAGATTTGGCAGGCAGGATGCCTCTTTGTTCTCGAGGAAAGAACAGCTGTGGGGGCTGCCCCATCTCTTTCTATGATGCACTCAAGACAAAGAGGCCAGCTCATTAAAAAAATTGGGGTTAGAGAAACAGCTGCTACCCTGACATAATGGATCCCTGCATAGCTATAAAAAAAAATCAAATTCATTGCTTTGCAGTTCCAGTGAGCTGTCGATCACAATGCTTTTAGCATGCAATGGAGTGTGAATTTCAATGTGTGAATCGAGCCTTCTAGCCATAGACACTGCCTTCAATACTTCAAAAGACAATGAAATTGACTGAAAACCGCTTCATGGTTTCCACCACTTTAAAGGCATAACTTTCACCTTCATCTCACAGACCTTTAAACTTGGCATACTGACAATTTTTAATTGGTTTCGGGTTATAGATGGGATCACTTTCACTATTAAGAGAAGACTTTATTTCTTACATACTGATTTACTGTTTAAAGGGTTTAGGGGTGCAGATGAAAACATTTTCACATTATTAGGGATGCATATTTCTGAGGTAATGAGTGCCTGCCCAAATGTATATAGGGGTACAGATGAGTACATTTTCACTTTATTATGGGAAAACTTTAACTATTACATACTGAGTGACTGTTTACTGGGTTCTAAAGACTGCAGATTGGGAGGGCAGCCAAACGAGTCCAATTCCAGGGAAGAGCCCCGACCTGAGCCTCTCCAGCCCAGCACAAGTCCCCTGAGCCCCACCTCCCGAAGGATCCCCCCATGGCACCCTGGCAGCAATTGTTGGGAGGGTATCTACCACTTTTCCACCCTTCGTACTGCAAGGCGCCAGGTTGGTACTACCAAGGGGCGGGGCCAGAAGGGAGGAATGGGGTGGTGGTGAAGGAGGGGTCGGGGGTGTGAGGTGGCTGAATGGGATTGGTGGGGGGGTCCGTGCCAGCGATTAGGGTGATGTGGTGCTCTGCCTGCTTTCCGCGGTGGGAAGACAAGGGGTACTACAGCAGCGAATGGAGATCTGGGCGCCCTTTAAAAAGGGTGTTCCGATCTCAGGGATGCGGGGACCTACCTGAAAGATGAGTCACGACCCTTTCAGATGCAGCACAGATCACCCGGTGTGCCATGGAATGGCATGGGAAACCTGATTTGCAAAAAAATTACATTTCCAAGTACCATGGAATGGCATGCCGGGGGCTCTCCTAGTGCCAGCGGAGACCAGCACTGATTCTCTGCTGGTGGGAGCACTTGGACTCCCGAACTAAGAATCCTGGCCCTGAAGTTCAGTGAATTCTATATCCGTATTATCTTATGGGGTGAAGTTCCGCCAAGTAGAGTTAGTTCGACCAGTATAAAATCAAAATTGGAATGAGTATTATGGCAGAAAAATGAAAATGGAATCTGGATCCAAGAAGGAAGTGACTAGATTATCTGGTATAACGTTTTCTCAAGTTCTCATGTGTGTCCCAGATTGTTTTTCAGATACTACAATGTAGGACTATTACGACTTTTAGCCAGAATTTGTGACTCAGCTATTCACAAAATAAGTGTCTATTAACCATCGATAGATATGGTTACCCATATATTGTTCTTCTATTCAGATCAGTCCAAAATAGATGATAGTTGAATATCTTCCATGCAATAGATTTTCAACTGGTTCGTTCTTCACGTTAACAGAGGAAAATTGCAGTTGGACCCAACTTTTCCACTTTAAAGAAATAATTCATGTGCTTAGACAAATACTTACACGAAAAAATGTTGGATGTACAAAAGCAAGTGATGTCATACTATGGGGATAATTAAGAATAAAGCATTCCGAGCCCTCTAGGGGAGAGAATGAAATATATCTTCAACTCTGCCCTAAATGACCAACTTTTTATCCAAAGATTATGATCCCTAGTTCTAGATTCCAGCCATGGGCATCAATCTTCCAACTTCATCTGTCAACCTCTCAAAAATTTCATATGTTTCATGATGACAGTTATTAATTGTTCAAACTCTCAAACTGAAACCGGGGGAAAATTAGTTGTCAGATGCAACTGTTGAATTGACAATTTATTGGATAAGGCCCCTCAGTAATATATTTGTCTTTCTAATTTTCTTCCTTTCTGTCTTCTTCTGATAACCTTATCTCCTGTCTTGGTAGAAAGTAACAATTCTAAGTGGGTCATCCACGTACTGCTTTTGGTAGCAAAGATTGCACATAAATAATGACGACTTGGTGCTGTAGTTTCCACCATGAATGTTTTTTGTTTTAAAAAGTCTGAAATTGTAACGGATAAAAAGTTTTATCAGCTGTAAGTGAGGTTTGGAAACTTTATGAATATGAAAACCAACTGAAAGGTAGCCGTTGATATCTCTCTCTCTCTCTCTCACTCCCTTTGACTTAAACAGTGACTACTGTATAATGATTGTAATTTAGTAACGGTTCATAAATTTGGACAGACTGTTGCTTAGTCTAAAGGAAATTTTATTGGAGGCAGACAGCCAGTAAAATTCATTTCCAAATTTCTTGGCGCATAATTCATCTGGCTGTGAAAGTGATGATCAAATTAAGACATTTGAAAGACAAACAAAAGTTTATAATGCATTTTCCAGTAACAGGAGATGGGACTGACTACCTTTAGTAAGGAGGAAACGTTTTTTATGTATATCACTCTTTCTAAGATTTCAGAAAAGAGATTAGATTTGATGCAGTTATAACATTTGAAGCATCTGGAAGGTTGAGCAAGTGCAGTCTCTCATTTGATCTGATTCTGTTTGACTTATTCATTGGTGAGTTCACTTTGTTACAAGTTAAAGGACAATTGAATTTAAAAATCCAGACCATAAGGTTTCTATTTAGTGTTTATACCATTTGCAATGCAAAATATGCTCCTCCTGTTTCAATTGAGTTACTTTATTAAAAAATTGTTCATAGCACTTAAATTTATTCAAAAGTGGTAGGAATTTTATCTGAGAAGTGTTTTTCTGAATGTCTACTTTGCCAAAAATCATTTAAGTGCAGCTATTTATCAGGAGTGAGTGAAGTTCTGAGGAGTTTTTGTTTTAATCAGATAATTGTTCCGTATGTGTTGACAGCCTGTCCTGCAGTTCGGGTTTGCGTTTCTACTCTAGAAATGCTCACTAAAGTGCTACAAACAGATGCAGCAGGATGGTGATAATTATATTCCCATAAATAATTTAAGTAATTGGTGTCAGGAAAGTTGAAGAATAATGAAGTCCTTTCCAGCCCCCTCCTGAACCACTTTCCAAATGTGCACATACAGAACTGTGACTGATTAAAATTAAAGCGGGGTATGAAAATAGAGAGGAGATTTACGACAGCGAACCTTTTGCCTTTGTCGCAATCGAACTATGCTGTTACTGTCGCCTGAGTTGTGAATTCTTGGTGGTTTCAACTTAAATTTAATAAGTCAGACCTTATGCACTTCTCCCTGGGAGAGGCAGTGGTAAACGTGACCTCTTCACAGTATGCTTATGCTTGTCCCAGACAGACAAGCCAAGTGGTTATTTTGAAGTCTTGATACTCCGCAGACTGTTGTTTTTACAAGAAGTTATTAATTTTACAACTGTTTAGGACTGGAATTTAGTTAAAGTGCACAAAGTATAATTTTATGAAAGCAGAACTTTATTTTTCTTAACGGTTTATGGGCAGTGGTTTAGAGAAAATGCTAACGTGCATTACATTTCTATTGGGATGCAACTGTTCGACCTGTTCTTTATCTGTTAAGCACTTTGAGACATCCTATGGTCGTGAAAGGAAAATCAAGTTTTCCTTTTTCTATTGCTTGAACACTAAACCGAAATAGTAGAGGCTATTATGACCTCAGGATGTTAACTTTTGATTTGAGCATTCCCTAGTTTGCTAATATTCTGATATGTTTTTGACTAAATGTTAGAAAAACAATGTAGGCCGTAAAATGGCGCTTTCTCTTTTGCATAATCTATTTAAGAAAATGGTTGAGATACCATCTGTTAAATATTACATAATTGTGCAAATAAATAAATAATATGCAGCATGTTATAGGCTAAGTAAAACTTCACCCTTGTGACTGACAAAACTATAAAATTACGAAATGAAAATGTTAGCTCATAGTCAAGCCATTCCTCAGCTCTTCCGCATTATGAAGATTAGAGACTGATACTCGACTAAATTGGGCAATACTCAATTTAATTTAGATGCTGAGTGATAAAACTGGAGAATTTGAATGTTTATTTGTTTTCACCCTTAGAGTTTAAATATGCTTGATGCTGTATATTTATTGTTTTAGGGACTGAAATCATTGCAAAGAAAATTTTGGAAGGTGTAATGTTTGCCAACTTCCAATCTAGCGGGACCTTTCCCAAATCTAAAGAATTTGGAAATTCATAGGTAGCACATTCGCCATCTCTGCAGTTATGTCTTTTAGAACACGAGGGTGTAGGCCATATTAGGGCCCTGGGATTTCTTGGATTGTCGTCCCTTAAGTCTTTCCAATACTTCGTCTCTGCTTTCTGGCCCATGGGTTACTGTCTGTTTCTGATATGGAACTTGAACCTTTTTCTGTGACACAAAATATCTGTTCAACATCTCCGCATCTTCTCATTCTTCATGATAATTTCTCTTGTCTCTGCTTCTAAAGGACCAAAGTTTACTTTAGCTACTCTCTTTTTATATCTTTTTATATTTCTGGCTAGTTTACTCTCATTCTATATTTTCCCTTTTTATCAATTTTTGGTGACCCTTTGCTGGTTTCTAAAACAATTCCAATCCTAAAACGTGCTACTATTTAAAAAAATCTAATACTGCTGTATATTCAACTTCCTAATGAGCTATGGATGGGTACTTCTTGCTGAGTTTTTGTTCTTCAAAGGAATGTATTTTTGTTGAACATTTTGTATTGTTTCTTTAAATGTTTCCAACTGTTCATTTACCTTTTAGTACATTAAAGCCTCTTAGCCAGTTGCCAGTTCTTCCCTTCTACCTATCTAAATGGCTTTGTTTAAGTTAACATTTTTGTTTGTGATTGGAATACATCACCTAACGTAGAATTGAATAGTATTGTGATCACTATTGCAAAGTGTATCTTTTACTATGGCATTGCATTACTAATTAATCCTGCTGCATTACACAGTGCGATGTCTAAGATAGCTTTGTCCCTAGTCAGCTCCACGATGTATTACTCCAAGGAACTGTCAGAAAAACATTCTACAGACTCATTGTCTAGACCATTCTTGCCAAGTTGATTGTCCCAGCCTATATAAAGATTCAAGTTCCCCACAATTATTACACTTCCTTTGTTACAGGCTCAAATAATGCTCTGCCCTATGCCATAACTATTGTTCATGGGCCTGCAAGCTAGCCTCTTGCTATACCTAATTTCCACCCAAAGTCGTTATATTTCATAATCTTCAGAGGCCAGATCCATGACCTTATGTCATCCTTTACTAACAGGATTACCCCACCACTTTTTCCATTCTGCATGTCTTTCTGAAATAATACTAATAATCTTTATTGTCACAAGTAGGCTTACATTAGCACTGCAATGAAGTTACTGTGAAAAGCTCTTCGTCGCCACATTCCAGCGCCTGTTCGGGTACACAGAGGGAGAATTAAGAATGACCAAATTATTTAACAGCACATCTTTCGGGACTTGTGGGAGGAAACCGGAGCACCCGGAGGAAACCCACACAGACATGGGGAGAACATGCAGATTCCACACAGACAGTGACCCAAGCCAGGAATCGAACCTGGGACCCTGGCGCTGTGAAACAACAGTGCTAACCACTGTGCTACCATGCCAAATATTGTGTACCCTGGAATATTTATTTCTCGCCCTTTGCCACCTTGCAACCATGTTTCTGTATTGGCGACTAGATCTAAATCATTTACTTCTAGTTGTGCCACTAGTTCATCTATCTTATTGCAGATAGATTGTGTATTCGTAAAGAACCTTTAATTTCATTTTTTTAACTCCCATTCCCTACAATTACTCTTTTTCTGATGTACATTTTTTGTTGAACTCTCTGTCCCTTCCTGTCCTTCCTTGGTTGTCTTTACCCACATCATTATACTATTCTGGTATCTCAACCTTTCTCTTTGGATTTCTAAGTCTCCTTTCACTGAACCCGCCCCCTGTTAGTTTAAAGCCCTATCCACAACTCTAGTTAAACGATCGTACAGGTATGTGTCGAAGAAAAGACGAGGCAAATCAGAAAGTAATGGTTCAAAAAGTCTGGAGAATAGGAAGACTGAGGGGTTTCCACACATATAAAGTCCTAGGATCAGGTGAGCTAGAATATGAGATGATGTGTAACCTTGGTTTCAAAATATGCAAACATAAGAACAAGGAGCAGATGTAGGACATTCAACCTCTCGAGCCTGCTCCAACATTTAATAAGATCTTGGCTGATCTGATGGGCATCACCCCCTTGCTTACCTAGAATCTATCCACCCTCCCGCACCTTAAAAATATTCAAATACTCTACTTCCACTGCCTTTTCAGGAACAGAGTTCCAAAGACTCGCTATCCACCCAGTGAAGAAAATCTTAGTCTAAATGGGCGACCCCTTATTTTTAAACAATGGCCCTGAGTTCTAGATTCTTGCACAAGAGGAAACATCGGGTGCAATTCTCTGGCCACGTTGCACTAGAGCGAGAGCGCAGCGCAGCGGAGAATCCCGGGCAAACCCTCTCGCGGGCTTCCAGGCAGCCTGCGTGCTTCGCGGGATTCACCCGTCCCGTGAGTCGTCGGAATTGGAACCCCGTCCAAAAGGGGCAGGACCAAACAGCGCTCCTGGAAGTATACTTCAGACCTACCCACCTGAGTTTCGCTGGCCTCCCTCTTTTCTCTGGCCTCCTCAGGGAGGCTACAGCAGGGTGCCGATCAATGTTGGCCCACAAGAACGTTGACCAGGCGGAACAGCACCTGGGGGTCTTCCAGGCCATTGGAGACTCCCTGGAACATGGGCACCTTGGCACTGCACCCTGGTGCTGCCAAGGTGCCCAGGTGGCACTGGCAGAGTGCCAGTGCAAGAACGCCTGGGTGCCAGGGTGGCACTGCCAAGGGTCAGGATCCGGGGGGGAGAGGGGGGTCACGTCCATGAAAGAGGGGGGGTTTGAAGGGTGGGGGTGTGCAGAGTAGGTAGATAAGAGCTTCCGGGAGGTTGAGGGGGGGGGGGGGGGTTTGACGGATGGGAGTCCTGGAAGTGAGTGGGTGCTGTAAGGGAACTTGGAAGGGCCTGAAGAGGAGTGCCCCTGAGACCCCATGGCGGGGTGTCCTCACTTGGGGGTTGTGGGGTAGTGCCCATATGTGTGGGGGTGTGACATTGCCCATGGGTGGGTGGTTTGGAGAACCCACAAGTTCACTGAGAGATTGGGGCCCTTTCAAAATAGCGGCCCGATCGCTTGTTCTGGGCTTCGAAACGCTCCTGAGCCTCCAACATCTACTTTCAAAAAAGTGACTAAGTGTCATTGAATAGCGGTGGGGAACTCGCTGGCAGAGCTGGCGTGAATCTTCCTGAAAAACCCGCCACAAATTAACTCAGAAATTTTTTGGAAGAATCGTACTCATCCTCTTCACATCCACCCTATTAAGATTCCCCAGGATCTTAAAGGTTTCAATGAAGTTACGTCTTGCTCTTCTAAACGGCTTGGGTAACTGTCTGTGCGGAGTCTGCACGTTCTCCCCGTGTGTGGGTGGGTTTCCTCCGGGTGCTCCGGTTTCCTCCCACAGTCCAAAGATGTGCGGGTTATGTGGATTGGCCATGCTAAATTGCCCATAGTGTCCAAAATTGCCCTTCGTGTTGGGTTACTGGGTTATGGGGATAGGGTGGCGGTGTGGACCTTGGGTAGGGTGCTCTTTCCAAGAGCTGGTGCAGACTCGATGGGCCGAATGGCCTCCTCCTGCACTGTAAATTCTGTAAAAACTCCAGCGAGCACAAGGCTAGCCTGTCCTCATAAGCCAATGTGCCCATCCCAGGTATTATTCTGGTAAACAGTGGAAATGTAGGACAAAATTAGAATATGCAGGAGTTTAGGAGGAATGAACAACAAAAATTCAGGGATTAAAATAGAGAAAGGAGTTGGAGGGAGGGATGATGAAGAAAGTACATGTTGGAGGCTAGTAGTCAGAGGGGAGCAGACAAAGAAATTGTTGTGTATGAAGAATAGCCAACACTGTTATTTGGTTCCTCTTACTTGTCATAGAAATAGATTCACAGCTAAATGGGACATATCTTCTATTTATAAGCAGTGCTGATAGCAGAAAAAATAATAAACTTTTGGTGCCAAGCACACTGCGTGACATAATAATAGCATTTTTCACTGTTGTTTTGTTGTGCCGTGTGAAACATTTCATGTTTTATTACTGAGATTTACGTTAATGATTTTCATTATTTAGGTAGCCTGTAAAAAATTGATGCTATGTTGGTCCTGAGGAGACATTCTGCAGACTGCAGTGTTGATCTATGGCAGAGAATGCAGTTCTACTGTATTCCTTTTGTTTCCAAGTATTTCAGTGTCCCTCAAGAAAAGTCACACCAATCAACATGCATCTGTAAAACTGACATGTGCACCCTTTTCCTGAAAATCTGATGCATTATTTGAGTTATTTGTACCTGTTTGTTTTACTAACGTCATTGCTAGATTTCCAGTTAAGTTACAGCCAAGAGAAGATTTAATTGATAGGTGTTGGGAGTGCTGTTAATTTGGCTATCTGAGCACTTTTTCTGACAATTTTTCTCTGCGTGTCAAATTGTAAATTATAGTGTGATAGATCTAAAACACTATGAATCTCAATGCAACAACTTGGATTTATTAAACATTTTTAACCTAATAAAATGACCCGAGACACCTTTGGAGCATTATACAATAAAGTATGATGCCGTGCCACATAAGGAGGTAGGTTTTAAGGAGTGTCTTAGAGGTGGAAAGGCACGGAGAGGGAATTCCAGAATTTGGACCGAGGAGACAGAAGGACATTTAAGGAACCTAAAGGACATGAGCGAACCAGATGGGTTTTACAACAATCAATTATAATTGCACAGTCATCATTTCTGAGACCAACTTTTCCATTCCAAATTTATAATTGAATTTAAGCTCCAGACGTTGGCATGCAGAATCTGGACCCATGGCCCCAGAGTATTAGCCCGAGCCTTTAGATTGCTAGTCCAGTTACATTGCCACTGCACCAGCACCTCCCATGCTGGAGCAATTAAAATTGGGGATAGATAGATAGAACAGTACAGCACAGAACAGGCCCTTCGGCCCTCGATGTTGTGCCGAGCAATGATCACCCTACTCAAACCCACGTATCCACCCTATACCCGCAATCCAACAACTCCCCCCCTTAACCTTACTATTAGGACACTACGGGCAATTTAGCATGGCCAATCCACCTAACCCGCACATCTTTGGACTGTGGGAGGAAACCGGAGCACCCGGAGGAAACCCACGCACACACGGGGAGGACGTGCAGACTCCACACAGACAGTGACCCAGCCGGGAATCGAACCTGGAACCCTGGAGCTGTGAAGCATTTATGCTAACCACCATGCTACCATGATGCACAAGAGGCCAAACTGAGAGGAGTCAAGATATCCCTGGGGGTTGTGGGTCTGGAGGTAATTTCAGAGATCAGGAGGGCCTAGGCGATGAAAGGATTGAAAACTTGTACAAGAATTTTAGAATCAAGATGTTACTTTACTAGGAACCAACGCAGGTCAGTGAGCATAGCAGTGATAGAAGAATGGGACTTACTATGAGTTAAGATATGGAAGCAGAGTTTTAGATGACTTTGAGTTTGTGGTGGATAGAAAATGGGAGACCTGGCCAAAGTGCGGTGAAATAGTTGAGTGAATATGTAACAAAGGCACAAACTAAAATACCTTTGGATGGTGTTGTGGTGGGGTACAACGTAGATGAGAAATAGGAAGGGATGATGGAAGAGATTATTGGGGGCATCAGAGGTAACAGTCCAAGAGCTTGTAGAGAAGCCATTGCAAGTGATTCTCTGGCTAGGATTCTACAGATAGGAATGAAACCAGATGAGAGTGTTCCCGCCCAGCTGAACAAATGTGGAGAGGTGCTGGAGAAGGATGGTGAGGTCAAGCATGTCAAAGGCTGCAAAAAGGTTCAGAAGGATGAAGAGTAAAGATGTACCTTTGTCGAAGTCATGTAGGATGTTATTTGTGATTTTGATAAGAACTGTTCTAGTACTGTTGGGGAGGGGGTGAAAATCTGATTGAAGGGATTGAAGCATGGTGTTTTGAGAAAGATGGAAATCAATTTCTGAGGTGACAATTGTTATGGGAGTGTCCATTTAAGAAATGTGCGTTTATCAAATAGCTTCAGTGATGTCATTGTGTGGGTTGAGCTGGGCTGTGGCTCTGGTTTTTACTTTCGTTTTCAGCTGGGAGCTGGGCTGTGGCTCTGAGTTTTACTTTCGTTTTAGACTTTTGGAAGCTGGATAAAGACCGAGAAGTCTTGGGTGTGTGTCTCTCTGCATGTTAAAAAGTGTCCAGATCACTTGATAATTTAAAAGTGTTAACTGCTTTCTGTAAAGAATTCATACCTACTGCTTTGGTAAAAAGGGTTTGTCTGGTATTATCATAGAATTTACAGTGCAGCAGGAGGCTACTCAGTCCATCGAGTCTGCACCGGCTCTTGGAAAGAGCACCCTACCCGAGGTCAAAACCTCCACCAAATCCCCATAACCCAGTGACCCCACCCAACACGAAGGGCAATTTTGGACACTAATGGCAATTTATCATGGCCAATCCACCTAACCTGCACATCTTTGGACTGTGGGAGGAAACCGGAGCACCCGGAGGAAACCCACGCACACACGGAGAGGATGTGCAGACTCCGCACAGACAGTGACCCAAGCCGGGAATCGAACCTGGGACCCTGGAGCTGTGAAGCAATTGTGCTATCCACAATGCTACCGTGCTGCCCTCAATAATCTTTATTGTCACAAGTAGGCTTACATTAACACTACAATGAAGTTACTGTGAAAAGCCCTTAGTCGCCACATTCCGGCACCTGTTCGGGTACACAGAGGGAGAATTCAGAATTCTCAGCTGGTACGGGAATTGAACCCACGCTGCTGGCCTTGTTCTGCATCACAGACCAGCTGTCTAGCCCACTGAGCTAAACGAGCCCAGTATTGGATGTTAGCAAGTTGAAACAGCAGAAAGGGAAGTTATTAAGGGTTATATAAATATAGAGTACTAAAGACTGTGTGGGGAATTTATGTTTGTAGTTGATAAAAAATGCTTACTGTGTGTGTTTATCAAATGTTAACTGAATTCATAGAATAAACTTTGTTTTGTTTAAAAGTGCTTAAGACCTCTGTTGAATAACACCTGTAAAGTAGATTTTAGGGACGGCAGGAGGAGAGACCAAAGAAAAGCTGTAGAAAGATGCGAGTTCAGGGCTAGAGCAGGGGGAGAATTAAAGGATGTTTGGCTAGGTCGGGCTAGTGGAAGGGAGGGATGTGGCAGCGGCTGTTGGTTGGTTTGTCTCAATCTTGGTGCCAAAGAAACCAATGAGCTTCTTGCACGTTGTTGAAGGTGAGAATGGAGGGCATAGAAGAGAGGGATTTAAGAAGGTGGTTTTATTGGAGACTAGGACATCAAAGATGCAGATGAGGGTGGAATTCAGTAAATCATTGGCTGCAGAAATGTTGTGAAAAACTAAATAATTGGGATTTTGAACTTGCAGTTGTAAGTGAATGACAGGACATTTTTTTGCCATTGACAGATACAGAAAAAGATAGGGTTAGGGCACAGAAATGGGATGTGGGTGGTGAATGATACAAGGAAGTGATCAAAGATTGCCTTATCTGTAACTGATATGATGGGATTAAAGAGCCTGTGAGATAGTAAGATCAAAGCCACATCTTGTCCAAAGCTTGGCCGGAATGTGGGTTGGGAGTTTACATGAAGGAAGAGATGTAGGCATACTAAGCGGACAGTTAACTTGGAGGAGGGAGAACATGGTGAGTTGAGATGGAAAATATAAAACGCTGGTGAAAATTATTCTAATTATGAAAAATTGATGCACATGTAAGATTGACAAAAGGTTACAATAGCTGAATCAGAGTTTAACATAGAGGTGTACATTTGGCCTTTATCGTGTTTAATTTTATCAATATTTGGGGAGAATACACTCTGTAACCCCTTCAGGCTATTGGTTGACATTCAAAAATGTTGTTTAAGAAGCAACTTCTATTGCTCACTAAATTTAAATAATACCTGGATTTCATGCAGTCATAATATCATAACAAATTATTTAGAAACATGGCTCCCTAATCATCAAATAAGGGCCCTACAAATTCATAGAATTTCTTAGAATTTACAGTGCAGAAGGAGGCCGTTTGGCCCATCAAGTCTGCACCGGCCCTTGGAAGGAGCACCCTACTTAAGCCCACGTCTCCACCCTATCCCAGTAACCCCACCTATCCTTTTTGGACACTAAGGGCAATTTATCATGGCCAATCCACCTAACCTGCACATTGTTGGACTGTGGGAGGAAACCGGAGCACCCGGAGGAAACCCGCACACACACGGGGAGAACGTGCAGACTCCACTCAGACAGTGACCCAAGCCGGGAATTGGACTTGGGACCCTGGAGCTGTGAAGCAACTATGCTAACCACTGTGCTCCTGTGCTGCCCGTGCTTGGAGAAATATCTCCAAGGCACTCGCTCTGCTCATTGATATGCATAGACATTAGTTGAGAACATGAATAGACTTGGGTGTGATGCATTCATGCTAAAATAGCTTCTCGCATCTGTTGTCAAAGTTTACATGAATACAGCCTGCACATGTACCTGGCAGCTGTGGAATGTTCCGCAAAAATAGACGGTGCTTTCAGGAGAAAAAAATCGGAGAAATAAGTAACCCAGACAGGTGCTTCAGTCTGTGAATGAACCAGGACACTGAAGCTTGGTTTTAAATTATTCTGATTTTGCTCAACCTCTGAATGACATTGTGCATTTGATATGTAAATTTAAGCTTTTGTTAATCACTCAATGGTGTAGTTTCAGTTGTTGGGGTACGTTTGTGAGTTTAGAAACTAATTGCATTTTAAAGGACTGAGCATCAAGGGCACTTTTGAAGAGAAGATTGGATTGTTTAAAAGCATTGACAGGTATGAGAGCATTGGACAAGATGTGGCTTTGATGATCAGATGTCTGTAGCAAATCAGATATGGGGGAACCTGTCCAGGTCAAAGAAAGAATACCCAGTATATTTGAGGCCAGTCACATGTTTTGTAATTCCCTGTATCCTGTAAGGTGACTGAGAGGACAACTGAATCACCTCCCATTAGAGACTGTCAAAAGCGACTGAAAATAGTTAGTATATTTTTTCTTGTTTTGAAGCAGTTTATTTATTACACTACTAGTTTTGTGCTGACTTCTTTCACACAAGACTTTGTTTAATAGGCGCGATGATCTACTTATGGGCTACACTGCCAACGCCTTGAAAAAGGTGGTGTGGGATCATGTCAGAGATTTTAAAAATCTAGAACAGGAACTGAACCTGCCTTTAACTGGTTTTAGCAGAGGTGGGACAAGAAGGTAGTGCGACCAACTAACCCATCTGCATGAAGCATTTGAATATTACAATCAGGCCGCATGCCTACATTTTGACAATCATTCTGTTTTCAATAACAGTGGCTATGTTTCCTGGATCTCAACAAACTCAGCACCTTAAAGAAGATGCTACTGTGCATGAGGAACAGGAGTGTTTCATGCAGGCCCAACAAGCTTTCCAGTCACCCCAACCATCACCCTCCATCCCCACAATTGTCCACTCCTGCCCAGTGATTGGGACCCTCTGGACAACCACAGGATCCTCCCTCTGTGATTAGGAACTTGATCTCCCCCCCCCCCCCCCCCCCCCCCCTGCACCCCCCCTGCACCCCCAAAATGATCTTCCGCATTCCCTCAACACACCTAAACTGCTATTGTAACCTTTATTCTGTGAAGCTGGCTTCCTACCTGAAAGACTTGCAGCTGGCAATTGGGCTGCGAATGGGCAGGAACGCCACTAAAAAATATTTAAAGCAGCCCTCTGTTAAATTCTGCAGGACATTTGGGAAAGCCGTTCTTCTGGCTCACAATACCCTCCAATCAGCCACCCCCATCCCTGTCCCCTGTCCGGAACTCACCAACTTCCAGGCCCATATCTCTGTTGTGAGTACTAGGCCACAGTCTTTAGTATAAACTTGCATTTTAACAGGCTCAAATGCCTGGCAGACAGTTTATTTAATTCCAAGCAACTGTCTGTAGTTAATCAGGCTACTAGCCAATTCGCAACATACCATTACAAATTAAACTGATCACCAACCTTGAATTAGAGTCTTAAACTAAATGCCAGTTACTACTTGTTTCTAAATTGGCGTTTCTTTTTAAAAAGGCATCTTTTATCATTATGTGGTGACATGCTGAGCAAAGCAGGTATGATTGCCAACTGTTCCTTAACCTTTAAACTGAGGTGAAGGGCTCAGGGTCTTTCAAAAAGACTTGTAGTCCTCAAGATATGCAAAAATAATTTGATTTTTAAAAAAGCTTAGTTATGTATTTAGTCCCAGACTAGGATAAGCTCGGTCTTGAATATAAATCGCCAGGCAGGAATGTTCCCTTTCAGTCGGGGAACACTTCAGCAGTCAAGGACATTCAGCCTCTGATCTTCGGATAAGCGTTCTCCAAGGCAGCCTTCAGGACTCGCGACAACGCAGAATCACCGAGCAGAAACTTGTCGCCAAGTTCCTCACACATGAGTGTGGCCTCAACTGGGACCTTGGATTCGTGTCGCATTACATTCACCCCCACCACCTGGCCTAGGCTTGCAAAATCCTACCAACTGTCCTGGTATGAGACAATTCACACCTCTTTAACCTGGGATTACCCCCGCTCTCTGGATCTGTAAAGACTTAATTACCTGCAAAGGCTTGCATTCAAAGCATCGCCTTGCATCTTTGACTTTGTTTTTATATATATGTTTCTGGAACCTATTTCTTCATTCACCTGAGGAAGGAGCAGTGCTCCAAAAGCTAGTGATTCGAAACAAACAATGACTATAATGCATTTTCATTGCTTCATCGTTGGTGACTGTGCCTTGAGAGCCGATTTTAAACTCTAAAATTTACAACCCAAGTCTCTCCTCTTCTCTACCTCTATTTCCTCCTTTATTATGCTCCTTAAAATTTAACTCTTTTGGTCAAGCTTTTGATCAGCTGGCCTAATATTTCTTTACGTGGCTTGGTGTCAAATTGTTTTGGTAACACTCCTGTGGAAAATATTGGCATGGTTTGCTACTTTAAAGGTTCATAGGATCATAGAATCTCTACAGTGCAGAAGGAGGCCATTCGGCCCATCGAGTCTGCACCGGCCCTTCATACCACCCTACCTAGGCCCAATCCCCCACCTTATCTCTGTAACCCCACCCAACATTTGGACAATTTGAGGCAATTTAGCCTGGCCAATCCACCTAGCCTGCAAATCTTTGGACTGTAGGAGGAAACGGAGCACCAGGAGAAAGCCCATGCAGACACGAGAGAATGTGCAAATTCCACACAGGCAGTAATCGGAGGTCGGAATCTAACCCGGGTCCCTGGTTCTGTAAGGCTGCAGTGCTAAACACAGTGCCACCGTGCTCTTGTGGTGATAAGATATTGTTGGGGAACCATATTTAGGGCAGCACGGTAGCATGGTGGTTAGCATAAATGCTTCACAGCTCCAGGGTCCTAGGTTCGATTCCCGGCTGGGTCACTGTCTGTGCGGAGTCTGCACATCCTCCCCGTGTGTGCGTGGGTTTCCTCCGGGTGCTCCGGTTTCCTCCCACAGTCCAAAGATGTGCGGGTTAGGTGGATTGGCCATGCTAAATTGACCGTAGTGTCCTAAAAAGTAAGGTTAAGGGGGGGGGTTATTGGGTTACGGGTATATGATGGATACGTGGGTTTGAGTAGGGTGATCATGGCTCGGCACAACATCGAGGGTCGAAGGGCCTGTTCTGTGCTGTACTGTTCTATGTTCTATATTCTATATCTTCAAGAACCATATTTTCTTTTAAATCGTAGGACACTGCATTAATTGGACACTTGGGAACTGACTTGGATTTTTTTTTAAAAGGTCATACGTTCACCTGGGACTGTGAGCAAGCATGCCTTTTTCCAAGAAATCACAAGCCCAACATGACACTTGAGGAGGAGAGCTATTTGTTTATTTGAAATGCAATCACTTTGGCAGGGGTAAAAACAAACAGTTTTAAAGACAAAGGCCCTAGTGATTACTGGAAATCACCAACGAAGAGGGTGTGAAGGGGGAGATGGTGCAATGATGAGAGAGGGTTATGTTTTGAAAAATTTTTCAACTCTGTTGGGAATAAACTGGGAAGGGAGAAAACTGCTTAGCTTGTACTATCCTTGCCTGACCTGAAATGTAGCATGGGTATAGTATCCAGCTAGGAATCTTCATCTGAGTGGAACTTGTCTGTATTTGTAAACCCAAGAGTCTGAGATGAGAGGAAGATCCGGCTGAATTCTCCTCCATGCTGAAGCTCTGTTGGTGAGAACCTCCAGACATCTACTGGGACTGGCACTCCTTTACATGAGGAAGCACCAGATCAACAGCATCAAAACCCTGTGAACTTTAGCCATTTCATAAAGTTTTTCTTTGACTGCCAATCTCTGCAGAGACCTGACTTGTTTCTTTGTGTGTGTGCTGGATTATTTTAAAAGGGACAGATACTTACACTTGCAGATTGCAAACTGGGGGCGATTTTGAGCCTGCACTTTCCGTCTGTGAGAAAAGCGACGTGGGCTCAAAATTCGGAGAGAATCGAAAAACGCGATTCTCTCTGGTATGGATGGGATTTGCAATTTTCACCTCCCCTCTCCGTGGAGTAGTACGAATCATGTGGGAACCCAGGAACCTCATTTTCAAAATTTAGCATTTCATTGGTGTGCATTCTCTCCAGACCACCCACGTAATATTCACTGGGCGAAGACTACATTAGCATGAACCTGGCAGCCTCACCTCTGAGGGGGATATTAAAGGTGAATGCTCAGGCAGCCATGATTCTCCAGAGTCTTCACTGCTCAGCGCTGAATGTGGGGGGCACAGATAAGTTCAACTCGGGGCTAGGGTTCAATCACTCAACCTCCAAGGGAAGGATTGCTAGCAGGCTTTACCTTCCATTCACTGGGGCACCCCTAGCTTTAAGGGGGCCTAGAGGCTGGTAGCTGGCATATAGGCATCGCTTCTTGTGTCCTCCTTTCTGGGCTTGTGCCCAAATCACCGCAGAGGGAGTTCTCGTCTTTGGTGGGACCTGGAAAGTGCATGGGAGGAGGTGAATATAGAGGGTCAGCACCCAGGGGCAACTGTGAGGTCCCTGGGTGGGTTCCCATGTGAGGCCAGACTGCAAGGGCAGAGTGGGGTTCTCAGAATAGGTTGCATTCCTGCCTCATGAGAAATGGGCCCCTCTCACTTGGGGAAGCATAACTCAACTGTGAGTAGAACCTCACACTTGGGCAGCACTCGGAGACCAAGGGGTTTAAGCTCTGTTGAATTTCTATTCCACTTGTCTGGGAGGTTTGGCTGTCAAGAATTAGTGTGTAGGGCTGTGAAATGGGAGAATGAGGATGCCCTCTAGATTTGTACATGTCACGCTAATTGCAGGCTTCACTGTAATCAGCTGTGCCTCGTCTGCCAGAAGAGAAAACCATCTGTTGATTGGACTCCTCCAATCTGCCTTGCAGTCCAAGGATGGATGCGGTCATCCCTTCCTGATTCTCACGATTCTGCCTTTGTAGTTCTATCAGCTCTGGGACGACCAGACTCGGGCATGTCATTGGCCAGGGACTCAGCAGAGTCCTGATCTCCGGCATCACTTTGAGTGCCCAATCCCAGGGACGTCCCTGCCTCCGCCTGCTGTAGATCTTCAGCTATGAGGTGCTGTAGATCTTCAGCTATGAGTAACGCAGAAGCCTGCCTACTAGTTAATTCTACCGAGGTGTGAATATCTGCACTGGTGGAGGGTACGGTTGATAGATGTTACGCCTCCTCGAAGGTTATGTCCGAGAAGTCCCCCTCTGAGCAGCTTGGGTTTGTGGTTTCCGAGGACATGAAAATGATCCGGGCTGCTCTTTTGATTGCCCTGCAAGGGAAGGGAGATGGCATTAGTACATCATGGGGGATAAATAATGTGACATGTTTATTCACGTGAAGTTTGAGGAATGACTGTGTGTCCTTGGGCTCTCCTTTTGTTCGCTGGCCCTACTGGCCCAACGACACAGGCACAGCCCTACTCCTCCCAGGCCAGCTCAAGGGCTCTTTCCTCATGGAGGGGGCGACGTTGCAGAGCTCCAGCATGACTCCAGGTGGCTGTGCCCTGTCACACCGGTTATGCTTGATTTTGTCCTGCGGAAATGCAGATAGGGAGAGTGTAGATGGGGAGTCCTGCCAGTTCAGATGGTTGAGTAGTGGTATGCATAAGTCTGGAGTGGGAGCAGTTGAGGCTAGAAGGGCACCGAAGGGGGGGGGGGGTGTAGGGTTGGTGGAGAGGGCCTTGTGACAGGTGGGCAACCTGTGAGGTGGCTGGGTGAATCACCTTGGAGGTGCTTGGGGTAGGTGAGGGGGTGCATTGAAAGACTGGTGGTGAAAGACTTACCCTGGCTCCGCGAAGGTTGTTCACTTTCTTCCAGCACTGCTCCCCTGTCCAAAAGTCTGGTAAGGCTCCCATTGGGAGTCTTGGTATGGACCTTCTGGCTGGCATCCCTTTGGTTGGATCTGGAATAGGTGCTGGGGAGTCATTTATATGGAGCTCCCCAGCGATTGCAGCGTTTAGGAGCAATCGACTCAGCAGGAGGCTACCAAGAGCCCGACGCGATTCATTTGGAGAAAAATCCTTGAAAACCCTCAAAATGCTGTGAGTCAGCGGGATTCACATCGTTTTTCTCACGAACTAACACTTTGCCTGTTTTTGGTAAGATCGCGTTCTGTTAATCAGTTCTTGCAACTTGTTTTCAAAAAGCGTTCCTTTTTATCCAAAATCAATCATTGAGTTTATTGAAAGAAACCTGATTAAAGTCTCTTCTGAGTCTAGCAGTATGAAGATAAATAATTGGCCAGTTTGGTGAGTGAGTTAAACATTTACACTAATGGTGCGACCTGCGTAGTTGTGGGGCTAGATAAACTGCACACTCCTTCCATCCTGGTCATAATATTATTTTCCTTTATACACATTCAACAGCATTAAAAAGTAAGTGTCAAAGATGACTGTAAATGTTGATAAACAAGAAGGAATCACAAAGGTAGATCAGAAATATTATTCGCTGTCAACCAGTTTGGTATCCTATAATGTTCATATCTGCCATTTATGAAACATTGTAGCTATATTTCACAAGCTTCTGAGCAAACATCTCGCTCCTTGGATTGTCCACAGCATTACTGGTCACCCTATTATAAAAAGGATATTATTAAACTAGAAAGAGTGCAGAATAGATTTACTAGGATGCTACCGGGACTTGATAGTTTGAGTTATAAGAAAAGGCTGCATAGGCTGAGACCTTTTTCCCTGGAGCGTAGGAGGCTTGGGGGTGATCTTATAGAGGTCTATAAAATAATGAGGGGCATAGATAAGGTAGTCAACATTTTTACCCAAAGGTAGGGGAGTCTAAAACTAGAGGGCATAGGTTTAAGGTAAGAGAGGAGAGATACAGAAGGGTACAGTGGGACAATTTATTCACAGAGTGTGGTGAGTGTCTGGAATGAACTGCCAGAGGCAGTAGTAGAGGCGGGCACAATTTTGTCTTTTGAAAAGCATTCAGACAATTATATGTGAAAGCTGGGTATAGATTATGTGTCAAATGTGGGCAATTGGGACTAGCTTAGTGGTAAAAACTGGGCGTCATGGACAAGTTGGGCTGAAGGGCCTGGTTCCCTGTTGTAAACCTCCATGATTCTATTGACTGGATGTGGATGACCTTCTTCAGGCCAGAGGTCACATACAGCAAATATGATTAGGCTCTCCAGCGTCTGAAATTGTGATCAGAGCAGCAGCATAAAAGTTCCATGTACTCTTGCCAGAAAATAGAGACTTGGCTTAAACATGAGTTGCACCTCAGTACCTTTCTGAATTAGTTGAAGGTGTTTGTTCAGAATTCCAGCTGTGTAGCTTCATAAAGCATCCCTCTTCATGGTAAAACTCTGACTTTTAAATGCAGAAGCTGTAATGTTCTGAGATATTAAAGCAGGTAAGTAGTTGCAATGCAAGACCTGCATTTGTATGGCAATACAGATGTGATTATCTAAACAATTAGATTATGATTAAAAGTAAATTACTGGCAAATAACACAGCAGCATAGTGAGTCATGTGTTGATCTGCACTGCACCTTATTCTGAATTATTCTTTAATCCGATATGATTAATGGTCAGTAGTTCAGGTGATGCCTTGATGATTATGCAGCATTGATCTTTCATTCCTGAAAAAATGGATTGTAATGATCACAAATTAGTCAGCGTAGGGGAAGGGGGTGCCTGCCAGTGTAGAACTGAGCAGTAGCAGTGTGCAGGAGGAGAGGAGGAATAGAGCAGCGTAGGAGAGAGGTAACCTCAAATTGTTCAAATATTCTGAATGATTTAGATGAGATGGATAGGGAAAACTAGTTTTCACTGGTCAGTGAGTACCTAAAGGGTATGATTTAAGAGCATCACTATGTTAGACTAGTCACTGCACAACAATGAACATAAATTCTATTGGGAGCAGATGGGATGGTTTGTATTGAGAGAATATGACATCACCCAACACACTGATCATTCTTGCCTTTGAGTGAGAGGTTTGAGAGATTAAAAACCCTCTAAAGGGCTCCAGCACACTAACAGGCTTGCAGCGTAGTACAGGCATTGTTGTGATTGTCATCTTTTGGGTGAACCTCTAAGCTGAGCTTCTGTCGGGTGAATACTAATGATCCAGTGGCTGCATTTGAAGAGTGAGAAGTCCTCCTGATATCTTGGTCAACATTATTTCGCCGCAAATAACACTAGAATTAATAATGTATACATTATCTTGCTGTTTGCAAATGGTTTTCCATTTAGCTTGCATAACAACAATCATTACAAAGTAGTTTACTGTACACACTGCAGTTAGATATAGAAATATAAGACAATATGTGAATGCAAATCTATCTTATTGTTGCTATAGGAAATCTAATAGTATTTGGAGTGCCTTAATAATGTCCACGTGTGCCTGGAATATGTCCTTCAATGATGGGACATGATGTTGAGGCCCTCAGCCATGGTCATCAAACACTGAGCCATGCCTTGGACACCACCATTTATGGCTCGGACATCCTGCTCCAGGTTTTCCACTGCAGTCACCACCCTAGAGGTGTTTGCTTTTGTGCGATGCAATGTTGGCACCATCACCTGCGCCTGAAGCCTTTGGGACTCCTCCAATTGACCTTGCAGTTGCAGGAATGTCGCTGCCAACCTATCCAGAATCTCATAGCTCTGGCTTATCATCTCTAGAAGCTCAGAGAGAACCTTGCTCAGAGGTTCGGCATCTAGCTGAGGCCCAGCTAAGTCCTGGGATCCAGCAGACCACTAACTGCTGTCTCCCTTGGATGTTCCTGCCTCCATTTGATATACATCAGCAGCTGTGTGGTGCACCACATAGTGACCCAAAGGCCTGTCTGCTGATCTCGCCCACCGAGGTGTGTGTCATTGCGATGGTGGAAGGTATGGGCGATAGCTGTGGCACATTGTCGGTGTTCTCCTCGGAGCTCTCTTCTGAGGTGGTCTCTTTGGGCGAGGAGGGGCAGCGACTCCGGATAGCCCGGCCTCATCAGATAATGATCCTGCAAGACAATGGACATGGGATCAATGAAAGTGAAGGATAATTGTCTGGGACATCAACAACTCACTTGATACAGGTCATCTGGATGAAGGTGCAGTGGATCCTAACTTCTCTGGCACAGGCCAACCTCACTATCAGTGACTACTCTCTCCTCGGGCAACCCCATGATCGCCAGGGCCCGTTCCCTCATAGGAGTGAGGACTCTCAACTTTGGAATTCCGCCCCCCATCTTCCCCATTTCCATCTTATTGTGGGCCATCTTCTCCTGCGGGAACAAGGAGAGGATATTGTGAGCCACACACTTGATGGATCAGGGAGTCTATAGCAGATGGCATGGTGTGGGCACCATGCCTAGACATGAAAGGGTTGTGATCGAACATAGAAAAATACAGCACAGAACAGGCCCTTCGGCCCATGATGTTGTGCCGAACTTTTGTCCTAGATTAAGAACAAATGAATCTACACCCCATCATTCTACCATAATCCATGTACCTATCCAATAGCCGCTTGAAGGTCCCTAATGTTTCTGACTCAACTACTTCCACAGGCAGTGCATTCCATGCCCCCACTACTCTCTGGGTAAAGAACTTACCTCTGACATCCCCCTATATCTTCCACCATTTGCCTTAAATTTATGTCCCCTTGTAATGGTTTGTTCCACCCGGGGAAACAGTCTCTGACTGTCTACTCTATCTATTCCCCTGATCATCTTATAAACCTCTATCAAGTCGCCCCTCATCCTTCTCCGTTCTAATGAGAAAAGGCCTAGCACCCTCAACCTTTCCTCGTAAGACCTACAGTCCATTCCAGGCAACATCCTGGTAAATCTCCTTTGCAACTTTTCCAAAGCTTCCACATCCTTCCTAAAATGAGGCGACCAGAACTGCACACAGTATTCCAAATGTGGCCTTACCAAGGTTTTGTACAGCTGCATCATCACCTCACAGATCTTAAATTCAATCCCTCTGCTAATGAACGCTAGCACACCATAGGCCTTCTTCAGAGCTCTATCTACTTGATGGCAACTTTCAAAGATCTATGAACATAGACCCCAAGATCTCTCTGCTCCTTCACATTGCCAAGAATCCTACCGTTAACCCTGTATTCCGCATTCATATTTGTCCTTCCAAAATGGACAACCTCACACTTTTCAGGGTTAAAATCCATCTGCCACTTCTCAGCCCAGCTCTGCATCCTATCTATGTCTCTTTGTAGCCAACAACAGCCCTCCTCACTATTCACAACTCCACCAATCTTCGTATCGTCTGCAAATTTACTGGCCCACCCTTCAACTCCCTCATCCAAGTCATTAATGAAAATCACAAACAGCAGAGAACCCAGAACTGATCCCTGCGGTACGCCACTGGTAACTGGGCTCCAGGCTGAATATTTGCCATCCAGCACTACTCTCTGACTTCTATCGGTTAGCCAGTTCGTTATCCAATTGGCAAATTTCCCACTATCCCATGCCTCCTTACTTTCTGCATAAGCCTACCATGGGGAACCTTATCAAATGCCTTACTAAAATCCATGTACACTACATCCACTGCTTTACCTTCATCCACATGCTTGGTCACCTCCTCAAAGAATTCAATAAGACTTGTGAGGCAAGACCTACCCCTCACAAATCTGTGCTGACTATCCCTAATCATGCAGTGTTTTTCCAGATGCTCAGAAATCCTATCCCTCAATACCCTTTTCATTACTTTGCCTACCATCGAAGTAAGACTAACTGGCCTGTAATTCCCACGGTTATCCCTGTTCCCTTTTTTGAACAGGGGCACGACATTCGCCACTCTCCAATCCCCTAGTACCACCACTGTTGACAGTGAAGACGAAAAGATCATTGCCAACGGCTCTGCAATTTCATCTCTTGCTTCCCATAGACTCCTTGGATATATCCCATCAGGCCCAGGGGACTTGTCTATCCTCAAGTTGTTCAAAATGCCCAACACATCATCCTTCCTAACATGTATCTCCTCGAGCTTGCCAGTCTGTTTCACACTGTCCTCTCCAACAATATGGCCACTCTCATTCATAAACACTGAAGAAAAGTACTCGTTCAAGACCTCTCATCTCTTCAGACTCAATACACAATCTCCCGCTACTGTCCTTGATCGAACCTACCCTCGCTCTAGTCATTCTCATATTTCTCACATATGTGTAAAAGGCCTTGGGAGTTTTCCTTGAACCTACCCGCCAAAGATTTTTCATGCCCTCTCTTAGCTCTCCTAATCCCTTTCCTTTCTTCAGTTCCCTCCTGGCTATCTTGTATCCCTCCAGCGCCCTGTCTGAACCTTGTTTCCTCAGCCTTACATAAGTCTCCTTCTTCCTCTTAACAAGACATTCAACCTCTCTTGTCAACCATGGTTCCCTCACTCGACCATCTCTTCCCTGCCTGACAGGGACATACATATCAAGGACACTTAGTATCTGTTCCTTGAACAAGTTCCACATTTCACTTGTGTCCTTCCCTGACAGCCTATGTTTCCAACTTATGCACTTCAGGTCTTGGCTGACAGCATCGTATTTACCCTTCTCCCAATTGTAAACCTTGCCCTGTTTCACGCACCTATCCCTCTCCATTACTAAAGTGAAAGTCACAGAATTGTGGTCACTATCGCCAAAATGCTCCCCCACTAACAAATCTATCACTTGCCCTGGTTCATTACCACGTACCAAATCCAATATGGCCTCCCCTCTGGTCGGACAATCTACATACTGTGTTAGAAAAGCTTCCTGGACACACTGCACAAACACCACCCCATCCAAACTATTTGATCTGAAGAGTTTCCACTCAATGTTTGGGAAGTTGAAGTTGCCCATGACTACTACCCTGTGACTTCTGCACCTTTCCAAAATCTGTGTCCCAATCTGTTCCTCCACATTTCTGCTGCTATTGGAGGGCGGAAAATTAATCTTCAGCAGGTGGTGGTGGTGGGGGGGGGGGGGGGGGGGGAGTAGCTTAGGTTAGAGTACGGGGGTAATAAGGGTGGGACCTGTACGAAAGGTAAACAGTTTTTGCACTATGTTTATGGTTTCATGTATATTGTCTATTTTGTTGTTGTTTCTGTACCAAAAATACCTCAATAAAATGTTTATTATAAATACACAGTGTAAAGACGTAGACACAGGCATTGGGTGAAGCATATGGAATGTAGTACTACTCAGTAGAGAAGATGTGTGAAGAGATTAGTTCAGTCCATAAGAGGGTCATTCAGGAGTCTGGTAACAGCGGGAAAGAAGCTGTTTTTGAACCTGTTAGTGAATGTTCTCAGACTTTTGTATCTCCTGCCCGATGGAAGAAGTTGGAAGAGCGAATAACCTGGGTGGAGGGGTCTTTGATTATGCTGATTGCTTTCCCAAGACAACGGGAGGTGTAGACAGAATCAATGGATGGGAGGCGGTTTCGCTTGATAGACTGGGCTGTGTTCACGACTCTCTGTAGTTTCTCACTGTCTTGGGCCGAACAGTTGCCATACCATGCTGTAATGCAGCCAGATAGGATACTTTCTATGGTGCATCTGTAAAAATTGTTAAGAGTCGATGTGGACATGCCGAATTTGGGTGGACCAGGACAGATTTTTGATGATGTATACACCTAGGAATTTGAAGCTGTCAACCATCTCCACCTCAGCACCAATGATGCAGAGAGGGGTGTGTATGATACCTCACTTCCTGAAGTCAATGACCAGCTCCTTAGTTTTGCTCACTTTTGAGGGAGAGATTGTTGTCGTTGCACCATGCCACTAGGTTCTCTATCTGCACATTTTTGGTCTGTGGGAGAAAGTGGAGATCCTGGAGGAAACCCACGCAAGCACAGGAAAAACGTGCAAACTCCACACAGTCAATATCGAAATCCAACCTGGGTCCCTGGTGCTGAAGCAGCAGTGCCAGCCACCGTGTCGCCTTCAAAAAAAAAATCAAAAAACAACACGTACCGCTGTGGTCATTTTGCTTATCCTCCCTGCATTCCCTGCTCTCGTCCACACATGCTGCAAGAACCTCAAACCTGTTGGGCAATTGCAAGTGTTGTGTCTCCTTTAATGCTACCTTCTGCGTCCCCATAGTTGCCTCACTCATAATCACACTCTCTTGTCTCTAATCATGGACCAGATGTGAAGTATCTAGCCGAAAGGATGTGGCATCCCCTTGGATCAAAGTGCGGAGTACTGCCAGACAGAGTACTTAACTTGAGAAATTATTGAGTGAGGGAATTCAGTGCAGGGAGCGATGAGGTGCTGTGATGATCTTTTACAAAACAAGGAGTGGTCCCAGAGAGGGAGTGAGAGACAGCAAAATCTAAAGCCCAGAGTCATTAATTAGGTACGCAGATAGGAGATTGGTTGATGATTTTTACAGTTTCTATTTTTTCTCCAAATTGCAGCAGTATAAAATAGTACAAGGAGATACAGGTACTCCATTAACTTATCAGCTTAATTAGTTAAACTAGGGGCGGCACGGTAGTTTGCGCGGTGCTGTCTCACAGCGCCAGGGACCCGGGTTTGATTCTGGCCTTTGGTGACTGGAGTTTGGACATCATCTCCGTGTCTGAGGAGTTCACTCCAGGCGCTCCGTGTCTGAGGAGTTCCCTCCAGGCGCTCCGATGTTCTCCTACAATCCAAAGGTGGATTAGCAGTGTTAAATTGGCCATGATAATTGCTCCTTAGTGTGCAAAGATGTGCAGGTTGGTGGATTGGCCATGATCAATGCGCGGGATTACCGGGATAGGGTGGGGGAGTGGGCCCAGGTAGAGGGCTCTTTTGGAGGGTCAGTGTAGACTCGATGGACCAAATGGCCTTCCTCTGCACTAGCAATTCCATGGATTCTATACTTGATATAACTACAAGTAATAATTGAGTGATATTTGTAAACTTGAAACTAATTCAATAAAATAAAAGAGATGGCACGACATGTGATGTGTTGCAGCTGGTGGACACACAGTGTGAACCACCAATTTTCAACTTGAGGAACTTTGGTCCAGAGTTGATGATCTGGTGTCTGAATTTTGGACATTGCTTTGCATCAGGGAAGCGGAAAGTTACTTGTAGATAGTGGACAGACTTTGAGGAACCAGGAGGTAAATTAGAATGCAGAATCTCTAACCTCTGACTTTCTTGTAGCTATATGGCTGGTCTAGTTCAGTTTCTGATAACACCCAGGATATTGGTGGGGGATTGAGTGATTGTAATGCCATTGAATGTCATGGGGAGATGTCAGATTCTCTATTGTTGGAGATGGCCACTTGTGTGGCACAAATGTTATTTGCCACCTTATAAGCTCAAACCAGAATGTTGTTCAGGTCTACTGCATGCAAACACAGACTGCTTCAGTATCTGAGAAGTTGCAAACGTTACTGAATACTGCAATCACTTCTGGCCATTACAATAGAGGAAAAGATATTGATAAAGCAACTGAAGGTGGTTGGCCCTAGAACACTACCCTGAGAAATTCTTGCAACAACGTCTTGGGACTGAGGTGATTGGCCTCCAACAGCCACAACTGTCTTACTTTGTGCTAGGTATGACTCCCAACGAAAGGGGAGTTTCCCCCGATTCCCACTGACGTCAGTTTTGCTAGGAATCCCTAATGCCACGCTTGGACAAAATGCTGCCTTAATACCAAAGGCAGTCGTTTTCGCGTCACCTTTGGTATTCAGCTCATTTGTCCATGTTTGGACTGTGGCTGTTGTTATGACCCCAGCTGATGTTATTACTGAACAAGTCAGAAATCAGAATGGAACCTGGCTTGATAGATCATAATTTTTTCTTTAAGTATTTGAAAACCATGGAAGGTATTTACAAGAGTCTGCTGTTGACTTTTTTTAACAAAAAGATAAAGCATTTGTTATACAAGCAACATTAGCTATATTACACTGGACAACAAAAAGATCAGAAAGATTTCAACACAAACATTAAGAAAAATGATTCAAACTCACGCTACTCCTTTTATCCTTATAAACCCAACACTTCAGTGAAAAGACACCGCTCTTTCCACACCAAGAGTAGTGTTGATTCAGTTGCAAAGTGGTTTGTTTTCCAAAAGACTTCTCAACTTTCATTAGAAGTCTTTCTACAATTGGTATCTCCCTTGAGATCCAGAAAACACACTCTAAATTCGATGTTATTTCAATGTTAGAACAATACATATGAGTTCCTTAAACTCATTTCTTCAGCAGTCTGGCATCATTTTCCCTGGAGAGAGCCTTAGATCTTTCTGCCTTCACTCTATGGTATTTCCATCCCAAATGAAACTAAAACTGCTTTTCTTTTCACTCCCTGTTTTTGTGTGGGTCATTTATCTGATCCCCTGTTGCAAGGGAACAACACAGTTTTTCTAGACCCATAGAAAAGTGGAAGCGTAGAAAGAGGCCATTCAGCCCATCTTGTCTGCGCTGACCAAAGAGAGGAAGAAACAAACCAGGATTTCATTTTAATCTCACTTTCCAGCACCTGGCCTTGCAGGTTACAGCACATCAGGTGCCGATCCAGGTACCTTTTAAATGAATTTAATTTAAATGCTACAAAATAAAGAAAGTGCAAACAAATGCTGATGAGCATTTTTAAAGGGTTACAAATGCTTTACTTATTATACAGGATTTAATTAATTGGCATCGTGCATGCTTTCAATATCACTGGACGCCAGGAGTAGATTATATTGATCACTGTGTACTTTCAATTTTTGGAAAATTATCCAGAATAGTAATAAATTTATTTTCAATCAAGGAACGCATGCACTAATGTAGAAGTAAAAGAGGTTAATGATTAATTTAAATAAATGAAAGTTATTTTCTCTGTGTTCCATTGGGATTTAGCAGTGGGAGTCATTTCTGGTCTCATTAAGATCTGGAAGGTTTTATGCTGATTAAAAACTTAAACTTGACCCTTTGTGACCCATTTCCAGCTTAGTGGAGGTATTCCTTGATTTTGTTGCTATGCTTATTCATGGGCAAAACCCAGAAGCAAGAACTGAAAGGTTGGTGTGTAGGAAAGGGCTTTTAGATCAATGTTTGTCCCAAAGGATTATATTAACTGATCCAATGAACACTGGAGCAGTGATATTATAGTTGATTTAAAGTTGAATGAGTCCCACAGCCTCCCAACAACCAGAATAGAATAAAAATAAAATTGCTAACTTTTGTTTTCACAGTTAAATTGGCTTTAAGATTTGGCTTTAGCTCTCATTTGAAGTTGCAAACCATGATAAGAATTCTAGAAAACCAATCAACAAAATTGTGCAAGGGCTGAATTCACAACTTAAGAAAATGGCAAATTTTAAGCTAATGTATCAAGTGCATCAGTACATAGAAATACTTTGAAGTTGCAACATGTAAACAGGCCATCCGAGTTTGCCCTCCACTCAGTCTAAAATATTTCCTATTTGTTCTCGTACCCCTTCCAATCACTTTCCTTCGTCCAGTTATCTGATTTAATATTGAATCATAGTATCATATATTAGGGACCAAGGTTTAGAGAACCCGAAAGTGTATCAAGGGGTTCACCTGATCCATAACTTTTAATAGATTTTGGTTATGGGGAGCACCAGGGCCTACTTTACAGGTGTGATGCAACAGAGATCTAAAGTACTTTCAAAACAAAACCATGTTCATTTATGAATCCAGTTAACACTTTATAAACCCACAGTAAACATCTAACAACTATCAACACCAATAATCCCCACAAATACAATATTCTATAAGTAACCCTTCATAACTTTCCTAACAACATCCATAAGTTCTAAAGACCCTTTTTACAGAAAGACAGCAGGTTTAAATTCTCTACAGAAACCGGTATTACTTTGAAATCTTCAAATGAGCTGAAGACAGTCTGTAGCTTGTAGAGAGAGATCCTTATACAGCTGCTTGCTTTGCCTGCAGCTATCCAGCTCTGAAAATGAAACTAAAACACACTGTAGCTGCCTGCTCAAAAACTAAAGTAAAGCAGACCGACAACCCAGCTCCCCCCACACTCTGACATCACTGCAGCTATTTGATAAACACCCATTTCTTAAAGATACTCTCGCGTGACACATAGAATTTACAGTGCAGAAGGAGGCCATTCGGCCCATCAAGTCTGCACCAGCTCTTGGAAAGAGCACTCTACTTAAGCCCACACCTCCACCCTAACCCAGTAATCCCAGCTAACCTTTTTTGGAAACTAATTGCCATTAATTTCTATATCTTTTATATCCTTCCAATACGTAGTGGCACAAAATCGTTATTTTCCATTCTTGATCAGTTTACAGCTCGATTTCTGTTAATTCTATTATGTCTAAATCTCCCTTAAAGTAATGCTTCCAATTAGAACCATAGAATTCCTACAGTGCAGAAGGAAGCCATTTAGCCCAATGAGACTGCAGCAACCCTCCGAAAGAGAACCCTACCTGGACCCACTGCCCCGCCCTATCCCCGTAACCCCATCAAACTTGCATATCTTTGAACAGTAAGGGGCAATTTAGCATGACCAATCCACCTAATTTGCACATCTTTGGACTGTGGGAGAAACCGGAGGAAACCCACGCAGACACGGGGAGAAAGTGTAAACTCCACACAAACGGTAAGCCAAGTTCCCCCAGTTTATTATTTGTTTACATTCTATATTGCATGCAAATATATGAATTAGGAGCAGGAGTAGGCCACCACATACATACATGAGCATACATACAGTTTAACCGTCAACACAACTTTTTATATGATTTTCTTTTGTCTGTGCTGCCAAATAGCTTTAACGTAAGTGTGAAAATTGGTGTATTCCCTAGCATCGATGTCCTTCAGCTCTAATAGACATAAATAATATTTACATTATAATTTTATTCAGCTACTAACATCTTGGACATCGAAATAACATACTGGACCGTGCAATATAAAGTAGGCTGTTTATACATTAAAGCAAATGCTTTCATATCTTTAAACTTTAAAATGTTACATATAATAACATTGAGTGTAGGTAAATGGGCACTGAAGATTTAGATATGTTGAATTCAAGTAACCTATGCTTTGTTATTTTTAAGTTCCTTCCTTCAATATTCAAGCATTGAGTTAAAATTTCAGGTTTAAGTTGCGCATGTTGCAGTGAAATAAAACAGCTCATTTTCAGGTTGAATGAAAACGACACATTGGTCAGATCTTGTGCTTTTCACTGGAGATACTATGAAACATTGACATTTTTTCCAACTTGGACATTTTCTGCATTGTAACTAAGAAAAAAACTACCCTGTTAGTAAACCAGATTCACCAGCATTATCATGAGGCACAAAGAATATTTTAGATCCATTTAGAGATGTAGTTTGTTGCCTACTTGTCAGCTTCGCCCAATTGGATGCATTCTTCCCTATTGAGAAGTTGTGGGGCAGAGGCTGCTTCAAGACTGAACACTTAGGCGGACACTTCAATGTAATTCAGGGGAATGTTGCTTTACCCAAAGTGCTGCCTATTAAATGGAGATTCTGCTTACCTGTTCAGGTGGATGTAAATGATCCCATTGCACCTTTTTGAAGGACAAATAGTTAATTTCTATTCCCAAGATTTGTTCCTAAGTCAACTCCACCAAAAACAAATTAACTGGTCATTGAACATATTTGCTGTTTGTGAAATTTTGCTGGGTGTTGGTTGGTTGGCATGGTTATTCATAAAACAGATTTCACACCAAACAAATTCATTGGATGTGAGCTATTTAGTTGTCCTGTTGCATAATATTAAGTTTCTTTCTCAAGAATGTGGGACCATTTGCTTCTAACTTTTTTTAAATGGTTTTATTCACTCAAGTTCAAGCATCCACTCGTGATTAGAATCCTGATTGCATCAGTTTTTGAAGAAGTTTGTGTGAGCATGTAAAATGTCCATTTTTTTTTCAAGCTGGAAAAAAGAAAAACATGTTTATGATTTTAATAAAATCTTAGTAAATTCCCAAGTTACCTTTGACTTGCCTGAAAACTGTTGCTTGAAATGTTATCAATAGAAAATAGTCCTCTGGGGAAACTTGGGGCCACTAAGAATCAAATATGGTGGGGAGTAGAGGTAATCTTATATGTGAATCATTGTGCTGGATGTTACTGTGGTTTACTTTAGAGGAGCCCATTCACCTTCCACTATCCTGTCTGTTTAAAACTCAACAGCACCAGTCCTGTCTTACCAACACTGACTGATCTTCCTCAGGTATTCCATTTCCCCATTCGATTCCTCATCTGCCACTCTCCGCAGTGTACGAGTGTGTTTAATAGATGATCTAACTTTGCATTTTTTTAAAACATAGACGTCACTGCTGAAATAAAACAATTTGTTTTAGTTCCAATGATTAAAGTTATTTCCCAGTTTTCTGTTCTTGATTTTGTGGGTGTACTGTGGTGACAGTGCACGAAGCAGTCAGGACACATTAAAATCAAGTTTCCCACTCTCTGGGGAGGTACGATGACTTATTGGATATTCTTCTAGAGTGAAGTTTTGATTTTAATGTGTGCTGACTGTTCCATATCACCAAACACCAATATAATAGGGGAGGGGATGACTGCCACTAAATTATTTTAATTAATAAAAATAAAAGATTGCATTTCTATAATTCTTTTCACAAAGTGTCTCAAAGCACTTTACAGCCAATTAAGTATTTTTGTTGTGTAGTCACTGTTGCAGTGGGGAAATTCGACTGTTGTACTGCGGCCCTGACTCTTGACGACAGCTGAGCTGCCTGGATCTTGCAGGATCCAAGTCAGAATATCAGGCAAGGAAGAAATTTCATGTAAGTAATTTGGCATGGAGTGGCAATCTGACGATGATTGCCTCTCTGAGGACATTACGGCCCATTAATTTGTTTTTGTGATGTTGATTGATGATGATTGCCTCTCTGAGGACATTACAGCCCATTAATTTGTTTTTGTGATGTTGATTGAGGAAGAAATATTGGATAAAATACTGGGTCTAACTCCCCTGCTCTTCTTGAATACTGCCATGAGATCTTTTTTGCCTCATCCAAAAGACAGCACCTCCGATAGTGCAGTACTGCACTGGAATGTCAGGCTTGATTTTTGAGCTCACGGCCTGGAGTGGGTCTTGAACCAGAACTTTGTGGTAGGTGAGACTGCTGACAATTGAGCCACGTCTGACATAAATTAAATCTTCAGAACAAAAAACATCCTTCTAACCAAGTGGCTTGTAAATGAAGACAGTAAATCAAATTTAGATTTTGGAATAAATCTCTGTTAGGTGAGGTGAAATGGCATACTGAGAGTTGAATGGGCAATTATGGTGGCAGCCTCAGATATCAACATAAAGTTTAGATCAAGGGCCGGTTTCCTTGTAGTTTATTGACATTACCAATGTAGATGTTAGAAGTAGGCCTGTGGTACTGTTGTAGTTTTGTCATACCTGTAGATTATAGAAGCAGTAGGGTGGAAAGTAGTGGGAGGTTCTCTTATGTATGAGTTGCCTGAAATTGGACTTCCAATGACCCTCCAATGGCATGCCCCGACCCTCCAACTGTGCTCTCCAGACCCTCGGACTGCATTTCCCCGGGCCTCGGACTGCGCGGCCCCGGTGAGTCACATGTGATGAAGGAGCTGTGCTCCGAAAGCTAGTGATTCCAAACAAACCTGTTGGACTTTAATCTGGTGTAAGACTTCTCACTGTGCCCACCCCAGTCCAACGCTGGCATCTCCACATCATCACATCCATAATGGAAGCTGCCTGGGTAAACTTATCTCCATAATTGTAATCAATAATTGGTAAAGATTTTGCACTTTCACCACTGACAAGAGAGGGTAATTACACCATGATGGTATGACATCCTGAGCCAGTGCGCAGTCAATTCCAGCCCCATTTGACCCAGAGTTGCAATACGCTTGAAATGACGTTTTATTTTAAAAGACCCTAGGTCTTTGGCTGCCCAATAACTACAATTACCAGGTTTGTAAAATTAAACTCAATTTTCTTTTTATTATTAACAGTAACTATAATTAAATGGGTAACAATTACAACTGGTGAACTACTATATAATCTCTAACCTCTCCCCCCCCCCCCCCCCCCCCCCACACACACACGCACACACGCACGCACACAGACAAGCAAGCACAAGAGGATAAGGGGGGGGGCTGTAAAACAATGATGAAAGTAAAAGGATAAGAGTCTTTGTTTCAGGTGGACGTCTGTCAGTTAGTTTCTTCTTCTGACTAGGCTTTCAGATGTATGTTGTCTTTTTTTTCAGCTTGTAATGGTTTTCAATGCAGACTCACAGAACTAGCAGACAGCCAGCATTCAAGAGAGAGAGAGACAGCTTCTTCTGTCAGGGTCTAGACGCTTCTGCCTCCAGACAGTAGGCAGCAGAGCTGAGTGAGAGAGATCTGCTTTCACCTCGAGGGTCAGTAGCTTCTCCCGGGTTCTCTCCAAACAAATTCATCTGACCGGAACCAATCGCTGTTGGTTGCCGGGCAGAATACTGTCCTTGGCCAATCCATTGACCACCAGCCAACCAATCAAAACAAACCCCTCCAATGTCTTGGGTGCCTTCTGCCCAAAATAGAAAACCTTATAACACAGTGTAGTATTTTGACACTTGGAATTCCTTACTTCGTCTGCTCGACTTTAAGATATGTCCCCCTTAATGATACATAGACCAAAGGTGATAAAGATAAAATAAAATAAATAGGAACAAAGGAAATCAGCAGGAAGGGTCCTTACAATGACAATCTCACAACGACAGTTTCTAATTTAAACATTTATGAATTAAATAAACTGAATGTACAACATTAAAAACTAAATAATGTCTACATGCTCTGGTCCTTGTTGTTTAATCCCATTTCATCTGAAGGTTACACTGGTCTTATTCCCCAAGTACAAAATCATGCTATGTCAACTATTATATAGAATTAGGTCATTAATGATTTGGAAATTAATTTCACATACATTTAAAATTTTGAAAGTAATTTTTGACCTGACTCATTAAAAAGCTCTGGACGGGCAGCGCGGTGGCAGAGTAGGTTAGCACTGCGGCCTCACGGCGCTGAGGTCCCAGGTTCGATCCCGGCTCTGGCTCACTGTCCGTGCGGAGTTTGCACATTCTCCCCGTGTTTGCGTGGGTTTCGCCCCCACAACCCAAAAACGTGCAAGCTAGGTGGATTGGCCACTCTAAATTGTCCCTTAATTGGAAAAATGATTGGGTACACTAAATTTATTTTTAAAAAGCTCTGGACAAATAGCAGTTGGTGGAGTTTAAATTCACTTATTCAATCTGAAACTATAAAAAGCTAGTCCTCAAAATGGTGACCATGGCAACTATCGTCAATTGTTGTAAAAACCCATCTGGTCCAATAATATCCTTTCAGGAAAGAAATCTGCCATCCTTATGCAATCTTGCCTATATAGCTCCAGGCTCTCAGCAGTGTGGTTGACTCTTAACTACTTTCAGAAATAGCATACCAAGCCACTCAGTTCAAGGACAATTCGAGATGGGGAACAAATATTGGTCTTGTTAGCGATGCACCCATCCCATGAAAGAATAAGGAATAAAATGGCTTGGTAAAATAACTGATTCTCTGTCTTCTGCCTGTGAAGAAGCTGATTAGGTTGACTCACTCTCTAAAGGCTGCAGTCCTTTTTCTGGGAATATGCCTTGCGTTTTCTATCATTATCCAAATCACCAGTTTCAGGTGGTGTGAAGGACAAAGCAGGAGAATATGCACCTGCTATTCGAACAAATGTGTTCCTACTGAGGAATTAGCACTCACCATGTGGAGTTTATATCATGATTTTTCACTCCCGCCTAAAATCTACAGAAATATAAAACCCATGTGTGGCAGACCCTTTTGATTTACCTCCTCCACCCTTCAATTCTTTCAATTTTGTTGATTTGTTGCAGTACGAGCCTTGGTGCTTCATTTGAATCTTTTAGCAGTAAAAACATGCTGCTGGTTCCCACGACTGGTTTATTGCTATTATACGTTTTAACGTTATCTTTGAGACAGCATTTCTGACCTTGCCCCTATTTGCAGATGCTGGACAAGCTACGAAATCGCTGGATGCTCACAGGATTGTGGGAAAAACTGGAGGAGATCAAAGCCGTTGTCGTTGAGGCAAAAGGAGGCGACAAAAGTGACTTTGATGAATTGCTGCAGTCCTACTATAATGTTATAAAGGACAGAGGTACATCTGAGTGAAAATATGAGTCATTTCGAGTCTTCAAAAATGTTTGCCTCTTTACAATTTGGACTGTGTGGATTAAAGCTCAAATTAAATCCCAAATTCATAAACAGAAGTCAGACATTGTAAGGCCATGTCAAGATGAAGTTTGAACACACTCTCAGAAATGTAGAAGTGATTTTTTTTTGGGGGGGGCTGTGTTCATTTACCTGCTAATATATAAATTATGTTAAAATTGATGTTTTACCACTAATGTTAATATGGGTGGGAAAAGTCTTGTATATATTATTTTGCCAATAGAATTTCATCAAGAAATGTTATTCATTGAATCAAATTGGGTGTCAGAAGTTCTACACCGAACGATTAGTTAATTATCAAGTAGAACCACAGCTACTTCTGGTGCTTTGATCACTGTAGAGACTGATGACTTAAAAAAAAAAGATTTGAATTCCCAGTGACCGATTTAAAGAAATCTCATGTCACGATTTTGAGTTTTAAGACAACATACAAATTAAAATTAAAATTGACAATGTTACTGAGTAAGGAACTAATACGTTAAACTGCAGGAAAGATAACTAATACTTTAAACCAGCGTTTTTCAAAGTGTGGGTCTTGACCGGCGGGTGGGTCGTGGACGGGTGTCAGAAAGGTTGCGGAGCTAAGGGTCACGGTGTTTTTGCCACGGACTGAAATAGCTTTGCAACGGATGGATTTTGCTTCCTGTTCTTAGTATCGGGATATCTTACCCTCAGCGCTTCATTTCTAATAGTGCAAGTATTACTTATGCCAGCATTTGCCTGGCAGATAACAAAGCGATTCCTGCTTTCATACCATTTTGAAACAAAAGGCACTTTTTTCCTGAAGCTCTATATAAGTTTCCCCGAGTCAATGCTAGCTTATTACGATGCAAAGCCGTTCCAACAATGGATAATAAAATAAACACAAACTATATTGCATCCCCACAGCTAATCTGGCGCTTATAATCATTCCCATCTAAAGCACATTATAATTTTTAAGCTATCAGCAATGTTAAGTGGTGGTTATATTTAAGGGACGTGGGCCAGAAATCTGTTCATGTCACTGAATTTTTGATAACTAACTGCCGATTTAAATTATTATTCCTCCACGAGGAACATGGGAAAGATGTGCTATCGTGTTACGGGCTGTTTAAAAACCTGCCAGAATTAAGAATGAAAGCACTACATGAAGTTAATAATAATAATCTTTATTAGTGTCACTGCAATGAAGTTACAGTGAAAATCCCCTAGTCACCACATTCCAGCCCTGTTCGAGTACACAGAGGGAGAATTCAAAATGTCCAAATTACCTAACAGCATGTCTTTCGGGACTTGTGGGAGGAAACCGGAGCACCCGGAGGAAACCCAGGCAGACACAGGGAGAACGTGCAGACTTCGCACAGACAGTGACCCAAGCCGGGAATCGAACATGGGATCCTAGTGCTGTGAAGCAACATTGCTAACCGCTGTGCTACCATGCTGCCCTACAAAGCAACTCATACATCCGGGATCACAGAAAAATAATTTCTTAGAAACATGTGCAGTGCCGGATGAGTGATGAACAATCACATTTTATCGCTGCCCAGCTGTCATGGAAACTACTGTAACAGGTTCCAAATGCTTTTTCTGGCTGTACCTCTCTCTCTGGCAAAGCCCCAAACCATATTGCAGATCAATTTTTAAAAAAATCTTTTTATTGTCCCCATTTTCAAAATTTTCATAAAATAAGCAACAAAAGAAAACGGACAAAAACAAATATGGTACCCATCCCCCAAACTGCACCCCATCATGTTTCATATCATTATGTTTACAATCGAAAATCGCAATTAAAAGCGAGTGGAATAAACACAAGACAAAAAAAAATGTTGATATAGGCTTGGGTTGGGATTTGGGCCTAGAACTTCAAATGGAATCTTACCACAATGCACATGTTCAGATTGTGTGCCAAATGCCTATCATAGTGTATAATATATGCAGATTTATTTTGATTAATATTAAAAAACATCTGACCTGCAGTCAAATGCCACCTTAAAACGTTTAGGCTATGCTTAGAAATTAAAAATTAAAAAAACAGAAAGAAATGACACATGCATGCAGATCATTCCGTGAGCTTACATATCCATCCATAAAACAATAATGGTTCTTTGGCATCGAAGCCAGAATATCTGTATTTTTGAAGTGATGCAAAATAAGGTGCAGATGGTGGGCACAACTGAGCACAATGTTGGGAAATTATTCAAATAGAGAGGCCTGAGGCTGGGACAAGTGGATGGAGGTTCAAGGTGAGTTGGCATTTGTTGGCACAGTGGCAGCAACCGATACTGGAAGAGGTTGGTGGCAAGAAGCCATTCAATGGAAGGGTGCAGGCAGGATATTAAATGAAACTGGGTAAGCAAATTACAAGACATGAAACTTGATTGGAGTGAGATCGTGAGGACCAAACAGGCTCACATGTTAGGATCCTGGACAAGAACCCAACTATATTCAATTTGCAATACTCTGAGGAAATGTTACTGCACCACAGGAGTGATAACACGGACCCATGGGTATCTTTTACGTTAACACAAACTTTAATTTAAACTCAGAATTAACTACATTAACAACAAAGAAATAGCTTTTCAGTTAACAGTTACAACAGTTCTTAAGTAAACATTATCTTACTTCCTGAACCTACGACTATATTCAAATTAAGCAAACCAATATATTTCAAAGACCACTCGTAAATAAAGTCAACAGCCAGGTTTCTACTTGCTTTTCTCTATGCAGATTCTTTGGCGAGAGAACCTTTCAGGACCAAAACTGAAACACATCTGTTCAGATGGGAGTACTGGGATCAACTGACTTTTCAGACAGACCTGTAACTACATCACCTGTATCCAAAGCACAAGGCATTCTTTTGTCTCTTCTTACAAGGTGTCTCTTGACTTGTTTAGCCAGGACCAAACACAGTACCCGTAGTAAATTATTTACACCCCACGGGTTCTTCAAACATAACCATACTTGATATCTGTAAGCAAGTAAATAGTTCTTAAGATCTATTAGCAAATCACTTCACCAGATAATCGATGATTACCTCATTTTTACAACCCGTTCTAACAGCTCGAAAAGTCATCCTGTCAGTATGAATCTTAACCCAGGTTTTAATGATATTATTGAAAAAATATAAAATAGGACGATTTCCTATATTCGTCACACTGCACACTCTCTACAGAATTACAGTCTTTACAGGAAACAGCCTCAAGGTACTCCAAGCTTCCAGCAGGCTCACTTCTCCCTGTTTTGGTAAGTTGTAACAACCAGTGATCTCTGAAAATCCTTTATCTTAGCGGAGAAATCCCGAACCTACCTGCAGCCGTGGCTCACTCAGTCCATGATTCTTTCTTCCGCCACCATCCATAAATTTCCACCAGCTCCATCTCTTCGACCAGAAAACGTCTTCCTACCCGCAATCTGGTAGCTAATGGAGAAAAACTACCCCTTTCCCTGCTGCTGACTGCAGCAGCCGCTGTTCCTGTTTCTCTTTCTCTCTCTGGGGCTCGCATCTTTCTTTCTCGGTGTCTTGAGTTTTATTTTATTCAGACTTCCTGCGAGTCTATAAGTCTGCACAAAGCAATAACAGCTGCCTCCCTCTTTGTGTTCAGGTGTGAACATGATACTTCGGTTTTAGTAAGTCTTGACCTGAGCCCACTGTCCCCCTTGATAACCATAACCTGGCCTGTTACCTGGCAGAGACCAATACAGGTCATCCTGTTTTACCTTAAAAATAAAAGGGCAGTTTGAAAGTACACCCATCTTATAATATCTCGTATTCATCATTTTATGATACTTTCCAAAACCTTCTCTTCTACCTATTTAATCTCAATTTATGAACAGGTGAGAATGGCTGAACTGGTTCCACTGAATAAACCCCTTGTTGGGTCACAACAAAGGTTTAAATTTCTTTGACACAAGGATACACCTTTTCTGAATTCAAATGTATTTAACAATTTAAGCTGAGAGTAATAAGGAGTAATTCAATCAAGATTTTCTTGAGTCAAAGAAAGAGCAAATATATTGACCACTAAATGTGAGGGGGAAAAATATAAAAATGCAATGTCACACACATGCACATGTATCAGAAAGGAGAGAGGTTAGATTGAGAGAAATTAAAAATTGTTTAACAAATGGGAAGTGGTACAATGACCAAAGCCAGTGTAGACCAAATTGCATCTATAATGGACTAAAATGACTGAAGTGTGCTGGATCGTGTAGCCCCAAGTCAAAATGTTTAGCTATCCATGTTCAGTAATCTTTTGCAAGCTGATTTATCTTTACCCTTTTAACCTTCCTTTTGGTACAATGCCTTGATTTTTTCTTACTGTTTTGTTCTTAGGTGGAGCTCTCTTGGTAGCTGTTTGCAGGGGAAAAGTCAGCGAAGGGCTTGATTTCACTGACGATAACGCCCGTGCAGTGGTTACAATTGGCATTCCTTTTCCAAATGTCAAAGACCTTCAGGCAAGTAATCAAAACTAAGGAAAGATGGGCTGCTGAAACCTTTCCACTTGCAAAATAACCCATAAAAATGTATAGGTTAGAACAAAAATGCCTGCAGGATCACATAAAAAATATGTTAAGTCCCAACGCCTTTGTTATTGTGTAGTTCGTGCATCAACACATCTGTGCCGCATTTTGTCCCCAAAGTCCGCTGGCAGAAATGTAATACCAATCTAATTTAACATTTAAAAATAAAACTAGTGAATAAAATGTACAACAGCAAACTTCACGCATCTGCTTTTCTTAAACCTTAATATATCAATCTCTAGCAATCCAGTGTACATTGGAAATTGCAGGAATACTTCAGGCCTAATAGTTCCATTATAATTTTATGCATATATTCTGTAGGAAAATATTTTTATTACTTTGCTAAAAACATTTCTTGATTTGCTTTACTACTTGAAAATTAACTCTGCAAAGTGATAAATTGGTTGATTAAAAATTTATTTGAACTCAGTAAAACAAAACGAACTGTTCATTTAAAAAAAGTTAGACTGGTTTTAATGAAAAACATTCATGTATATTGAAACCTTATTACAATTGGATATGAGGGGGGCAGCCAAAAATAAACTATTCTAAGTGAGGGTACAGGCATTCAAAGGTCAGCATTTCAGCAGTTCTCATCGGTAAAAATTCAGTCTTACTCCCACTTTTCACACTCAAATAATCCATAACTAAATGATAACAAAGGGTAAATCTCATGCCTAATTTACTGCTGTGTACTACCAGCGTTTGCCTCTCAGATCCCCTTAACTTGATCTGCT
Organism: Scyliorhinus canicula; assembly: GCF_902713615.1. Lineage (NCBI taxonomy): Eukaryota > Metazoa > Chordata > Chondrichthyes > Carcharhiniformes > Scyliorhinidae > Scyliorhinus > Scyliorhinus canicula. Next base: position 157,764,279 of record NC_052157.1, read on the forward strand.
CATATTGTGTTCTTCCACTCTAGATATTTCCCGTTATTCCAGCTTGATTTGTGAAAGCAAGAAATATTGTTGAAGTCTTTGACTGAAATTTGATTGTTTCACAATGCGGCACTGTATAATAGTTTTTGTGTCACTTACACTCTATCGCTTGGCTTACAAAACAAAGTCTTTACATTCTAATTGAAAAGGAGAATACTGCAGATACAGGAAATCTGAAATAAAAGCAGAAAATGCTGGAAAGATGCAGCAAGTCAGGCAGCATCTGTGGAGCGAGAACAGAGTTAGCATTTCATTCCTCTCTCCACAGATGCTCTCTAATGTATTGAGTATTTCCTGCATTTTCTGTTTTTCTTTTACATTCTAAATTCACCCATATTGCTTCCACAAATCTTCTTTTCCCTCTGCCACCGACCAGTTCTGTACATATTTATCTCTACGATGTTCTCCCTCTGTTTCCCTTCTCCTGAAGGTGGTGGCTAGTACTAGGTATGACCTCACAGGTAGTAGGGTCATCTGTACTTCATTCAATTAGCTATTATATTATCTTCTGTGGAAATTATCAAAGGCGGAGTCAACCCTCTGTCTCCTTCCCCTAGGGACAACCGGATAAGATCCAGCACTGGTAATTCTCTTCAGTTTTCTTAACTTCCTCCCTAACATGAAGATGCTGTGGCAAATGTAATAGGTTCATTGTTTCAGTAGCTGAGATTTGCTACCTCATGACAGGGAATGAATCTTAGATTTTGTTAGACTCTAGGGAACACCATGTGCATTTCTCACTGAACCATAAAATGTCCGGAATTCCTATTTGCATTGAGTATATTTTTCCAGTTTGAATGTAATCAGAGAATTTTACTTCCTCTCAGAAATTCACTTCACTGTGGTACGCTAGGCTGTTCTGGGCATTATTACACACTGATAAGTTTCCTCAAAAATGAGACTGCAGTGTTTTTTTTAAAAACCTAAAGGATGTGTAGCACTCTATTATGGGAATGTTCTTGCATGTGATACAGCCGTTACTGTTACGAAATGATTAAACAGAGATCTATGTAGAATGAAGGATATAATGTTTTCCATATGGTATAAGGTTGATCTGAACTGCCTTTCAGTGTTTGCATTGTTTCTTGTTGGAGGGTCTGAGCCGTAGGGTTTAAGAAGGGGTTACATATTCCGTTCTTTATGTGGTGGCTAGAAAGAGCAAATAGCTGAAATTGCTATTTTATATCATGGACGTCCCAGAGTGCTTCACAGTCTTACTTATTGCTTTTGTAATGTTGCCACTATTCTTGCACAAATAAATGCAGGAGCTGTTTTGCATAAAGTATGATCCCACAAAACAGCAAAGGACCGGTTAATATCCTCTGTTTTTAATCATGTGGGTTCAGGGAAGAATGCAAGCCAGGACACTGGAACTTCCTGTTCTTCTTCACCTCACGCTATGAGATTTTTTACATTTGAACAGTGCAACGGGGCCTCAATTTAGTATTTCCTCCAGTGGAAAGCGGCACCCTCAGTGCTATACTGCTTTTAGCCTAGATTTTGTACTCGAGAACTGGAATGGAGCTTGAGCCCACAACTTCTTAACTCTGAATCATGAGTGCTGTCAGCTGAGTCAAGCTAACATGTTTATTCTGCGTATAAAGCCCTCTGAAGACTCATAAGTTGAAATGTAATGTAGACCATCTTCAGAACCAATTCCCAAATTATATTTCCCTTGTTTCGCTGACTATTTTTGCTTGAAGATATTTGATTCTCTAGCAAGAATTGCTCAACTTGATTCTATCTTTATGGAAGGTAGAGGAGCGGAATCAGATTGTGATTCAGCCACTCACACTAGAGTTTTCTCACCAAATTTGTGTTGCTCCTACTAGAAATTTGGTAAGAAAGTCATTGTTTGACAGGAATATGAAATTCCAGGAGAGCTGTCACTTGGGTTGGGGCGGGGGAGAGCAAGAAACTATACCTGGATTCTTTTTCTGAGTGTCCTTATACAGTGGTTTAAACTGTTTTTTACCATGGGTGAAATAGGAATTGCACACTTACTTGTTGGTTGGGAGTGAAAACTGGCAAGTTAGTGGCAGTGGATGGAACTGTGCAACATCTTTCAAGCAGGTTAGAAGTTTTACTTTTCTCTGTCTTTTGAATTGTAAGTAATAAGTCTGGGAAAATGGCAGAGCAGTCCAGCTTTTTCTTTGTTTATCATGTCCTTAGCAAGTTGCATTGACCTTTAAGATTTTACTTTCGATCAAACTGTGCACGGGGTTTGAAAAGTGGAGCTGTCACCTTGGGGATTCTTAATAATGATTGGCACTTATAGTTCACCTTAGACACAGTGGCATGAAGCATATAGCAGTGATGTACCTCCAGGGAAGCTGTTTGATTTTTTTCACTTCTGCTTGGCTGACAGTAGATTGAATTTGCTGTTCATAAGAGAGTTTTGGTTGCATTAGATTTTAATCATGTCACTTGTTCAGAAACCCTGGAAGCAACTGGGATTGAGATGAGTAGATGAGACCAGGGTAAATTTGCACCATGATTTCTTGAAGCATGAAGTTTTGTGTTTGTTGAAATGCCACATGGTGTGCCACTGTTCACTGCAAGTACCTGTCCCTTACCTTGACACTCAAAATTGAACAGCTCAGAGAAAAATATAAAAGCAACTATACCAACAAACATTTGGAACTGCAGACTCTATACATTTCAGTACAAATCTGATTATTTCATTTTTGCACACTTGTGTGAAAATATCTCACTCTGCTCATTAATGAGGTCTTTGTTTTCAAATTTTATAATCATTGGGGGCTGAATGGCCTCTTTCTGTGCTGTAGTTCAATCTGAAGCTGGGGTGTTGAATTTGAACAAAGGAAATTATGAAGGTATGAGGAGCAAATTAGCTGAGGTGGATTGGGAAAATACATAAGAAATACACTAAAAGCTAGACGGTGGATCAGCAACGGGTAGTCTTATAGATTGAATTATTACATAGTTTACAGCAACTATACATTTCTTCAAGGCACAAAAACCCAAAAAGGAAAGTCAGTCACTGTGGCTAACAAAGGAAGTTAAGGATTGTATAAGATTAAAAAGAAAAGCCTATAAAGTTGCCGAAAACAGTAGTAAACCTGAGGATTGGGAGCATTTTAGAATCTAGCAAAGGAGGACCAAGAAACTGATAAACGGGGAATAAGACAGACGAGGAGGAATTTCTTCTCTTGAGGGTAGTAAATCTGTGGAATTCTTTACTACAAAGGGTGTAGCGGCTGGGTCATTAAGTATGTTCAAGGTTCAGATAGACCAATTTTTAATCAGTAAGTGAATCAAGCATTATGGGGATAAGGCAGGAAAGTGGAGTTGAAGATTATTACAACAGGTCGGTCGTGATCTCATTGAATTGGGGAGCAGACTCAATGGGCCAAATGGGGTACTACTGCTCCTGCGTCTTATTGTTCATTAGAATATGAATATAAATGAGTAAAAAGCATAAAAACAGACTGTCAAAGCCTCAATGGGTATGCTAAATATAATGTGGGTCCATTACAGAATTTATAATGGGGAATAGAGAAATGGCAGAATTAGGTATCCAAGAAACTAGGGAGAATGAGGAATTGAAGGAAATTAGAATTAGTAAGAAGGCTGTAATGGAGAAATTAATGGGACTAAAGGTTGATAAGGCCTGTGGATGTGATTGCAGAGTGTTGAAACAAATAGACATGGAGATTGTAAATGCATTGGTTATCATCTTCCAAAATTCTATAGATTCCGGAACGATTCCTGCAGACTGGGAGGTAAAAAATGCCACCACGGTATTTAAGAAAAAGAGAAAAAAACAGGGAACTATAGACCGGTTAGCCTTGCATCAATAATAGGAAAAATGCTACAATCCATTATGAAGGATTTGATACATGAACACTTGGATAATAATGATCTGATTCGGCATAGTCAACATAGATTTATAAATGGGAAATCGTATTTGATGAACCTGTCAGAGTTTTTTGAGGATGTTACAAACGTAATTGCTAAAGGGGAGTCGGTGGATTTCATCTACTTAGATTTTCAAAAGTCTTTTGATAAAGCTCCCCACAGAAGCGGCACGGTAGCACAGTGGTTAGAACTGTTGCTTCACAGCACCAGGGTCCCAGGTTCGATTTCCGACTTGGGTCATTGTCTGTGTGGAGTCTGCGCGTTCTCCTTGTGTCTGCGTGGGTTTCCTCCGGGTGCTCTGGTTTCCTCCCACAAGTCCCAAAAGACGTGCTGTTAGGTAATTTGGACATTATGAATTCTCCCTCCATGTACCCGAACAGGCGGAATGTGGCAGCTAGGGGTGTTTCACAGTAACTTCATTGCAATGTTAATGTAAGCTTACTTGTGACAATAAAGATTATTATATAAAAAATTAGCAAAATGAAAGCACATGGGATAGGAGGTAATATACTGGCATGGAATAAGGATTGGCTAACAGATAGACAGCAGAGTAGGAGTAAATGGGCCATTCTCGCATTTGCAGTGCTGTGACTAGTGCAATACCATGAGGATATGTACTGGGCCCCACTTGTTCACAATATATATCAATGATTTGGATGTGGGGACCAAATGTAATATTTCCAAGTTCATGGATGACACAAAGCTAGATGGGAATGTGTGTTGTGAGGAAACTGCAAAGTGACTTCCAGAAGATTTGGACTTTATGAGTGGTCAAGAACATGGCAGATGGAATATAATGTGGAAAATGTCAGGTTATCCATATTTGTAGGAGGAATGGATGTGCAGTGTATTTCTTAAATGGTAAGAGATTAGAAAATGTAGATTTACAAAGAAATCTGGGTGTCCTTGTCAGTAAGTCACTGAAAGGAATCTGGGTGTCCTTGTCAATAAGCCACTGAAAGGAATCTGGGTGTCCTTGTCAATAAGTCACTGAAAGTTAACATGCAGATGCAACAAGTAATTAAGAAGGCGAATGGTATATTTGCCTTTGTCGCAAGAGGATTTGAGTAAAAGAGTAGCAACATCTTGTTTCAATTGTATAAAACCTTGCTTAGACTCCACCTGGAGTACTGTGTGCAGTTTTGGTCTCCTTACCTGAGGAAGGATATTATTTCCATAGAGGAAGTTCAGCAAAGACTTTCGGGATGGTGGGATTATCCTATGAAAAGTAATAGGGGAAACTGGGCCTGTATTCTCTAGAGTTTCAAAGAATACAAGGTGACCTCTTGAAACCTACAAAATACTTCAAGGGTAAACAGGGTAGGTACAGGTAAGATATTTCCACTGGATGAGAAGTCTAGAACCAGAGGCTCAATTTTTAAAAAAGGGGGAAGTCATTTAGGACCGAGACGAGAAGAATGTTTTTTACTCAGAGGTTTGTTGTAGTATATCACAACTCTGCATGTCTGATCCTGTCCTCACTCAATGCTGACATTGAGCACGGTAGCACAGTGGGTAGCATTGTTGCTTCACAGCTCCAGGGTCCCAGGTTCGATTCCCTGCTTGGGTCACTGTCTGTGCGGAGTCTGCACGTTCTCCCCGTGTCTGCATGGGTTTCCTCCGGGTGTTCCGGTTTCCTCCCGAACAACGTGCTGTTAGATAATTTGGACATTGTGAATTTTTCTTCTGTGTACCGGAACAGTCACCGGAATGTGGATACTGGGGGTTTTCACAGTAACTCAGTGTTAATGTAAGCCTACTTGTGAAAATATAGATTATTATTATTACATAAATTCAATGCACATGGGTCTACTGCATAGAGATTATGAACAGGAAAACTAGATGACTTTCCTTCCCTCCTTTGTCTCAGGCAAGAAAACTTTAATGTCCAAGACAGTGCCTTCACTCAGGATAGACTGGGAAAGCGAATGTGGTGTGGGACCCGAAGGTCAGCTGTTGTGGGTGCAAAGGTTGACCAGTTGGCAAATGTGGGTTCCAGGAAAAAAGTTTGAAAAACACTGTTTTATAGTATACTGCAACTTCAATGTTAGAATAAAGCTGCATTGTATGGTGTTATGGGCCAGGGTTTAGAGAACCCCAAAGTGTATCATCGAGTTCACCTGACCCACAACTTTTAATAGATTGTGGTATGGGGAGCACACTGCCCACTCTGCAGGTGTGGTACAGCAGAAATGGAAAAGTATGTTTTAAAGAAAAACAATGTTCTATGAACTCAAGTTAACCTTTGTAAAGCATACAGTGAACATCTTCGCAACCATTAATTCAAATACAACCCCCAAAGAATACACCACTAAGTAATCCTTAATAACTTACCAAAAAACACCCAGAAGGCAAAAGAAACACCTTTTAACAGAAGCACATCAGGTTTGCATTCACTACCGAGAACATTTATAATTCTGAATTCACTAAATGATCAAGAAATAGTCTTTTCATGGCAGAGAGAACAGCAGTGCACCTGCTTTGTCTGGCTTCAGCTCCAACACTGAAAACAAAACCAAAAAGACACAGACACACCCAAACTTTTCTCAAAGTGAAACTAAAAAGCAGAGCCAGAGCTCAGCTCCACCCACACTCTGTCATCACTACAGTAACATGAGCATTCAAACATTTTTTAAAGTGACATTCTCATGACAATGGGATCTGCTTACTAATATCTCTAATCCAATATTACATCACAACGTGCAGCACTCCTTACCAGCAATAATCTGATGGAGCTAGCAGAATCCAATGTCTGTAGTGCATCCCGTGGTCTTCTACGCAAGTTTCTCATTAAAAATAACATCAAGCCCATTCTTCGAAGTTATTGGAAATTTAAAGTGTACTCTTTACAAGTGAACAGAAGAGATATATGCAGTGTTCTGTCTTTGACCTCATTAGTGGCAGTATAGTCATTGCTATTCTTCCCTTGTCGCTACTAAATGTATCTCTGATGCTGCAATGAAACAGGACATCAGAGAACTTTGAGGTTCACTAATCTTTGTCTGAGTGTTTGTCTGTAACATTAATCCCAAGGTGCAAGAAAATGTTTGGTTAAGTGTACATTACTTTTGTTACAATTTTAATGATTTTTGTTTTCACATAGTTAAACTTAAATTATTTAGCATCTGAGTGAGAGCAGATGAAAATGGAAAATGCTTAGCTGCATGTCTCAATGAAGCAAGTTGTCACAGCGTTGTCTTTTTTTGTTAGATGAGAGAACTTTATACGTCCATGTTATCATAGATTATCATAGAATTTACAGTGCAGAAGGAGGCCATTCGGCCCATCGAGTCCGCACCGGCTCTTGGAAAGAGCACCCTACCCAAGGTCAACACCTCCACCCTATCCCCATAACCCAGTAACCCCACCCAACATTAAGGGCAATTTTGGACACTAAGGGCAATTTATCACGGCCAATCCACCCAACCTGCACATCTTTGGACCGTAGGAGGAAACCGGAGCACCCAGAAGAAACCCACGCACACACGGGGAGGATGTGCAGACTCCGCACAGACAGTGACCCAAGCTGGAATCGAACCTGGGACCCTGGAGCTGTGAAGCAATTGTGCTATCCACAATGCTACCGTGCTGCCCAATCATGATTGGTGCAGGCTTGGTGGGCCGAAAGGCCTGTTCCTGTGCTATGCTGTTCTTTGTTCTTTCCTGCTTACCCCAAAATCCTGATTTTGAATGCTCTTTGCGAAGATTTTCCATTTGCTACTAAACAAAATGGTGTGTTTTTATCTTGTTATCGTTTGGTTGGGTAGTAGAGAAATGGGTAGCACCATGTTCTCACTTCCTAAATACTGCCAGTACTACAAACCACAGTTGTCAGCCATGACTCTACTGGTAGAACTCGAGCTTCTGAGTCAGAAGATTGTGGGTTCAAGTCCCATTCCGGGACTTGGGCACAAAAATCCAGGCTGACGCTCTGGTGCATTGAGAGAGTCCGGCACTGTTCGGCACTTTTGGGTGAGACATTGAATCGAAGCCCCATCTGCCTGATCGAGTGGAAGTAAAAAATATCCCATGGCACCATTTGAATTGAGCAACTAGAAAGGAAGAAGAGTAGATTGTCCCTCCATTTTCTCCATCTAGTTCCTGGTCTTGCATAGTGGCTTGGTGCTTTGCTTGCAGTTTCAACAGGATTCTGTGTATATTTGTGAAAAAATTGTGATTCTTTTGAAAGAAAATAGCTGTTCATAATTTTTATTCCCAATGAGTGATCCATTGATATATTTTGGTGCCATTTGTATTGTCATTTTGTAAAATGGTTGGGAGAAGTTGGGTTTTCTAGATGCTTTTATACAAAGAGCAATGGACTATTTGAAATATTAAAGGAGAAAGGATACCAGGGAACCACTGGATATACAAAGCTTAACACCTTCACAGAATGTCCTTTTGTTTTTGGTGAATTACTTTTAATTAAGTTGTAAGCAAAAGAATCTACTGAAATTTGAAAGCAGTGTAGTGCTGGAGGAATCTCTGCATGCTTTAGTAATCTCAATAATTGTTGTCAAAATCAAATATTTCCTCTGATGGTCCATTTCTTTTTTTAATGTATGTGGGTGCCATTGTAGAGTTAATGCTATAGTTCTAAACACCATATTAATGTTCGTGAATGGCAATCAGGGTGACTTATTGGTGCAAAATTTAACTCTTTTGTTCAATATAGAAACGGTGAGGAGAAAACTGGGATTCAGTAATGACTTGAATACATGAGTACAGATTGTTACCTGCAGCATTCTAGTTAATGTTACTCAATTACTTTTTTCCAACATTTCCACTGATCCATCACTTTAACTAAAAAATAGTACATCTCGGATTTAATTGCATTTCTACCCACTTTCGTTTTTAATGTGTGCGTTATATTTTGTGCCTGTATTTTCCTGCAGGTGTTCCTTGTTGCCTGTTGTCTCCTTCACTCCAACTATACCTTTCCAGATATCATAGAATCGCTACAGTGCAGAAGGAGGCCATTAAACCTATATCTCAAATTTATTTTATGCAGCGTGTTAAAATGAAACGACAGATTGCTTGAATATTGGAGCCAATACAATTTCGTAACAATTTTCATTAGAAACATGGGGCGGGATTCTCCTGTACCTGGCGGGGCGGGTGGTCCCGGAGGGACGGAGTGGCGTTAACCACTCTGGCGTCGGGCCGTCCCAAATCCTCTGCACCTTAAGGGGCTAGGCCCGCTCCGGAGTGATTTGTGCCCCGCCGGCTGGCGGGAGAGGGGCCTGGCGCCGCGCCAAAGGGCCTCCGTGAGTCGGCGCATGCACAGAAGCGCCAGCGCGTGCTGGCATCATCCCCGCGCATGCGCAGTAGGGTTCGTCTGCTCATTGACCATCGCGGAGGACCACAACGGCCGATGCGGAGTAATAGAGTGCCCCCACGGCACAATACCGCCCGTGGATCGGTGGGCCCCGACCGCGGGCCAGGCCACCGTGGGGGCGCCACCCGGGGCCAGATGTCCCCGCGACCCCCCAGGAACCCCGGAGCCCGCCCGCGCCGCCGGTAAGGGACCTACTCTGATTTACACCGGTGGGAGCAGCTACAGGCGGGCGGCACTTCGGCCCATCACGGGCCGGAGCATTTGGGCGGCCCCGGCGCCCATTTAGTCGCGCCGGACCCCGCCATTCTCGAGGCGGGCGGTGTGACTCACGCCAGTCTGGTTTATGAGGGCGGGAGAATTGGGAGGACGGCGGGGGCGGGATTCACGCCGACCCCCGGCGATTCTCCCACCCGGCAGGGGGGTCGGAGAATCCGCCCATTGTGTCTAGGTAAGGTCACTGCCACTTGGGTTCCCTTGCAGTGGGTCATCTACACAATGCTCAACATTCCTGATAGGTAGCATATGTCATTATGTATAGACTCCTTCATTGTTGTAGTGAAACCTCACACAATGTGTGGTGCTTGTTCAAAAGGTTGTGCAAAGTGCTCATGTTTAGACAAAAAACTGTTTTAATTTGTCTCTGAGGTCCCAGTGATTTGGCTCAGCATCTTAATGGAGGATTTGGACAGGCAGCTTGTTCATCATCATGTTTTCCATTTTTGTTCTCGCAACTAACGATGACCGTGAATCCGTTGCTGATCGCCGTAAAACCCATCTGGTTCACTAAGGAAATCTGCTGTCCTTGCCTGGTCTGACCTAAATGTGATGCCAGACCCACAGCAATGTGATTGACTCTGAAATGCCCTCTGAGATGAAACAAGTTGAAATGGAATGAAACCAGACGGACCACCCGGCATCGACCCAGGCACCAGAAATGACAATGGCAAACTCTGCAAAGTCCTGCTCACTAACACCTGGGGCTTGTGCCAAAATTGGGTAAGCTGGTCAAGCAACAGCCTGACTGAATACCTCAGGAATCAGATAATGTCTGAGACACCACCATCACCATCCTTGGGTATTTTCTGTCCCACCGGCAGGACAGACCCAGCAGAGGTGGTGGCGCATTGGTATAGAGACAGGCGGGGATTGCCCTGGGAATCCTCAACATCGACTTCAGACTGCATGAAGTTGCAATGTTAATGTAAAGCCTACTTGTGACAATAAAGATTATTGTTATTATGAAGTCTTGTGGCACCAGGTCAAACTTAGGCTGATTACCACATACCACCCCCTAATGATAATCTTTATTAGTATCACAAGTAGGTTTACATTAACACCGAAGTTAAGTTACTGTAAAAGTCCTCTAGTCACCACACTCCGCACCTGTCCGGGTACACTGAGGGAGAATTCAGAATGTCCAATTCACCTATCAAGCAAGTCCTTCGCGGACTAGTGGGAGGAAACTGGAGCACCCGGAGGAAACCCACACAGGCACAGGGAGAACGTGCAGACTCTGCACAGACAGTGACCTAAACTGGGAATCGAACCCAGGTCCCTGACGCTGTGAAGCAACAGTACTAACCACTGTGTTACCGTGCCACCGCACCATATAGCAGTACTCTTCCATGTTGGACACCCCTTGGAGGAAACACTGAGGGTGGCAAGGGCACAGAATGTATTCCCGTTGAGAGACTTCCTTGTCCGTCACCAAGGGCTCAGTATTAACGCAACAGACCGAGCGGATGGAGTCCTAACGGACATAGCTGTTCGACTGCGTCTGCAGCAGATGGTAAAGGAGCCAACATGAGGATAAAATATATTTGACCAACCTTCCTGCCGCAGATTCATGTTTCGACCAGAAGTTGTAGGAGCAGAAATAGGCCATTCAGCCCTTCGAACCTGCTCCGCTATTCAATGAGACCATGACTGATCCTCAACTGCAACGACTTCGGGTGGGGGTCATGGAGTGAGTGGTTGCACACAGCGCAGCCCTAGCATGAAGGCATTGATTTGACCTGTTTTTACCCAAAACCGGAGGCATTTTGACAGAAAAGTGTAGCTGAAGGTGTGGAGGAGACGTTCACCCCGGGCGTGGCATGTCTGCTGGTTATCTGACCCGGCAGAAGAAGGTTAAAGACCTGGCTAAGGAATTGGAAGAGACCTGAGCCACAGCAACGATTGGAAAGATGGCAGAGGGGGAAGGGTTGGCGCATACTGGAAAACTGCAGATGGAGCAGTTGATGACCTTCATCAGAGAAGAGTTCAACGAAAGGAGATGCAGGAAGATTGAACGAAGGCCATCGTAGGAGTGGTAGCACCTTTGACAGGCTCGATGGAGAGAGTCGAGAACTGCTTGGAGGCACAGGGGTCGCAGATCTGGGAGACAGAAGGCGACGTCCGACCACAGTAATCGTGTGGTGGCATTGGAGGTGGAGCTGGGGCTCCTGGGGGACCTTGGCAAGGACCCCAGAGGAGCTGCAGGATAGATCTAGAAGGCAGAACCTTCGTATTGTCGGCTGGTCTGAAGGTGTGGAAGGCACAAGTGCTACGAGGTACGCCTCAAGGATGCTGACGGGGCTGGTTAGCGGAGAGGGTGCTGGACAAGGCCCCAGAGGTATATTAAGAGCACAGGTTCCAAAAAGTTGAGAGCGTGGGAGCCGCCAAGGGCAGTGATTGTGAAGCTCCACAAGTTTGTGGAGAAGGAGAAGATCCTGTGGAGAAGCAGAACTGCGAATGGGAGGGGAACAGGCTCCGAATCTACAGGACATTGGAGCGGAGCTGGTGAAAAAGCGTGCCAGATTCAACAGGGCCGAAGGCAGATCAAGTTCGGGGTGCTGTACCCGGTGACAGTGTGTGACTTTTGAAGGCCGGGAGTACTATTTCGAAATCCAGAGGAGGTCAATGACTTTATTAGAGACCATAAACTGGGGGTGAACTGAATATTGATGAGAGACGGAAGAGTTGGAACAACGCAGTTCGGAAGATGCGGTTAGTGTGGGGGCTGGAAGGTGTTTTATTTTTTCTCTTTTCAGTGGGGTGATTCAGTTGTTGTGACCCCATCCTAACCCATTCTAACCCCTCTCCTTCCCACCACCTCCTCACTTTCTCCACATTCGCCACCCAATAATAGTGCAGCAGATTCAGTATGCCAACCCCCCTTTCTGCCTCTGCCTGTGTAGCAGGGTCCTTTTCACCCGTGGTACCTTTCCTGTGAGAAGTTGGAGAGACACTGGGAGGGGGTGTTCAGGATGCTAGCAACGATTGTGAGGGTAGAGGCTGGGCCGGACCCTAAGGTGGCGATTTTTGGGGCATCGGAAATGCCGGAGCTGATGGAGGGAAGGAAGGCTGATGTTGTGACCTTCGCCGTTCTAGTTGCCCGACGAAGGATTTTGCTGGAATGGCGTTCGACAACGCTGCCGGGTGTGGCAGCCATTGCTGGGGCACCTGTACGACGTCCTCTTGCTGGAGAAGATAAAGTTTGAATTGAGGGGATCAACGGGGGGCTTTGGGACATGGTGGGAACTGTTCATGACCATTTCTGAGGAATTGTTTGTCACAGGGGAGGGGGGTGAAAAGGGGGAAAAACGTCTACAAACTGTGAACCATGAGATGTGGAGAATGTTCTCCGATTTGTTTATGTTTTTATATTTTTGAATATGTTTGGAAATGAAATGATAATCCTCAACTCCACTTTCCTGCTTTATCCCCATAGCCCTTGATTCACTTACTCATTAATGATCTGTTCATCTCACCTTGAACATACTTAACAACCCATCCTCTACAGCCACACAGATTCACAACCCTCTTGAGAGAAGAAATTGCTCCACATCGCTATCTTAATGGGTGACCCCTACTCTCAGATTATGCTTTCTGGTCCTCGACATTCCCATAAGGGGAAACAACCTCTCTGGATCTACCCTGTCAAGCCCCCGAGAAACTTATGTGCCTCAATAAGATCAACTCTCGTCCTTGTAAACTCTAATGGGAACCGACTCAACCTCTCCTCATGAAAAAATATCCCTCCATACCCGATATTAACTTCTGGACAGCCTCCAATACCAGTATATCTTTCCTTCGATAAGCAGAACAGAACTGTTCACAGTATTCCAAATATGGTCTAACTCGTGTGTTGTATAGTTTTGGCAGAGCTTTCCTATTTTTATGCTCCATTCCCTTTGAAATAAAAGTCAACATTCCATTTGCCTTCCTTAATACCTGTTGAACCTGCATGCTAGCTTTTGTGATTTATGCGCGAGGACCCCCAAACCCTCGGAGCTGCAGCTTTCTGCAGTCTTTATCCAGTTAAATAATATTCAACTATTTTATTCTTCCTGTCAAAATGCATAAGTAGCCTTTACTGTGATACCTTATTGAACATGTTTGGAAATCCAAGTATATTTTTCTACTGGTTCCCCTTCACCTCTCCTGCCGGATACCTCCTCAAAGAATTCTAATAGATTTGTCAGGCATGAAGCCTTTCATGAAGCCATGCTGTCTCTGCTTGACTATGTTATGTATTTCTAAATGCTCTGCTATTACATCCTTTATAATGGGCTCTAATATTTTCCCAATTCCAAATGTTAAGCTAACTGGCCTATAGTTCCCTGTTTTTTGTCTCTCCCTTTTTTGAATATTTTTTGAATATTGGCAGTTTTCCAATCCTCTGGGACTTTTCCAGAATTAAAGAATTCTTGGAAGATTACAACCAGTGCATCCACTACCTCTGTAGCTGCTTCCTTTAATATCATAGGATGCAACAATCAGGCCCAGGGGACATATCAGCCTTTGCCCCGTTTGTTTCCTTAGTATTTTCTCTCCAGTGATAGTTATTGTAGTTATTCCCCCTCCCTTTTTGTCCCTTGATTATTAATTTTGGAATGCTATTAGTGTCTTCTACCATGTCGACTGACTCAAAGTATTCATTTAACTCCTCTGCCATTTCCTGGCTTCCCATTATTATTTCCCAAGTCTCATTCTTTAAGGGGTCGATGTTCACTTTGGCTGCCCGTTTTAATCGTACTTGCTTGTTTACCCTCCTCCTCTATCTTCTCCCTCTTTATTTATTTCGGTCATCTTTTGTTGGTTTTTAAAACTTTCCTAATCCTCTGGCTTACCGCTAATCTTTGCCACATTTTATGTTTTTTCTGTCAGTTTAATACTGCCCTTAACTTCCTCGATTAACCATGGTTGATTTATCTCCTTCCTAGAATCCTTCTTCCTCACTGGGATGTATTTTTGTCGTGAACCTTGAACTGTTTTCATAAACGTCTGCCGTTGCTGGTAAAATAAATCCCTACAGTGCAGAAGAAGGCCATTCGACCCATTGAGTCTGCATCAACCCTTCGAATGAGCACTCTATCCATTTACCCCTGTCCAATCCCTGTAAGCCCATAACCTAACCTGCATATCCCTAGACTTTAAGGGGCAATTTAGCATAACCAGTCCACCTAACCTGCACATCTTTGGACTGTGGGAGGAAACCGGACTACACGTAGGAAACCCACGCAGACATGGGGAGAACGTACAAACTCCTCACAGACAGTCACCCAAGGCTGGAATTGAATCTGGGGCCCTGGTGTTGTGAGACAGCAGTGCTAACTACTGTGCCATTGTGCTGCTCCAACAGTCTTTTCTGCTAAATTCCTTTCCCAGTTCATGCCAGCAACTGTTCCCTATTTCCTTTGTTATAACCCTGATTTAAGTTTAGTACAGTTATTCTTATTAATTCCCCTCCAATTGAATGGCTTCCTGTACCACATTGCCATGATCAGTTCGCTCATTCACCTGTACTTTTGTTCCAAGCACCTCAAACCTATTAAACATTTGCAAGAGCTGAGGCTCCTCCACTACTACCGTCTCAATCTCCTTTCTTATTTGCAGTCACATTTGCGGTCACACTTTCCTATCCCTGACCACTGACCAAATCAGAAGAGTTTAGGTAAGGGGTGTTACCGCTTCCTGGAATAAAATGTCCAAGCAACCTTTCCCCTCCCTGCCCTGATGCATTGCAGTGGCTGCAGCTTGGTTTAATTACTCTGCGCTAAAGTTGCTTCAGACGTGTTTGCCCTGGATCACTCTGGGTGGTCAGAAATTACCATATTCTACCATTGCAATATATCACCTACCCTGCCATCTTTATTATATTTTAATTAATTAATCATTATTTTCTTAATTTATAATTAATAAACCCAACTACTCCCAATTAGCTTCACTACTGTAAATAAACCTTACAATTACTAATGAAACCTTACCACTTACCTGTTTCCCTCCTTCCTCACTGCACTAAATTCCCATGTTCATACCCTGTGACTAGCTGTACTCCATTAGGAGCTGCTGTGTTCATGCTTTCTTACTTTTTACACTTAGCAAAACTACTTCTATTTATATGAGCCAAAATTCGATAGCGATGAATCGGCAATGCTGGCTGGAGAAACTAGTTCAAACTAGCTGCCTAATTAACTACCTGCAGCTGCCCCTCCTGTAGGGAGTTTGTTTATCCCTGACTAAGATGAAAGAAATTCAATATTAACAGTAAATTGTTAGGGCGGCACGGTGGCGCAGTGGTTAGCACTGCTGCCTCACGGCGCCGAGGACCTGGGTTCGATCCCAGCCCAGAGTTACTGTCCGTGTGGAGTTTGCATATTCTCCCCATATTTGCGTGGGTCTCACCCCCACAACCCAAAGATGTGCCTGGTAGGTAAATTGGCCACGTTAATTGCCCCTTAATTGGAAAAAGAAAATTAGGTACCCTTAATTTATTTTTAAAGAAACAGTAAATTGTTGTTAAATTCTAAATGCAAACTAGACTTTAGAAAGAGATTAACCTGCATACTCAGTTAATTATTACAGCATGTTAGTGGGCAGCACGGTAGCATTGTGGTTAGCACAATTGCTTCAAAGCTCCAGGATCCCAGGTTCGATTCCCGGCTTGGGTCACTGTCTGTGCGGAGTCTGCACGTTCTCCCCGTGTGTGCGTGGGTTTCCTCCGGGTGCTCCGGTTTCCTCCCACAGTCCAAAGATGTGCAGGTTAGATGGATTGGCCATTCTAAATTGCCCTTAGCGTCCAAAATTGCCTTTAGTGTTGGGTGAGGTTACTGGGTTATGGGATAGGGTGGAGGTATAGACCTTGGGTGGGGTGCTCTTTCCAAGAGCTGGTGCAGACTCGATGGGCCAAATGGCCTCCTTCTGCACTGTAAATTCTATGTTGACCCTGTGAAGTGACAACATTGCAATGATGGGGCAAGTGGTGGCGTAGTGGTAATGTCACTGGACTAGTAATCCAGAGACCCAGACTAATGTTCTGGGGACTGGGGTTCAAATCTTACCACAACAGCGGATGAAATTTGCATTAAATTAATTAAAAATTCCACCTAATTAAGGGCACATTAGAGTGGGACTGCATAATCACCAAGATCTTACTCACATTTGTGACTATTTTCCACTATGACTTTACGATGGCCGTAATATCAATACTTTGTTCATACTGATATTTTTAAAAGAATAATCTTGATGCTTGGTGCAGTTTCAATGAAACCTCCCTTGTGTACAGCTCCTGGAGTTCAAAATCGGAGATTGATGCATTTGGTGACACACCATATCGGCACATGCAGTGTTTTGCAAATAAAAAAATTTTCGTATTCATTTTGGGGGGGGGGGGGAAGAATGTTACTCAGTGTTGACACAATTAATTTTTAGTTTATGTTCAATAAGGTCATTCATTTTAAAGAAGAACAGTTAAGATGTCATTGATGCATGGTTCTTTGGGAGAGAGGACAGATGTGTTAGGTGCTCAGGGAGCCCAGAAAACCACACCCACATGTTCTGGGCGTGCCCAGCGCTGGAGGACTTTTGGAGGGGCGCAGCAGCGACGATGTCAAGGGTGGTTGGTTCCAGGGTTTAGCTGGGCTGGGGGCTCACAATATTTGGGGTGGCAGAGGAGCCGGGAGTGCAGGAGGCGAAAGAGGCCGGTACTCTGGCCTTTGCGTCCCTCGTAGCCCGGCGAAGGATTCTTCTTCAGTGGAAGGATGCGAGGCCCCCAGGCGTGGAATCCTGGGTCAACGATATGGCCGGGTTTATTATATTGGAGAGGGTCAAATTTGCCTTAAGGGGATCGGTGCAAGGGTTCTTCAGGTGGTGGCAACCGTTTCTAGATTTCCTGGCGGAGTGTTAGGTGATGGTCAGCAACAGCAGCAACTGGGGGGGTGAGTGGGGGGAGTTTGGGGTGGGTCGGGGACTTGTATGAGGGTTTGGTTGTTTTTCTTGATTGGGCGTGTATATTTACCTATACATTGATTATTTCTGTTAATTTATTACTTGTGTATACGGGGAGGGGGGGGGGGCGGGTTTGGTCTTATTTCTTTGTGTTTTTGTTGTTGATAATTTGTGAAAACTTGAATAAAAGTTATTTATTTAAAAAAAAGTAAATGCAATCAATGTTGCACTTTTGACCAGTACAGCAAAAACAGCAGAAAATGTACTGGCATTTTTCCGTTTGTTGGGGCGGCATGGTAGCACAGTGGTTAGCACTGTTGCTTCACAGCGCCAGGGACTCTGGTTCGATTCCCGGCTTGGGTCACTGTCTGTGCGGATCTCCCCATGTCTGTGTGGATTTCCTCCGGGTGTTCCGGTTTCCTCCCACAAGTCCCGAAAGATGTGCTTGTTAGGTTAATAAGACATTCTCCCTCCGTGGACCCGAACAGGCGCCGAAGTGTGGCGAATAGGGTATTTTCACAGTAACTTTATTGCAGTATAATGTAAGCCTACTTGTGACACTAATAGAGATTATTATTATTGTAGCTGGCATTTACTGTTGGAGTGGTTACCCAAGGTGAAGCAAGATGGCTCTATTAGTTGGAGATTTCTGAATCTTTATAATGCCAAGTTCGAAAAGTCCTTTACAAAAGATTAATACCTGGTTTTCAATACCTCTCTATCACAATTGCCAAACAGCATAGTAAACATAATTTCCTTTGACATACTGCAACATGTGTCAGGCTTGAAGTCAGGGAATGCAATTATTGTGACATCGGTTGTCTTGTTCATGATTGTCATTTATTGTCCTTTAGCTGACATAGTTCAGGAGCATTTTGCAACTATTGTGCTTGATCTGAGGGAGTTTCTCTTCTGTTTGAATACGTACTGTCAAGCGATTTCCACATAGTCACACTTTTAGTGTCAGATTCTGCCCCAAAGTTGATTATATTGCAGTCATTATCCCAGCTCATATGGTATTTGTGTCACATCTGGTGTATACATAGAGTTACTCCGTGTTAGTTAAGTGAAATAGCTGATTCAGTGCGCATACACAGTCATATCCTGTGGATCAGAGTAAAGATCTATAGAAATCTTACTGGTATTTACTTGACAGACATAGTTTTGGTTGAATGCACTGCATTCAATATCTGTAAATTTAAGTGTCCATTCAATTTCATTTTGAAATCCTTCTTCATCTCTGGTCCACCAGCTTTATATGCAAACACTTCTCGCTCATTGCCACTTGTGTCATATCCCCTGTTTCTCTTGTCCAAAACATTAAATTTGGGCCCCCTAGACCTTGTACCAGCAGCCAATCAGAACAGCTTTTCTTTATTTACTTTATCTGAACCTGTCGTAATTTTGTATACAACTAGGAAATCTCCCCTCAGTCTCCTTTTCTGAAAGGATAACAACTCCAGCTTCTCGAACTTAGCCTGATACTCCAGTACAGAACCAATGGTGCATTGCACTGTCAATGATGCCGTCTGTTGGGTGAGATGTTAAAAATGAGGTGCCATCTATCCACCTACGTGGATGTAAAAGATCCCATGGCACTATTTCTAAAAAGAGTAGGATTCCTTGGCCAGTATTTATCCCTCAATCAATATCACAAAAGACAGATCTGGTCATCATCACAGTGCTTTCTTTGGGAGCTTAATTAGTTGTGTTTCCTAGACTGCAACAGGGACTACACTTCAAAACATATTCATTGGCTGCAAGTGCTTTGAAACGTCTGGTGATTCTGAAAAACGCTATAAGAATGAATGCAAGTTCTTT
Organism: Scyliorhinus canicula; assembly: GCF_902713615.1. Classification (NCBI taxonomy): domain Eukaryota; kingdom Metazoa; phylum Chordata; class Chondrichthyes; order Carcharhiniformes; family Scyliorhinidae; genus Scyliorhinus; species Scyliorhinus canicula. The sequence continues at coordinate 157,783,570 of NC_052157.1, forward strand.
CTTCCTTTCTTTCATTTTTTCTTACCTTGTAGCTAAAATCCTTCCTAAGGATGTGATTGCACGAGAAAGGGTGCAGAGGAGATTCACCAGGATAGTCCAAAGATGTGAGGGTTAGGTGGACTGGCCATGCTAAATTGCTCTTAGTGTCAAAAAGATTGAGTGGGGTTACTGGGTTACGGGGATAGGGTGGAGGTGTGGGCTTGGGTAGGATGCTCTTTCCAAGAGCCGGTGCAGATTCGATTGGCTGAATGGCTTCCTTCAGCACTGTAAATTCTATAGTTCTAGATTCTATGATTGCCTGGGCTGGAGTGTCTCAGGTATGAAAAGAGGCTGGTTAGGCTGAGGTTGATCTCCTTAGAGCGGAGAAGACATAGATAGGGTACATGAGAAGAAACTTTTCCCCTTAGTAGAGGGGTCAGTAACCAGGGGACATAAATTTCAGGCCGGGGCAGGAGATTTGAGGGAATGTGAGGAAAACCTTTTTCACCCAGAGGGTGGTGGGAATCTGAAACTTACTGTTTGAAAGAGTGGTAGACACAGGAACACTCCAACATTTAGGAAGCATTTAGATGAGCACTTGAGACGCCATAGCATACTAAGTGCTGGAAAATGTGATTAGAATAGATAGGTGCTTGATGGCTGGCACAGACACGATGGGCCGAAGAGCTTCTTTGTGCTGTATGAATCTATGACTCGTTCCAGAAACATTCTGGTAAAACTCTGCACGCTTCAACGAGCCCCATCCTTCTTAAAGTGTGGTAACCAGAAATGGATGCAATATTCCAGTTGTGGCCTAACCAGAGCTTTATGAAGTTCAGCATAACTTTCCTATTTTTGTATTCAATGCCTCTACTTATGAAGGCTAGGATCCCATATGCTTTGCTAACCACTTTCGTAATGTTCCCTGCCACCTTCAAAGATCTATGCACATGAACCCTCAGATCCCGACACCATCGAGACAAAGCAGCCCGCTTGATTGTTCACCCTTACATAAACATTCAAACCCTCCACTGCCAATAAACAGTGATAGACGTGTGCACCATCAACAAGATGCACTGCAGTAATTCACCAAAGTTCCTTAGACAACACCTTCCAAACCCACAACCATCTACCATCTAGAAGAAGAGCAGCAGATACCTTGAACCCCATGACCTGGAGGTTCCCCTCCAAGTCACTCACCACCCCGACTTGGAAATATGTTGCCGTTCCTTCACTGTCACTGGGGCAAAATCCTGGAACACCCTCCCTAACAGCGGAGTTGGTGCACCTCAAGGACTGCAGCAATTCAAGAAAGCAGCCTGAAGGGCAACTAGGGATGGTGATGAGATCTACCATGCGGAATTAGTGAAGTCTTGTGACACTAAAACTCAGTAGAAATTGGAGTTAAACATCTCGGATGCAAACAAGAATCTTTATTGCCTCTATTTGATTACAATTGAGAGAAACTTAAATCTATTGTCTATAAAGTCCGGCTAGCAAAAGGACTTAAAGAGAAGTAACTTATAAACAATTTAACTTTCAAAATAATACAGAAATGGTTTGTTGCATACAGCAAAACAGCTTGCATTTGCTTCAAGAGTTAGAGTGGAAAAGTGAAAATATGAAAATAAGGATAACGAGTAGTTAGAGCAAAGTATAGGATTATCCTGGATAAAGATGGCCGTACGGACCATCATGTTTAAAGAGAATTTTATCAGTCTGTAGCCATCTGTCTACGCCTCTATGTCGTCCTAATTGGTTTGGGTTAGAATCAAATACATTTGATTCGATGGTTAACTGTCAATCCTTAGTGTGCAACATAAGTTCTGAATGTGTTTCCTGTTTGAATATTTGTGTATGTTATGGTATGCGATTCTGTGCTTTTATCAAGACTGGTTTCTACTGGTTTTCTGCTGACTTTGCTTTTATCCACATTCTGGATAATAGTGCCTTCATATTGCTATGGTGCTTACTTGACCTTGATCTGATTACTGGTACAGCTCATTTCTTAATGTCAAACTGTCTTTGAAAATATGTTTATTAGAACAATCGCTTTTTCACCTTGCTTAGTGAAAATTTTGTTTTTATCTCCAATGAGTTTATGCATGTGGCAGGCTTTTTGTGTCCCTGTTGAAGCTATGTACCAGCCTCTCCAGGCAGGCGCCGGAATGTGGCGACTCGGGGCTTTTCACAGTAACTTCATTGAAGCCTACTCGTGACAATAAGCGATTTTCATTTAATGTGTTTTATCATGACCTGAGGTTATGAGAGCTGAAATACTCATTTTAAAATGGATATTAAAACTGGGTCTTAATATTTACATTAAATAGTCCTTTAACCTATTAGATCTATCAGGAAATAGTTGATTACTATCAGATAGGCAATAAATAATAATAATCTTTATTGTCACAAGTAGGCTATAAAACTGCAATGAAGTTACAGTAAAAAGCTCCTAATGGCCACATTCCAGCACCTGTTCAGGTACACAGAGGGAGAATTCAGAATGTCCAATTCATCTAACAAGCACGTTTTTCGGGACTTTTGGGAGGAAACTGGAGCACCCGGAGAAAACCCACACAGACACGCGGAGAACGTGCAAATTCCATACGAACGGTGACCCAAGCCGGGAATCGAACCTGGGACCCTGGCGCTGTGAAGCCATCGTGCTAACCACTATGCTACCGTGCTGCCCTAAATACTGGCCTAACAGTGATGCCCACATCCTGTAAATTAATTTTTAAAATATCTCTCTGTCCCTGTGCACTGTTTTGGAACTGTGCTATTAAGCCTATATTGCCTCCCCTTATCCCTACTGCCAAAGTGTATCACTTCAGTTCTTTGTATTAAATTTCATCTAACACTTGTCTACCCATTCTGCTAGCCTATCTATGTCTTGTTGCAATTGATTAGTGTCACCCTCACTGTGCTACACCTCCACATTTGGTATAATGGGCAAATTTAGAAATTTTACTCTGTATTCCAATATTCAAATAATTTGTATATAATATATTTTAAAAAGCAATGGTTCTTACACAACACATTATTCTCCCTCATTAACCTTCCCTGTTATCTCATCAAATAATTCCGTTAGATTAGTCAAGTTCGATCTGCCTTTTACAATAGTGCTGGCCATCCTTTATTAACTCAAAACTCTACCTATTTGTTGATTATTTTCCTGATTATTTTGTCTGACACCTTGCACTCGATTGATGCTAAACTGACCAGTCTGTAATTATAATAATAATAATCTTTATTGTCACAAGTAGGCTTATACATTAACACTGTAATTAAGTTACTGTGAAAAGCCCCTAGTCGCCACATTCCGGTGCCTGTTCGGGTACACGGAGAGAGAATTTCAGAATGTCCATGTTACCTAACAGCATGTCTTTCGGGACTTGTGGGAGGAAACTGGAGCACCCGGAGGAAACCCACGCAAGGAATATCTTTATAGATTTTCTTGAAAAAGGGTGTAACATTTGCCACTTTCCAAGCCACTGGCCACTTATCCCCAGCAACTAGGGAAGATTAGAAGATGTTGGAAAGCCCTTTCACTATCTTCACTCTCACTTCCTTGAGCAAAATGCATTGTAGGAACTCATCAACGTTCTTCAGCACTCTCCAAACCATGGCCGCTAGCATCTAAAAGGACAGGGACAACACATGGGAACACCACCACTTGGACGTTCCCCTCCATGCTACTCACCATCCTGACTTGGAAATATATCATTGTTCCTTCTCTGTTGTTGGGTCTCCCTCCCTTAACAGTATTGTACCACATGGACTGCAGCGGTTCAAAAAGGCAGCTCGCCACCACCTTCTCAAAGGCAACTAGGGATAGGAAAGGAATGATGCCCTCGCTAGTGAGTGAATTAACAGACACCTGGGCTGCAAGCCATCCAGACTGAGTAACTTAACAACTCTTAAGCATAGCCAGCCTTTCCAATACATCCTTTCTATCAATTTTCATCTCATTCATTACCTCTACTATCTCTGCTTCTACCAATATCTAGTCAGCATTCTCTTGCTTAATAGTGACCGTTACAAAGTGCTTATTAAATATTCTAGTCTTGCCCTGTGCCTCTAAAAATCTATCACCCTCTTTGTCTCAAATAGGACCCACCCCACTTCTTCCTGCACACTCCTAATTTACATCTGGTCGAAGATGTTTTGGTTGCCTTTCATGCCAGCTGCCATTCTATTCTAATATTCTCTCTTTCACATCTTATCTTCCTCTTCACTTCTCCTCTCAACCTGTAGCATTTGGTGTGAAGAATTCACCTGACATGCATCACTCACCATCTTTGTTTTCTTTTAAATCATGCTCTCTGTCTTCCTTATCTTCAAGGAGCTCTGGTTTTGGTTCCCTTACCCATCACCCTTGCTGGACTGTACGTAGCCTGTAACTGAAGCATCTCTTCAGATCACAAATTGTTCTGTTACTGTTTTTCCTGTCAATCTCTGGTTCCAGTTTGCCCTTCTCATCCCATTGAGGTTAAACATCTTTCGATTTAGAAGTTCTACTCTGGATTCATCCTTGCTCTTCTTTGTTACTAATGATACCTTATGATATGATGATCTCTCTTAGCCAAGTGTTCCCTCAGAGTTGCTTGGTCCACCTAACCAACCTCATTCCCCAGCACTAGATCCAGCCTTCATCCTAGTTGGACCAAGAAACTTCTGGTCAAAGGAGTTCTCCTGAATACATTTCAGAAATTCCACCTCCTCTGTATCCTTTACTCTAACACTACTCCAGTCAATGTTTGCATAAATTAATCTACTTCAGTATCACCGCTATATAGTTCTTGCACTTTTCAGTCTTCAGTGATTTCCTTGCAGAGGTGCTCGTTTATTTCCCTCTGTTTATATTCCTATAGAATACCCCCATTAGCATGATCATCCTTTCTGCTTCTCAATTCTAATGGATTCTGCCTTTGCCCCCTCGAGGACATCCTCTTTTTCCAACATTGCAGTCTTTTCCCTTTTTAAAACTGCCACCCACCTCCTTTTATTTTCCTTCCATATCTTTTCTGAACACTAGATATTCAAATCTTTTATGAACACTTTGTATTCTTGACTATTAAGTGCCCATTCCTTACCATATTTAAGTCACTTTTCCATTATTGCCACAACATCATATTACCACACGGCTAGAGTGGTTGTAACTCACCAACCATATTCACCACACACACGCACACACACACACATGTGCAAGCTGTAGATTTGCAGACTACGAATACAAAATTTGGTGAATGATTGCATAAGATTTGGAGTAAACAAATGCACTGCTTTTTCAGTTGTAAAACACATTATGGCACACAGGTTTTGGATAACAAATTCTGCTATGTAGCTTCTTTTTCTGCTTCTCAGATGTCAGTATCTCATTAATTACATGGTTACAGTTTAATGACAATTACATGGTTACAGTTTAATGACAATTACATGGTTGAACAGGTGATGGGTATTAGTTCACCTAGCTATGGGGATAGATGGGACATTGGTGGAGTGGAGTAGTATTGATTGTGAACAAAGTCAATAAATTCTTTACAGCAAAGAAAGCTGCTATGTCTTAATTTTAACTCACCAAACAACATGGATCCAGTTAACAATAGGGAGCAACATTTCACGTAGCAACTGCAGTTTTTCCTTTGCTATTTATGACAGCTGCAGGAATACTGTTCATGCCAGCGAAAATAAGCTTTGAATTGGAAACTTCTGTTGAATTTATTCTCATTTCTGTTCTGTCTGTCCATTCACCATTCACAAAATAAACTACATTTCAGTTTCATGCCAACTTGTGTTTTAACTCTTGCACTCTATCATTCTTCAGACTTTATCTGGTGGTTCTTTAAGGTAATGACTCCACTGTATGTTAATTTGCCAACTTCAGTCCTGAAACTATTATGTTTGCTGCTTAAGAGTTCTGCATTGATTGGGTGCCCTCCAACATTCCATTAGTGTGAACCTAGACATTGTATGCTGGCAGATTATTGAATTGTAGCAGCATCGTAGCTGACCTTGATTCTCGCTTCGTCCAACAGTTGCAGCAGGGATTGCTACATAATAATTGGAAGCAGGAATCTTTTCTGATTTTTTTTTTCTCTCTCTCTTCCTAAATATGCCTATTTAAAACACCCCTATTGCTATTTTGGCTGAGTTCACTTAACATAGCATAGACCAGAAATTGAATTGAGATTTCCTGATTTATACTGCCATAATAAGCTTAACTATCTAGGAGCCAATTATATCATAGTTTTACGAGAGTTGATCAAAAAGGATTGTGAGAATTCCTACGTCCAAGGATTGCAAATCAAGACATAATGATCATTGTTTCCATTCACTGTCATGCTCCTGTAGTGAGATGTCACAGAGTCACACAAAGGCTCCTTAAATCCTTTTGAGATCAAGCCTGTTATATTATCAACAGTGAAGTCTGAATGGATAAGACCCCATTGTGACTTTTAACACTACCCGTGTTAGTCTGTGAGGTCTCCTATCCCATAGTTTTATTTAGTGCTGGATGAGGAAATGAACAAGACATTCTTATAATTCCTGCCTAAGATTATTTTGAAATACTATTTGTTCTGGTGGAGTCAAGTTTTGTACTCTAAATGGAAACACCAATGCTTCATTTTCTTACACCATTTACATCACTGGAACTGGTGAACTTGTCAAAAATCTAATCAGACACCTTTTTTTATTTGATTTCCATCAAAGTGATAATGAATCACATGTAGAAATAAGAGAATTACTGGTTTAACATGCAGTTGCTTTTGCCTTCAGATGTATGTTAACATTCAAGTAAGCTTTTACACTCACACATTATTTTCAGACTTTGTTGTAGGATTTATCTTTTGGTTAAATTGAATTGTCTTTGGTACTACCATTTGAGCTAATGGTTCGCATAATGTTCTCCTCGTGTCTGCGTGGGTTTCCTCCGGGTGCTCCGGTTTCCTCGTGGATTCCTGCGTGGGTTTAAAAAAATTTTAAGCCTCAGCTTTTCAAGGCATCTCGTCTGTAGCTGTGTGAGAAAGCTGTCACGATGGCCAACCGGTGTTTCATCAATTAAGTCAATGCTGAAGATATTAGAAGAATGAGTTTAAAGCCAGAAATAAATAATAATTTTTTAAAAATCTCTTGAGCGCATTGTCATTTTGCTTACAGGTCATATGCATCAGGTTGCTTGTGGTTTTTTTCGTGGCTGCTAACCCAGTCAATTTGGCTATTGGCAATTACAGCTACTGTGGCTAATTATGGCAGCTAGTCAAAACAATTAACTTCATTCTTTGAACTGTCAGGTTTAGCATGACATATCAATAGACTTGAGGATAATTGCTTACTGTTGTAATTCTGTTTGAGGTCAGTGCACATTATAGTGACATAGACATATGACTAGAGCTCAAATTTAGTACTAGCAGAGCAGAGATGTATGATTTTATTTCAGTTTTGCTTTTCTTCATTCCAACTAGTTACTACAAAATGGTACTTGTAAGTTTGCAGCAATTTATCTAGGTATGATTCTCGTTGTCAGGTATACCTTAGAATTTTAAAATTATGAATGTATTTAATATATGAATGGTACCGAAGTTTGAGCAAAATTACTCTGGATATCATTGCTGAAAATAATAGTTAACGGGATATTTGCAACTAAAATAGATATGGATCTGAATTAAAAAAGCAGGAAATGCTGAAAGGTTGCACAGCATCTGTAAAGAGAAAAGACAGGTGGTTGTTTTGAGTGTCGATCTTTTATCAGAACTGAGCTGGAAGATGAGTTGCCCCTTTTGGGGAGACTGAACTGAACAAAGGCTGAAAGCAACAGATAAAAACAAATCACTGAGTGTACTAACTTCCACCATAAAGGAGCAGATAATGAGAAGGTTATTTCAGTCGGGTAATGGAAAGATGAAAGTAGGGGACAAAAACAACTCCAAAATGCAGACGATTCAAACGAAGATGAATGGGAGAAATTGGCAAGAAAATTGGGTGGGCAATTCGGGACTGAATTTGCTGAAGTCATGTTCAGACTAGATGAGGTCAAAGATCAAATAGCTTTCCTGAAGTTTGTATTTGCCTTGGCTAAAACATTGGCGAGACCCAAGATAGGAACAATGTAAATGAGAAGAACAGTTCAAGTGACATGCTACAGATTAATTGGAATAATCATTGTGGGTGGAACTGAAATTTTCATAAAACTGACCAACAATCTGTTTGGTTTCCCAATTTAGAAGAAACTGCGCTGTGAACAGCAAATATAATAGACTAGATTGCAGCAAATACATGTAAGGGTCCCAGGTTCAATTCCCGGCGTGGGTCACTGCCTGTGCAGAGTCTGCACGTTCTCTCCGTGTCTGCGTGGGTTTCCTCCGGGTGCTCCGGTTTCCTCCCACAGTCCAAAGATGTGCAGGTTAAGTGGATTGGCCATGATAAATTGCCCTTAGTGTCCAAAAAGGTTAAGCGGGTTACAGGGATAGGGTGGAGGTGTGGGCTTAAGTAGGGTGCTCTTTCCAGTGGCTGGTGCACGGCTTCGATGGGCCAAATGGCCTCCTTTTGCACTGTAAATTCTATGATTCTATGAAACTTAGTTTAAAGCTACTTTGCATGAGAAGTGTGTTTTGGGACTTGGGAAATTAAGTGGAAACAGTGAATGAACATGTTTTGTACCTGCTAAGGTTGTTTCTATGTGATACATTCAATGTGTTTAAGGGCTAGCTAAACTCAAATTTTGGGCAATTCAAAACTCTGTTAAAAGTCAACTGTTGAAACAATTGTGTCATCCCTAATAAGATAATTGTTATGATGGAGGGTGTGAAAAAAGTTGCAAGGAAATGTTTAGTGGTCAAGGAGATCATGATTCCTACTGCTTCAAATTAAACAAGGCTTTTCATTTTACATTTTATATTAGCTACACTTCTCTTTGCCATTGTTACCTTTTAATTGTCACATGTAATATTATATTTATAAAGATTAATATGCTTAGAATATTGCTGTGCCAAACATTAAATGACATTAGTTTTGTTCATAGACTGTTTAGATTTGAAACCTAGTGATCTGGCTCCAGATCAAAGTTTTTAATGATTGCCTGGAACTGAGCATGTCTGGTTTTAGCTAAATATAAGCTGTAAAATGTAATTGATACTTTAATTGTTGGATTTTCTGGAATGGTTTTTCTTTGCTCAAACCGCTTTAAAATTAGTGTCATATTTTCAATTAACTTCAAGGTTTTTGAAATTTAGAAAATTGAATTTAAATGCCAGGCACTGCTGTGAACCCAGTTCCTTTTCCCTTGATGAAATTTCCCATTAGTAAGGTATTAAACAAACACGCCGAATCTCTGGATTGATGCCAGTGCAAATGGCTAAAGATTGATAAAATGAGTCGCGCACTATTAGTTTGGTGGCAGCATTCATTAAAAAATCGATCATCTCTTCATTTCATCGTTTTCAAGCGAATGGGTTAACCCTTTGAGGATTAACTTTGAAAGCATATAGGCACTTTTGCTATAAGAGTCATTAATTTGAGGAGAAAAGGTGGTAGGTTGCATTCAGGCGTTTAATCCAGAACTGTTACTGGTGTACTCTGGAAGTGCAGAAGAAATGGGATAACACAGGTTTCATTTTTTAAATTCTTTGTATTTGTTACCTGTTTGTATTTGTTGCATTTCTGCTTTGGTGAGTTAGGACAAACATATTCAGCCACCAATTTTTTCTGCAACTTAATATCTGACCAAAAACATTAACTCATTGCCATGATGTTAATTATCATAGAATTTACAGTGCAGAAGGAGGCCATTTGGCCCATTGAGTCTGCACCGGCCCTTGGAAAGAGCACCCCACTTAAGGCCACACCTCCATCCTATCCCTGTAACCCCACTTTACCTTTTTGGACACTAAGGGCAATTTAGCATGGCCAATCCACCTGCACATCTTTGGACTGTGGGAGGAAACCGGAGCACCTGGAGGAAACCCACGCAGACACGGGGAGAATGTGCAGACTCCGCACAGACAGTGACCTAAGCTGGGTATTGAACCTGGGACCCTGGAGCTGTGAAGCAACTGTGCTAACCACTGTGCTACCGTGCTGCCCTCGCTGTGATTTCAAAATCTGCATCTGCCACACAACATATATTTAAATGAACTCACAATGCCTTTTACCAGCATTACTTTGCGTTGTAGGAACTATTCTTTTAATTGAGAAAGTACTCCAATGATTTAAGGAGCTGATTAGATCTCCAACAGTGTCTGCCTTTGTGATTAGCTTTAAGAAGCTGTACTCATCAATCTACAGTATTACCTTTCACAAGTCAGGTCTCTCTCAGAAGCTCAGAAGAAAAGCATCCACACAGTCATAGATGCTGGTCTTCAGCCGACTCAATTCACTCCACATATCATCAATAAACGACTGAACACACTGGACCTAGAAAAGACTTTTGGCCCCAACAACATCCCAGCTGCAGCATTGACGACCTGTATTGAGACCATGCCAGACCGTTAGCTAAACATTCCCAATGTAGCTATAATACCAACAATGTTGAAAATTGCCCAGATATGTCCTGGCCATGAAAAACAGGAGAAATCTAATCAGCAAAGTTCCACCACATCATTAACAACCTGAAGCAAGAACCGTGCTAGAGAATACTGCGTAGGCGTGCTTGAAGTTAGTGTTTTGTATGTAGTTATTCCAGCCAGTAATACTTATAATATTGTTTGAGGGGGAAAGGATAAAGTAAACTCAATGTTTGTATCTCTGCACGAGTAATATTTTGATCAGCTTCTGGGCTACTTTTGGTATTTGGCTTTCAGTTTGCCATTTTTCATTATTTTTTCTTTTGTTCACAGTTTTGTTTGACACAAATTGCTTCATGATAATTGACAGGTTGCGCACTACCAGGTTTATGACAGCTGGCAATTTTGAGGACCAACACTAGATCATGAATAGCTGGTTTCAGACTTTATTGTAGTTCATTGTTATATAGGGGGAAAAAGGTACTTAATGATCTAAAAATTTGTGGGCAGGTTAAATTTTGCCACTGAAATATGATTAATTTTAATGACATACTTAAAAGCTGTAGTGGATTATTTGAAGAAAATTATTCTGTATTGTAGGGCATCATCCATGGGACAAGCCACTATTTCCCAATACACAGAGTTTACAAGCTAAGTTCTAATGTATGTGCAAGAACCAAGCTATTTCACCAGTATTGATTAGTGAATCAACTAATTAGGGTTTTTTACATTCCCAATAATTGCTGGTAGCTTAGCAGAGGTAAATATATTGAACATGAGGGTGGCGCTGTGGCCTTGCAGCACAAGGGAACCAAGTTCAATTCTGGCCTTGGGTGACTGTGTGGAGTTTGCAGTTCTTCTCGTGCCTGCGTGGGTTTACTCCAGGTGCTCCGGTTTCCTCCCACAGTCTAAAGATTTGCAGATTAGGTGGATTGGCCATGCTAAAATTACTCCTTAATGCCTGGGGATGTGCAGATTAGGGGGGTTTACGGGTTTAGGGTTAGCAGTGCTCTTTCAGAGGGTAGGTGCAGATTTCATGTGCTGAATGCTCTCCTTATGCACTGTAAGGTTCTATGAAGTTAGTCACATGTTTCTATTGCTTCTGGCCCACCTGATGACGTTTTCTTGTTTGTAAAGCTGTGGCTTTTGGAAAACAAAGTACACAATCATGTTCTTGAGACTTGCATGCAAGTAGTTGAGTTTTGAGATGAAATTATATACTAAAAGTGGAATCTTCTGTTGTGGCCTTTAGTCAGGTGACTTTCCAACTAAAAGGTGTCAACTGAATCATTCCAGGACTAGGACGGGAAAATAGTTTTAAATAGTTCTCATGTTAGTCATCAGGTTGCAATTTCTATCCTTTTAATCTCACTGGACTCTGCAGTGGTACGAATGGCAATGCCATCCCCCCCCCCCCCCCCCCCCCAACCCTCACACACCTCCAATATTGCAATCAATTGACAAGAACTTCCACTATCATGCTGTTAGTCTCATTGTTAAAAAAAACCCTGAATAGTTGCACTTTGTTGAATGTAAAAATCTTTCTTTTAGCTTCAATTTTAATCCAATTATAAATAATAATAATATAATATGCTAGATGAAATTTTAAATTTCAAGAGAAGCATATTAATTTCTTTTAACTTCCTGGTCGGCTGTGCATTAAAACCTCAAGGTGATTGACTGCTTACCTGCTGCTGACATCGCTCTGCTGCATGCCAAAAGATCCCTTGACTAGGCACTATATTTCAATTGTCATCTGGTACGGGGAGGTTAGCTCTCAGGGATCACTAGATCCTTGTCGGCAGCTCTTTGATGTCAGTGGTGAGCAGCATTGCTTCGCTGCTGTCTGCAAAATCTAGCAAAATCAATATATCTAACTCAACCAATTCTATTGAGAGATGGTAATTTAAAATTTATAGTATATTGTAATAGGCTGGGGTAGATTATGTCCATTGGAAGACTCACTCATTGTTCAGACAGAATGTTCAACCTATTTTCAGAAACTTGTTTACTTGAATTGATTGTCAAACTTACTGATCTCCAGCTCCTGCATGCCACATCATTGAAATTTAATCTTGCTCACAAATACTTTAAATCTCAGCAATTGGTCAATAAAGGAGGGGAATTTACAAATTACTGGATCCCAATCACAATTTCTTCTTTTACGTTTGTTTTAAAGCTTTGGAAAAATAATCAATAGTGTCAGTACTTGACAGCAGCAAAATTGCTCAAAGAATGTGTGCGTTTTATTTTTAAAACTGATGATTTTGGTGCAAACCCATTTTGGAGGAGAGGTTGTCAGAATTAGTGGCAAAATTGCAAATTGTCTAAAATGTTATTAAACAGCTACATGCAGTTTATTCAAGTGCAAAATACTGCATTAAGAAACGATTTGAGTAGAAGAGCAACTCTGTTCAGATTTGCACCAAATGGTCTTTTTCTCCGAGGTTTTCAGATTATCACTGGCTTGCCTGATCAAAACTGGACAGAGAATCCACAGAATTGTTAGAATGCAGAAGGAGGCCATTTGACCCATTGTGGCTGCACCAACTCCATGCATTGTTTGAACCTGCATGCACCACACACTCGGGCAATGCATTCAGACCCTGACCACTCGCTGTTTGAAAAACTTTTTTCTCCTATTGCTTTTTCTTCTTTTGTCAATAACTTTAAATCTGTCCTATCTCATTCAGTAATACTCAGAGTAGACAGTCTCACATTCCAACATCAATATCACTCCTTGCTGAGTATTGCCACACACACATTTTTTCATAGGCTTTTAATGAACCCTCCACATTTCTAACAATGCTTCTGTGTATAAGTAACAATTAATGTATTTTAATTATTATCTTTTATGTTGATGAACTTCATTATTTTCGAGTCACTCCGTAGCTTTAATTTTGAAACCTCAAAACAAAAATAAAGAACCTACAAATGTTTAATGGGAACGAACAGAATAAAGCTACTGACTTGGAGCTAAGTCAGGAAGGAGATCAAAATGGTTTGTTCTTAACATTGACCTAAATAACAAACTGAGCTTGAGGAGCTGATTATCTTTTATCCCAAATGTTGGGCGGGTTTCTCCGACCCCCCGCCAGGTCGGAGAATCGGCGGGGGGGTGGACGTGAGTCTCGCTTCGATGCCGGCTGCCGAATTCTCCGCCAGTTTTTTGGCAGGGGCGGGGATCGTGCCGCGCCGGTCGGGGGTTGTTGGCAATGCCCCCCCCCCCCCCGGGACGATTCTCTGGTCCCCGATGGGCCGAGCGGCCGCCCGTTTTCGGCCAGGAAGAATGTGGAGAGACAGCTCCCGTGCCTCTTAAGGAGGCACGGGAATAAAGTGACCTTGGTGTCAGGGCAAGTTGAGAGAACAGTTAATAAAGTATATGGTACCCTAGGTTTTATTAATAAAGGCCTTGCGTACAAGAGCAAGGAGGCCATGCCATACTTGTATAAGCTAGTTAGGCTTCATCTGGTGTACTGCGCCCAGTTCTGAATGCCAGGATGTAAAGGTATTGTAGAGAACACATAGGAGATTCACAAGAATGACTCCAGGGATAAACAACTATAGCTATGAGGATCGATTTGGAGTGTTTTCCTTGAAACTGTTGTATGGGATTCAGCAAATCCAAATGTCCCTCATTTTTACAGCACAGCTTGATGTTTGGTCTGTTAGATTTTAATCTTGCATTAATTAGATTTTTAAAAATAATTGTAAATTTTCCATTCCTGGGAATAAAGAAGGCTAAGAGGAGATTTCAATAGAGGTATTCAAGTTCCTGAGGGGCACGGACAGGGTAAATAGTGAGAAACTGTTCCCAATCAAGAGTACTTCAAGAACTAGAGGCTAAAGATTCAAAATAATGAGCAAAAGGAGTAGAAGTGAAGTGAGGAAATATTTTTTCACCCAGAGGGTGTTTGGTGTCTGGAACAAACTTCCTGAAAAAATGATGGAGGCAGGTTCGATCGAGGTATTCAAAAAGGAATTGGATTGCTATCTGAAAAGGAAGAATATGCACGGTTACGGGGATATGGCAGGGGAGTGGGGATTAGATTGAATGCTCTTTCAGCGAGTCAGTGCAGACTCGATGAGCCAAATGGCCTCCTGTGCTGTGAAGATTCTGTGATTGATGAAGCTGGTGAAAGAGTTGAGAATTGTTGAGATACTTTGCTGCTTTTGCTTGTAGCTACTGCTACCACTAGATCTGTTGTCATGAAATATTATGCTTTTCTGTCTTGCACCATCCTCGCAGATCTGCAGCCACTCCGTAAGGTCAACCCCTCTTTCTGCTATCTTCCATTTTGATCTCTAGAAGCAATCTCTGTAGCTTTTCAACTCTGATCAAATGGCCAAAATACAGATATTTTCTTTTCTAGATGTCGCTTTTTAGAGTTCTTTTGTTCTTGCAATTTCAAGCACTTCTTAATTATTCTTATGGCCTGCATATGGAATATATTTAACATACATCTTAGCATCCACATTTCCAAGGCCTCTATTTTCTTCCACAAATCTTTATTCATCGTCCAGGTTTCTGAGACGTACAGAAAAGTAGATAGAATGTATAACGGGCGGTATCCTCTCTCCCCCCCCCCCCCCCCCCCCCCAATGTCGGGTGGGAGAATCGCCGGGGCGCCGCGTGAATCGTGCCACGTCGCTCCGACCCCCGCACGCGATTCTCCCACCCCCGCGAATCGCGCCACGCCGCTCCGAGAATCGCGGCGAGCGGCGATTCTCCGGCTCGGATGGCCAAGCGCCCACTCCGACACAACAGGGTCCCGCCGGCGCCGTCCACCCCTGGTCACTGCCGGCGGGAACACTCGGGGGACAGCCTGTGGGGGGAGAGGGGTGCTCCTTCACCGGGTGGTGGGGGCCTCCGAAGGGGTCTGGCCCGCGATCGGGGCCCACCGATCGTCGGGCCGGCCTTTTTCCTACTCTTCCCCCCCCCCCCCCCCCCCAACCCCCTCCCAGGTCTACATTCCACCGCGGCCGGCCCCTGAACACCCACGCCATATTGCGTTGGGGCCAGCGCGTGTAAGAAGTTCCCCGCGCATGTGGAGGATGGTGCGGCCCAACAGCGCATGCGCAGGATTGAGCTGCCCCAACTGCGCATGCATGGTTTGGCGCGGCGAAGGACGCTGGAGTGGCGTGAACTGTTGAGAATTGTTGAGATACTTTGCTGCTTTTGCTTGTAGCTACTGCTACCACTAGATCTGTTGTCATGAAATATTATGCTTTTCTGTCTTGCACCATCCTCGCAGATCTGCAGCCACTCCGTAAGGTCAACCCCTCTTTCTGCTATCTTCCATTTTGATCTCTAGAAGCAATCTCTGTAGCTTTTCAACTCTGATCAAATGGCCAAAATACAGATATTTTCTTTTCTAGATGTCGCTTTTTAGAGTTCTTTTGTTCTTGCAATTTCAAGCACTTCTTAATTATTCTTATGGCCTGCATATGGAATATATTTAACATACATCTTAGCATCCACATTTCCAAGGCCTCTATTTTCTTCCACAAATCTTTATTCATCGTCCAGGTTTCTGAGACGTACAGAAAAGTAGATAGAATGTATAACGGGCGGTATCCTCTCCCCCCCCCCCCCCCCCCCCCCCCCCAATGTCGGGTGGGAGAATCGCCGGGGCGCCGCGTGAATCGTGCCACGTCGCTCCGACCCCCGCACGCGATTCTCCCACCCCCGCGAATCGCGCCACGCCGCTCCGAGAATCGCGGCGAGCGGCGATTCTCCGGCTCGGATGGCCAAGCGCCCACTCCGACACAACAGGGTCCCGCCGGCGCCGTCCACCCCTGGTCACTGCCGGCGGGAACACTCGGGGGACAGCCTGTGGGGGGAGAGGGGTGCTCCTTCACCGGGTGGTGGGGGCCTCCGAAGGGGTCTGGCCCGCGATCGGGGCCCACCGATCGTCGGGCCGGCCTTTTTCTACTCTTCCCCCCCCCCCCCCCCCCCCCCAACCCCCTCCCAGGTCTACATTCCACCGCGGCCGGCCCCTGAACACCCACGCCATATTGCGTTGGGGCCAGCGCGTGTAAGAAGTTCCCCGCGCATGTGGAGGATGGTGCGGCCCAACAGCGCATGCGCAGGATTGAGCTGCCCCAACTGCGCATGCATGGTTTGGCGCGGCGAAGGACGCTGGAGTGGCGTGAACCGCTCCAGCGCCGTGCTGGCCCCCTGTGGGGGCCGGAATAGGTCGTGCCTGGGCCCTGTACGCACCATCGTGAACGAACACTTGGCCTCAATTTCGGAGAATCTCGCCCAAGGCTTTTTTCCTTGTTACGGACTTGAGTGTTCTTTTGTTAACACATCTTTCATCTTCAAATAATTACTCCTTGTTATCTCTGTGTTTCTGATTTTAGCATCGCATCCGCCATCTTCTGTTATCATATGTCCTAAATAGACAAATCTATTTGTTCCAGTGAAACATTAGCCACTTTAATCTTCACTCTAGTTTCTTCTAATGTATTCCTTCTTTTTAATGTTCATACTAAATCCATATTCTAAATTTCTTGATGTTAATTGATCTACAATATTTTGTAGGGCCTCTCCTGACCTTCAAGTAGCTCTGTGTCATCAGTGTACCGTAGTTTATGTTTTTGACTCCAATTCTTACTCCTGGCAATACACCTAATCCTTTGACTATTTGTTCCGTATACAGAATAATTTATGATAGTACAAAGCCTTGTCGCACCCCTCCCTTAATTTAACATAGCTCATTGTTCTTTTTCTAGCCTGGTGCTCACTTTGTGGTCCCAATAGAGGCTCTGGGGGTGTCTCATTTTTATTGCCAATGTCACATTTCAACAGCACATCTATTAGCTTTCTGTGATGAATATGATCAAATGCTTTTTTATAGTCTGTGAAGCATGTATACTCTAGGTATTACTTCTAGGTATTTGTCGAAGATTGTTCTTCGGTTAAATATTCCTTCTTTTGTTTCTACTCCAGGTCTAAATTCAAATTGTATTTCACCAGTTTCTGCTTCAAATATGTTATCATTTCTTCTAGTCTGATTTTCAACATCTGTTTACTAAGATGACTCGTTAAGCTTATAGTTCTAAATTGATTGCGGCCATTGAGGTGCTTTAACCAAAGTAAATTATGGCATTAAACAAATTAGAAATTTGTTTAATGCCATAATTGTATTTTACAATTCTTTGTGATGTATGATGCATGTTTTCTCCTGTCTTTGGAAAATGTAAATTGAACACAATAGAAATAAATTTTCAGGAAGCAGGAGAGAGGAGTAGGAATCTGACAGATGGAAATGATAAGAGAAAGTATGTGGGACGCATTAGGGAGAGTAGGCGGCAAACTGGCACAGTGGTTAGCACTGCTGCCTCACAGCGCCAGAGGCCCGGGTTCAATTCCAACCTTGAGTGACTGTGGAGTTTTCACACTCTCCCGGTGCCTGTGTGGGTTTCCTCCGGCTGTTCCAGTTTCCTCCCACAGTCCAAAGATATGCAGGTTAGATGGAGCGGCCATGCTAAATTGCCTCTTACTGTCCAATAAGGTAAGGTGGGGTTACGGGATAGGGCCCACCTAATCCGTAGGCCCTAAGGGTGTGGACCTAAATAGGATGCTCTTTCAGAGGGTCGGTGTAGACTCGATAGGCTGAATGGCCTCTGTCTGCACTGTATGGATTCTATGAATACGATACAAGCATAGGAACAAGGAACAGGAGCAAACCATTCAGCCCTTCGAGTCTGTTTCACATTTCAATAAGATCATGGCAGATCTGGCGGTAACCTCCAACCTGCCTACCCCAATAACGTATCACCCCAAGAACCTTTCTACCTCTGCCTTAAAAATATTCAAAGTTTCTGCTTCCACTCCCTTTTCAGGACAAGTGTTCCAAAGACTTACTACAGTCTCAAGCAAAAAAGGTTTGGCTCATCTCCATTTTATTTTAATTTTATTTTAAACAATGAGCCTAGTTCTAGGTTCTCCCTCAAGAGGAAACATCCTCTTCACATCAACCCTGTCAAGACCCAAGCAACAAAGATAATTTTATTATTCTTATCTGGGGGAAAACATGGAGCTAGTGAAAGTGTAAAATTTAAAGTAAGAGTAAAAGACATAGAATAAGAAAAATAACTGGAAAATCTCAGCAGGTCAGGCAGCAGCTGTGAAAAGAAACAGGGTTAACCGATGGACTCTCGTGGCTTTGGGGGGGTCTCACCAGCCAGCAAGAGACCCACAGTGTCTCTTTTCAATAAAGCCCACTGAACCATACAGCAGGCACTGTCAATCAGAAAGTCAATGAAATCAACATGCCGGGGTGGAAGCCATGCCCAGCGAGAACTTGCGACTAGTCGGAGGTGGCAGCTCCTGCGCTCAGCAGCGCCATGGAACCGGCTGTAGCTGCTGCCGGGAGGACACTCGCAGGATTGCAGAGGATCCATGCTATAGGTAAATGATGTGTGGTGGGTATGGATCAGAAGCAAGGACAAGAGGGTGTCTCAGTTGTCCCTCCCTCCCTATGTCCAGACGATCAGTCAGGCACTGATTGCCTTTGATCGAGGGACCCCACCCCTCCACCACTGCACTGAGGCGATGAGCAGGCCGCACAGGTTCACCTGGCGTGCACACTGCAGGTGACACCCTCTTGCAATTGGGTGAAACTTAGAGGAGGCGGGATGAAAGAAATATTGGGAATAGGATGAAGCCAGCAACAAGAAAATAGATCACCGTACACCCTTTTAAACAAACAGTAACTACACTGCTCCTTAAGAACATATGAAACAATGATGAATGCAATGGACAGCAATAAATAACTGAATTATAAAATTCTGTGTATACACTCTGAGTACTGCCGATAATTGTAGCCTCAAGCAAATAACAGCTAATCTCTCAATTTAGAATAGAAAAGATTGTTATAGTTTGTCTAAATGGAAGATTTCAATTCAAAGAACTATTTCAATCAGCAGTCGAATTGTGTAGGGAATTGTTTCACTTAAATAAAGTAGTCAACATACTTTTATGATGTAGCTAGAATAGGAACAGAGGGGAAAAATTATGAGCTGCCTGCACATGATTGGAAGTACTCTTCAAAACTTGTTAAAAATGTTCTGCAAATTTCCTTTAATATTTCAGTCAATATTCCATGGCTGCTCATTTGAAAAGGAACACCTTATATTCTCCTTTTTGTTTTACCAAAACATTCCAGAGTAAACTCTTCATTAAAAAGATTCTGCCTCACCGTACTGCAAAAAATTACAAATAGCTTTTCATGAATGGGAAGACCAGAGTCTCAAGTTGCGAAATTGAATGGAAATTACTTCCCTTCGCTCCTCCATCCCCAAGATTCAGGGTTTATTACTATGTTTAATATACAGCTAAATTTCTGCTATACATTGATTTGAATTTTGTTGTATTACTGCTCAGATGTTGGTCCAGTGAACCTAGCCCACTTAGTTTGTGCTAGGTTTTGCCAAATAAAAAGCTCATGATAACAGCTATATCCTCATAATGGGTTAAATAAACTGTTATGTGGGATTTAGTCCATTCAGCAAATCCAAATGTCCCTCATATTTACAGCTCAGCTTGATGTTTGGTCTGTTAGATTTTAATCTTTCATGCTTGATTGGCTTTTTAAAAATAATTCTAAACTTGCCATGGGCAACTGTTAACATGCAGCTCTAGCTTTTTTCAGTTCCTGCTTTGATCAACTGTAAATTATTGTGTCTAATGCAATTAGTTTACCTGTAATAAATGATACATGGAGAAAGATCTGCCCAATGCAAAGTCTTAGAGTAAGTTTGGCTGTACTTATTTATGTTATTCAGGATACTGGCAGTCATTAAAACTTACAAAAACAGTTCACTCGCCCTTAGTTTTTTTTAATATTTAAACATGCTTTCCGTTTAAACCTGCTGTGCTTGCAGTATTATGATCCATGTTTGTATCTGTGATTATGCTGAGACTACACACTTTTGGTGCATGCTTCCTTGGTTTTAAATGTGCAATGTGTACCTTTTAGGGAAAATCATTGGGTTAATTTAAAACCATTGGTACTTTAAAGTTAGCTTTTGTGGTGTTCAGATCTTTAATTAACTGGGTTATTTTAAACTGTTTACCATAATCAACTTTTCATATATAATTTTGTCAATAAGCTCAAAGGTATCCAGAATGTAGGAGGCGATTCTCCGAGCCCTGCGCCGGCCCGGAGAATCAACCCGTCCCGACGCCGGTGCACGATTCTCCGAGGTGCGGAGAATCGGCGCCATTTGTGCCAGCACATTTGGCGTGGCGCGGGATTGGCCGAGCGGCCGCGGCGATACAACAGAGTCCCGCCGGCGTCGTTCACCCCTGGTCCCTGCCGGTGGGAATTCTGTGGGAACGGTCGGAGTTTGGGGGGGGGGGGAGAAACTCCTTCATTGGGGGGGCCTCCAATCGGCAGGCTGGCCTCTTCTCCCCCCCCCCCCCCCCCCCCCCCGGGGCCTACTTCCTGGCGCAGCCGGCCTCTGAACACCGACTCCATGTTGGGTCGGGGCTGGCGCGCAGAAGAAGTCCCCCATGCATGTGCAGGATGGAGCTGGCCCAACTGCGCACGCGCGGGTTGGCGCAGCGCAAAAGGAGGCTGGTGCAGCGTGAACCGCTCCAGCGCCGTGCTGGCCCCTTGTGGGGGCTAGAATCGTACGTAACCAGGCCCAGTTCGCGCCGTCGTGAAACGCAACGGTGCAAACTTGGAGAATCGCCCCCGTGATCTTTCAACCGGACAGTTCCTTCGTTACTCTCATTGTGAGAATTACATTTTCAGATTCTGGAGCACTGAATATGTATAATTTGTGTTTAAATTTGTATTACTTTTGTGGATGTCAATAAAGAGGAAAGTTAAATCTGAAGAATGAAACACTTGCTCTTCACAGTACCCAGTGCTTATCTCTACCGTGCTCCAATAATGAATTGCACCTTCAACCCTAAGGAAGCAATTTATGCAATACCAGTGTATTATTTTCCAAAATAGCCAACCCATCTGTCAAAATTTGCAAATGTATTGTCAAACAGGGACAGTTTTGTGTTCTAGTCCCATGCCCAATAGGAACGGAGTTGAGACAACACAAACCAAATCCCAGCAAATTCACATGAGCTACTGCTTCCTTAATGATGCCGATTGGAAGACATTTTCTGTTCCTTTACTGTTCCATGCTTTCCATAACTATTAAGGTGTTTGCCTTAAAGGACGATATTCTGTATCAAGTTCTAGCACATTGCTGCGTCCTGATGCAACATTTGGAAGTAGGTGACCTAGTACAGTCCAGCAAATAACAGGATACTTGGCTGTGGTTAGAATTCAGGACTTAGAATTTGTTGGATTTACTTGGCTAGTTTAGCAACATGCACCCCCTTATACACTAATTCGCTATGCGGGGTGGGTGAATTATTTTAAGACACTAATAAATTGCTATTTAGATTCAAATTAGATTACTTTTTGGAGAATGTTTTTGGATCTAACTAGCCTGATTATTTAGTTGGAACAAAATTGATAAACCAACACTGCCGATTCCACTGCTTTTAAAAAAGCATACATATATGAACTTGACAGCATTCTAAACATTGTACTGAGGCCTTGATGCTTCAAAGATAAATATTTAAAATTATCTTATAAAAGGGTAAAGCTCAGTGATTATTATTTGACATTGTGTTGAGAGCACTTTACTAATGTCTTCAAGACTTAGAGATAAGAACCTTGATAAAAGTTGTCTGAAAAGGTGTACTTTAATCAATTTTCTCACTGCTAGCTTCACTTGCTCTGTAATAAACCTTGAATGGGATTTTCCTAAAGCATAGCAACGTGTCGGTCTGACTGAAAACCGGCATGTTTCTCCCCAGAAACTGAGCCAGGTTTTCACTCCAAATGTTCTGATACTTGTCAAAAAACAGCAGGGGGCATGTGGGGGCAACACCTCATAGATCCGGCAAGCCCGGCTCCACAGAGAAAAAGGGTGGCTCGAGCGCAAAGTGCAGTTAAAGGCGCCCACCTCCCCGGACATCGAGACCCCCGGCAGACAAGGGGAATGCCCCCAACCCACCAAAACAGAGGGCCAACCTCTATTCCGCCTCCCACCACTGTCAGTGCACTGCCCAGCTATATCCATCACCACCCGGCGGCTATACTCATCTCCGAGCCCCCAGGGACATTATCACAACTTGTTTCCATTTTTTGAAACCGGTAGTGATTCCCACCAGCATAATGTCATGCTGACTGGGTGGGACATTTGATGACTCCGGAAGCAACGGCTTAAGCTGTTTATGAATATTTAAAATGATTTAAAGTCATGGTAATCTGATTCGTACTCTTGCTATGCATGAATCTGATTACACTTCCAGCAGTTGGTGAGGTAGACAATCTCAAACTGAGGTCTCCCCACATCAAATACCATTATGGCTCTTTCGTGAGAGTTAGTGGCCATAATGGGATTTATGCCCATGGCAAATGAGCCCAGAGGATTTTGCCCTTAAAACCAGCCAAAACGATCCTTTTTAAGGAAAGTTAAGATATCTGCATGCTAAATTTCTTCAATCTTTTATACTGAGATTCCAGAGTAGGCTCCCACCCACTGTTGGGCCATTGGGTCATGCCAGCTAAGGGACAACGTCCTGAAGTGGCTCTATGCAAAACTAGGGGCAAGGTGAAGCTCAAAGCTAGTTGAGAGTTGCTACGGATTTGGGAGATCCCAGAAATTATATTAAAACCATAGAACGCCAATGCAATGCACAATTTCCCAGATTCCAATAACACTCAGAGCACAATAGCCGTCCTTGTTTTAATCAACCTATTTGGGAAGTTGTAGATTGATGTCATTAGAAAGGTAGTTGAAAAGTTATCCGGCTTGAGTAATTGAACTGATTTTTTTTTAATGAAATTTTGAGGTGCAATTACTGTTCTCTCCTATTAAAACATGTAATTGGAACAAAAAGTGACAAAATATCCCTTTAAGTTGTCATGTACTGGTGTGCCAGCAATTGTACAATTGCATGAATATCCTGCATGGGTGTTGCCATTGCAATTGGCTCTGAAAACAAAATAACCTCGCCTAGTAGTTTTGAAACCAATTCTTTGCTTACCTGCTGAGATATATGTGGCATAAAAAGTTGCAGTGCTGTGTTGCATATGTTTTAGGAACTTTATATAAATTAATGCAGTACATCGTGGTGCCAATTAGTTTGATTTACATAAAAATACATTGTGTTCTCCAGCTATGAATGTGATGGATAACTGACTATTTAAATGCCAAATGTCTCCAGATTAGCTTCCAGGCTCCCACACTTTTTTGTTCTACCTTGATTACCCAGTTGGAAAATTTGACAAATGAATGTAGTTTAACATAGTGTTACTAAACCTGTTTTCTTAAAAATGTACAAGAGGCAGACTCAAACCTGTGTACTCTAAGGCTTCAACTTCAACTAATGTCTGCACGACCTCCCAGATAGATCAAAGAGTTATTGCTCTGACAGCTACAAGACGGGAGTACTAGCCGTAGGCCTCTTGTGGATCATCCACAGAGCTGCTGTGTCTGTAAAGGATGGCTGGTGGCTAATTGTCTATTTTGAGGATGAGCAGGTAAGGAAAGGGCTCTCTGCTGACATTTGGTTAATTCCTGGTTGCCTGTGGTTTATTGCACATCCTGGATATTTGCTAGCAGGAGGGATTGGCTTTTTCACATATGTAGCATGTCATTTTAATCAAACAAAAATGCACTGTTTGAAATTGCAGTATAATAAGTTGAAATGGATTCTGATTGCATGAATGTGACACATGCTGCCTGTGGGTGCTGTCCTTTATCTCCACTAGCTTTGACGTTCACAGTTAACTCTATTGAGCGCAGACTAAAGTTACACTGTACAAAAACTACTGTAAGACGTAAATTTCAAATTTACTGAATTATATTTAACTTTTCCTGAAGATAGATTTTCTATATTAAACTCTGTTCAACCTGTTGATTTTTTTCTATAATTTTGCCTATCTCCCAGAATGTACAAATTGTTCCATTTCACAACAATTATGTCCAGAAAGATGCTCAATTTTAATGAGTAATGTAATTGCCATTTTATTGGCAATAAAGTCCTGAGTCCTGTTTTAATTGGGATGTACTGGCCTTAAGTAGCGTAGCAGAGAAAGACAACAGTCTTGTGCTTTGTCATTTGAGCAGGAAACCACACCTTATCTGAATTCCATCCTTTGACCACAATGTAGATTGGGAGTTTTGGTTGAGCTAAACCTACTTTTGGTTGTGGTTGAGTTTTGGTTGAGCTTTAAACTGTTTTAGTTAGACTATCAAAATCTTTGCAAGGTAGATATTATCAGGGTTTTCATTTTTTGACTTAATTTGAAAATAGTTTGTTACTAGATCTGTAGGGAGTTGTTTGTATATTTTTCAGAATTTGGTCAGTTTTGCTTCTGTCTTTTTCCTGAACATTTCATGTAATGTTATTGTTTCTTCCTGCCATACACTGGTATACCCAAAGACTTGAGTAATTCCATGGAAATCTGAAATAGGAACAGAAAATTCTGTAAAAACTTAATGTCTGGCAGCATTTGTGACGAAAGATCAAAATTAATGGGCGCGATCTACCCGAAAGGGAACAGAGTCCAAGAACAAGCGTGTTTAGCCGGATGTTTCCCGACACTCGGAGTGCCAAGAAACCCCACACTATTGAACAGGACACTGTTCCCATTCAGGTAGATTTGGGGCCCCAGTGAACTCTCCGACGAGGCTGCACTTTGCCCTGTTTTCTGCAATGAGGAACTCCGCTTGCTGGAACTCCTCAGTGCAGAAGGAGATCGGAAGCATTTTTGAATGGTGTCCTGATCTCTTGACCCCCAATGTGACACCCAAACCCCTAAAGCCCTAACTCACCAATAAGGAGGTTCTCCGTCTCCCCCACCCCGCACCCTCCCCTGCACTCACACAATGCCAATCCCCATCGTGAGAAAAATGCTACCTTGGCACTGCCAGCCTGGCACTTGCTCTGCCAGCTGGCAATGCCACTCAAACACGTTAGCAGGGCCAAGATAGTCCTGTCAGGTTGGCACCAGAAGTGCCAGGGTGTCACCCTGGCCAGAGGGCAAGCACCTGGGGCCTCCAATCCCCTGGGAGACGCCCACAAGTGCTGTTCCGTCTGGTCCCCGTTTGTGGCGACCAGCACTGAATGGCACTTGACTGAGGTTTCCGAAGTGAAGGGGTTAGATCCAAACGCCTTGGTTAGATCGTGGGAGTGCATATTAGAGTGAGACTAGCCGTTCTACTTTTGTTTGCATGATAAATCTGCTGTGTTTTATAAATTGATTCTGAGAAAAAGATTCTTTAGTGTCACAAAACATCCTGGTTTAGATGGTAAGAAAGAAACATTTTGTTTTCACGCTAGAATAGGGCAAGAAATTTTATTTCAATATTTTATACAGAACATTGGAATTTACATTCTGTTAAGGAATGGTATGTTGAGCTGAGGCTCGTAAATGTTCAAGCTTTGCTTCTGTGGTTTATGACATCATCTCAATTCATTGATAATACTGGCTCTTAACATATTGCGGATTATATGCCATCATAGAAATAAAGCTCTTCAGTTAAATGTTGAGGGAAAGATTGTTATTTGCATTTCTAAATCACCAATACAGAGACATGCATTCAGGATAAGTACAATCTATCCTTACTGCAATGAGGTGCTTGGGACATAGCCAACAGTTGCATTGTAATAACTAG